>NC_137207.1:15175627-15583127 GCF_960531495.2 Zeus faber
TCTATCTATTGATCGATCTATCTATCGATCTATCTATCGATCTATCTATCGATCGATCTATCGATCTATCAATCTATCTATCTATCTATCCACCCATCCATCATCCATCCATCCATCCATCCATCTATCTATCTAGTGTATCCATCTACCCATTCATCCATCCATCTTTCTCTCTATCTGTCTAGTGTATCCATCATTCTGGTCACTTTCCAATCACAGCTCCACCTGCTTTCCGAGCCGTTGGAGGTGTTAAACTCGGAATTACAGCCCTGACGCAACAATTAGGTCAAAGTCATTACAAGGCAAAATTAAAATGGCAGTAAACACCGGCGTGGACAGTTTCAATGCGAGCCGCAATTTACGAGGAGCATTGCTCGCGCTAATGACCGAGGTAGCCGCGGCGAAGAAAAACGCCTACCTGTCTGCTTCACACGGGCGGTATCCACAGACCCGTGCACACACCCGGGGAATAACTACAAAGTGGGTTCGGGAGGCGAAGATAAAACAGCGGATAAATAATGCACCAAAACCCCGCACAATGACCTTCCTTCGTCGGGAAACCGTCACTCGGCGATAACTATTGCGTTATTTAACACTATACCTCAGTTCAGGTTTCCTTCCTTCCTTGAACCCCACCCCCACCGTTTTATCCCCCGCCTCGGTATCTCTCCATCTTCATCGGGTATGCCTGAATGTGTGGTTAGCCCCGTAGTGGTAGTCGGGCATTAATCCTGTTAGTCAAAGGAATAAATGAAAAAGCTGCAAGATACGGATCGCTTTGGGTTGCGGGGGGTGGTGTGTGTGTGTGTGTGAAAAAATAAATTCTCTTTGAAGACTTAGTTCAAATCTCCCTGACACGGAGCAGAGATGCTGGTATTTTGGGTGGAAAAAAACATATATAGCTAAAAAAAAAATATATATATATATATATATATATATATATATAAATATTTCACCGTTCTTCAGATTTGTTCACATTCCTTCTCTGCGAGCCCGGGCTCACTTTCATGTACGGCGAGATAAATGCGTTTCCTCAAAGAAAAAGAAAAAAATAAATAAAAATACATAAGTTTTGAGACCTTTGATAAAAATTGGGGTTCACACAAATTGGATATTCTTTGCTTGGGGACACTTCAAAAAGGTACTGGAAATGCTTTAAACACTCAACGAATATATTAAAAACAGTATGTAAATGAGGCAAACAATGGTGAAAATGAGGACCAATTTTATTTTTTTTTTTTCAAGTCGAAATTCCCCGAGTCCTACTTACTTGCATGTAAATTGCGTCTATGGCTGCTGTTAGACCTTAATTGGGCGGCAGCAGCTGCGAGCGATGTGAAAAGTGTAAAAATTCCGGAAATGTGAGAATTGTTTTTACCAGACACAGACGCCATGTGTGGCACTCGCCCATTTGGGGTGGAGGGCATAATTACAAAGATTAAAGCAGCACTATGATCCGCGGGGAGAGAGGGCGCGGGGAGGGACGGGGCCCTCCTGCTGCCGGTGTAGGTACCAGATGTGCTCGGCCTGGCAGATCGGCTCGCACGCGCGAGTCAGAGGGTGAAACAAACGCCGCGGTGCAATGAAAGTGAGGGCCGCGCACCACTTGCCCGTCTCGCCTGCGCCGTCGGGAGGTGGAGTGGCTACGTTTTGTATGAGCGTTATAACCGGACATTTTGACCAGCAACTTTATAATTTATTATAAAATTGATAAAATAAAGTTACATAATGCAAGAACAGGCGTTCAAGGGCTGGATGGGAATGTAAGAGGCGCAATTCTACATATCATAAGTCAGTTTACCATCAAAATGATTTTGAAGAAGTTAAGGTGGAAGGCCAAATCAGGGCATACAGTATATGCCACAGCTAGGGAAGGTGGGACTCCAAATAAGGGCATAATATGTGGACTCCAAATAAGGGCATACACTGTACGTGGTCTCCAAATAAGGGCACATACTTCACAGTTTTGTTTTGCTTTTGTGTGTCAAATCACAGTTTTGTGAAATAACTAATCCGTCTCACAATTATGAGGCGGTTTGAAACTAATATCCAAGCCTTGAAAAGTGTGCCATATTTTGTTGTTATCCTCAAAATTGTATCTACCGAATCAACACATCTGGACATTGCTACTGTTTGTACGGGAAAGCGCAACTTGAGAGAAGAAATCCTATTAGCCCTGTATTGTAATTCACAATTCGCCTGAAGCACAGGAACATCAGAGGCGTCACTTTGAATTACATCCTCAACTTGATTTTATTGAAACGCACACCTTCCATATTGCGTCAGGGCGGTGTCATTGCTGTTGCCTCATCATAGTTTCACGTCGGAAGGCTGCGTTTATCGTTGTTGAGATGATCTCTGCGCGGAGAACAAGGGTTCCGTCACATATTGGGCTATCGGAGGTGACGGCTTCCATGTGTTGGGACAGGCCGCAGAGAAAGAGCTAGAGTCCCATAGTCATTGAATAAAATATCTCGTATATGAGAATACCACTATACAATCAGTCTGAATGCTCATGGCTCATTGTTATTACCTAACCCTTTTATACAATCATATTATTATTACATGATAACATGATTGTAAGATAAATAATAATAATAATAATAATAATAATAATAATAACCATATTATTATTATTATTATAATTATAATTATAATTATAATTATAATTATAATTATGATTATAATAATAATTATTATTATTATTATTATTATTATTATTATTATTTATCTTACAATAATAATAATTATTATTATCAATAATAATAATTTAAAAAATGGCTTGGAATTGGAGCGGGAAGTTCCAGATATCATTATCATTTAGTTAGTTGGTTACAGTACATAACAGTTAACATCCATATATTTAATTAGTTCCATTTACTAAGCCAGTTATATTTAGTTAAAACACACACACACACACGCACACACACATGCCCGCACGCATGCACGCACACACACACACACACACACACACACACACACACACACCCCAGTAGTTTTTGTTGTTTTGATATAAAGGCACACCCAACATTTTTAAAGTTTAGGACTCTAACTGAATAGGTTCCGGCAGTATGTGACTCTGCAGTTTAACTTACTTGGTGGAGGTGAGGTTTCTAATAATAAAAATGGGGGAAAAACCTCCAACACCAACAACAAAAGCCCCATGCTGGGCTTTTTCCCCCCTGCCACCAAACCGAGTGGGAGTGGGGTCCTTAATAAAAAAATGTTTGAGGATGGATCTCCCCGGAGAGTGCATTCTGAGCCTGTTGGAAGGTGGTGCAGGCGGAGCTCAGCCAGTCACGCTGGTCTAGCGGATATAAGTCCTGGCTGCCTCTCGCCACCGCCACTGCCAGCTTGTGTTCCACTATGCCGGGTGGAGTAGCCCCTCTCAGACAATTGGATGTTAATGAGAGTGACCGACTGGGGTGGCTTAGTGAGGCTGCCAATTTCGCTTTTCTTTTTTCTTTCCGCTGCTTCTCTCTCTCTCTCTCTCTCTCTCTCCTCCTCTCTCTCACTGTTTGTGTCCCTCCCATTCTATTTCCAGCATCCGCTTCTGACCATTTGTTTGTGACAGCCAACCGTACAGTGTATGCGGCGCAAGAGACGGATCCTCTCGGTCCCGGCTTCTCGCGTCTATTTCGGCGTTTGAGTCGAGGGCTGTGAAACGATCGCAATAATTAGTCGCCATCGCAATATTTAGGTGTCCTCAAATTGCACCCTGAAGAGAGAGATTTCTTTAATTTCGAAAGCAATGTCATCGGGTTAAAGCCACTGGAAAGATATTAGATATTCAAATGACCTTAAAGACAATCTCCCTCATTGGTTATTCCGCTCGGGGACGGAGGCGGTGGCTAAAAATCACTACCGATTACCATGAATGCCCAGGGACGCCGCGTGTAAACCCGCGATGATCGAACACCCGTCAGCGGATGTGTGGACGTCAGCCGAAGGCGGAAGGTAAATTAGCGCAATGGCATGTGAGGAATCGGCGGGTTGCCGGCCCGGAGCCGCCGGCCGCCAGCTTTGTTTTCGAGACGACAGATGTGTTCTTAGCTCATAATCAAGGTGATTACAGGGGGGAATGCAGCTATTCAATATCAATACATATCACATTATACAAATTCGGCACCAAGGCATCCAGAGGAGGTTAGTCGCGCTCCGCTGTGTAATCACAGTAATTACAGTACGTCAAAGAGCAAAGTGCGGGTTTTACACACAAAATTTCCTTCTTAAGTGTCCTACAGACCTCGCGGTGACTCAATTATTCCATTTCCCAGATCATCTGCGATCAGTATCTCGATATCTTTTTGTCGTTTTTGACGATGCGCTATTCTACTGAAAAAAAAAACCCCCCAAAAAAAACGACCATCGCATCGCATCGCCATCGTCCGGCGACGAGGAGCAGGACTGAAATTCCCTCCGAAATGCATTTCATGACCCAATTTGTTCATCATCTTTCAACTTCATAATGTATCTGTGATAATATCCTCATTATTATGTCAGTGTTTTGACAATAACGTGATTCTCTCCGAAATAAAAGCAGTGATGTTATTGAAGCGCAGTCCAGCGATGATGAGCGCTTAACCATGCGTGTCACACTTCATCGCGACCCAATTTACCGTCATATTTCCTTATCGTCGCTGGTTTAAACCGAACGACCGTCTGTGACGTTATCCCCATCCCCATCTCTCTTTCTCGTCGTGTGGGAGCGTCTCCTGCAGCACAACGCCGCATTCCCATCATCCCCTGCGACTCCACGCCCAGCCGGCCACTCATTCATCTTGTTCACCGCTGCCCACATGCTTTTCATGATGAAAGATGGAAAGATAGCCTTGACCTCTCTCTCTCTCTCTCTCTCTCTGGCTCTCCCTCGCTCTCTCTCTCTCTCTCTCTCTCTCTCGCTCTCTCTCTCAATCTCTCTCACCTTATCCTCCGCTCGCTCTGTTTACTTGTTATGCTCCACATTGTTGGAACGCAGCCAGCTTTAACCTTCCATCGTCGCAATTTTGTAATGTCTTCATTTATCTGTTTTCAGAGTTGGGGTTCGAGTCCTGCCTTGCTTGATTGCGTGGGTGACACGTGTCGGACTGAGTTTCTATTCCGTTTGAGTGACTAATTTCCGCAACTGTTGACCCTGACCCTAACCCCAACCCTATTTAACAACTGTAACAGCTTTACTCAGTTTGCACTTGAGTCCGAATGACCCCAGGTGGGCGGGGGTTCGAGTTCCCACCACGTTTAAGTGTGCCGGTAACCGTTACCGTTTTACTCGGTTCAGCCAGGACCGCGGTTAGTCAAAGAAGCCTTTATTCAATTGCATTGACGTATATTTGGCGGCGCGGCTGCGGTCCGCGACCTCCCCGCCCTTGCGTTGAAAACCTAAGGCGAGGGGCGGGCTCCCCCCCCCCCCCCCCCCCGTGTGTGTACAGGGGAAGAGCGGCGGCACGGACGCCCCGAGGGAGCAGAGCAGAGGGAGCGTCGGCGACAGCTCAGCCCAGAAACGAGGTCGATCGTCAGATTCAGCGTGAAAAGGAGGAGCTCGCAAAGGGCAGAGCAGCCCGCAAAGGGCCCGGCGCCCGGGGTTCTGTGCCCACGGCTGCGTCTGGTGCCTGCACCCGGGGGTTGCTTGTATGTGTGCTCCCCTGGGGTGCGGGGTCTCCTCGTGCTGGGACTGGGTTATGCTCCTCGGGGCCGGGCGTGGGGGTTGCTCCACGGCCCTTTGGCTTCTCTGCGGGCCCGGGGGTCTGCTGTGGCAGCTGGGCAGGGTGATCGGGGCTTTCCTAGGGTCTCTACACAGCTGCGTAGTTCGGGGGCTTCGGCGCCCTTTCCACTGCTTGGAGGCGCCACGACATAATACCGACCTTCTACACCGGTACCAATGGGGATAAGTCATGTACACTCACCGGTGGACATCTTACACACACACGCCCACACACACACACACACACACACACACACACGCGGTCCCATCACACACACACACCATCACACCTGCTTGGAGTGCACCCCAGCACCCTCCTGGTTGCATTCCTCTCCTTTCCTCCCTCATTTGCTGCCATAATTATGACAGGAAGAGGCCACGTGACCAGTTCCAGGTTTCCTGGACCTAATTCACTGTTTTTCAATACATGTTGTCGTCCAATGTTCATGTTTTTGTGTAAATGTTGTTTGGTGGAGATTCTCTCCCTCTTGGAGTAGTGATCAGTTGTTTATAGACCCAAACATGATAAATAGTTCTCCATAGAGGGGGGGTTGGTGGTGGTTGCAGCAGTTCTTGATGATTTAAGAATGAGTAAAGAGTGGCATTGCAGGTTGAGAAGGTGAACTCCACTTGCAGACGAACTCTGTCCTAGATGCAATGGCACAAATACTCTGTGTTGTGTGCCCAGCATGCTGGCAGCACAGGTTAAAGAAAAATAAAAGCAGCTCAGATGCGGCGCCCTGGATGAGATGAGCCGATCAGATGCGCGGACGGGAACGGCCGATCCATTTTTTGTCGTTTTTATCTGTTTTTGGCTTTTTCCTTTTATGTCTTATGTAAAGGACTATGTGCTACTAATGTGCTATAAACCGGTCTTGGCTCGCCTTGTCTAACATGACTAGCTGGCTTCCAGTCAGCAGATGGGCTGAGTGCAATTAGGCTAAGAGTAAAACACCAAATTGTGCAAAAACAAATTGAAGCGTGAGGAGATAAAACGGAATGATAGCGAGTTTAAAAACACTTACCGCGAGTCGGATTGAGGAGAGGGGATGAAGGGAGCTGCTTCCGCAACAAGCTAGCGGGCCCCATCAGGGATGGATGCGGGCCCTTGCCGAAACGACTTCAATCAATTAAAAAGCGTTATCTTTATTGCCATTCAGGAAAATAATGGGACAATTTTCTCTCAGAGTCGGAATCGGCCGTCGGGAAACAGTAATTTAATGTACACCAAGTTATCTGTTCATTCCAAGAGAGCGGTCTCTGCCCTTTCTATTATCCCTCAGCGGCGAGTGAACATCTGCCCAAGTCGGTTTGGGGTTTGGGACTCTCGGCTGCCACACAAAAAGAGTGCAAACGATATCTTATCCGGGGAAGACCCTCAGTTTGTGTATTACGTCGTTCTCAGATCGCACCTTTTTTGAGGACGCCCAACGGCCTCAACAAACGACCTTCTCGCCGGACGCGGAGGCGGGTTCAAGGATGTTCTTGCCGCGGAGCCAAAGCGCCGGGTGACCTGCCCGGGTCCCGGAGAGCGTCTCCATCGAGTCCCCCGTCAAAGCAGAGTCGTACTTATTCCCCCTAAAAAGGAGACGGTGCGGCGCGCCTCTCTCAGGCTGTGGGGGGCCGTCACCAAAGGAAACGCATGTTCCTCGCCGCTTGACGAAAAATTGCCGCAACGTCTTTTTTCTCAGGACACAACGAAAGATGGACTGAGGGGCTTAGTCGGGTCTTTTGGGAATTGGTTCTTTACTCCAGCGTTGCCGTCGCTGCCTACCCTTTAATGGCACAATGTCATTTTCTTTTTTTTCCCCCCATGTTGAATTGGAGACGTCGATGAAGGATCGCTGATCACTCACTTTGTGTGTGAGAGGTTTTGGGAGGTAATGTTCTTTGTTCCAGTTTTGAGCTTGTATCATACACCGGCGTCCTTCAAGTAATGGCAAAACATGCACGGATCCCAGCCCCAGCGCCCGCGAGGCCCGCGAGGTGTGTGTGTGTGTGTGTGTGTGTGCGTGCGTGCCTGTGTGTGTGTAAATGTGCAAATAAAAGGATTAAAAAAGAATGTCTATAATGAGGTGAGATAGTCATTTCTGTCTTTTTTTGGGGTGGTGGTGGGGGGGGGGGGGGGGGGGTCGGCAGAAGAAAGGAACAAAATATGAGAGAAGTATGATTATAGACATTCACTGTATTGGCAATTCAAACATTTCCTATCCTTCTAAAAAGGAGAATACATTCAAACAGAGCGGATTCAACTGAGGAGATACAGAAAAAAAACAATAAATGAACATACATTAATAACGTCTTAATAATATGTTAATAACAAAAAATTGCAGTCGCAGCAAAATTATTGTTATTGTATATATGTCTTTAAATTGTATTATTTTCCAGGCGTTTATATAGCATTTTGTGTAAACAGGCTTGTTTGTCTCAGCAACTGGCTCAGTGCAGTGGAATGATGATGATGATGATGATGATGATGGCGGCCTGGTCCTGGGGAAAATCCCATTAGATTTTGACAGAAAATGATTTTGTGTTTCTATTCTCAGTAATTCGATCATTGTATGGCTATAACTCAGTGAACTACTTTTTTTTTAAATTGAATAATCTTCCTTTAGGGCTAAATGTCAGTAATTGTGAATCAATCGTGATTAATCACACAAATACCATGTGGCTATGGTGCCATTGTAGATGGAAGGGTATACTGTACAGTACGCATTCCTACTTGGTGGTAACCCAACACTTTGATGCTCTTGTAATGATTAATATTGCAAGTAGGAATGACATGATTTGGGCAACTTTCGCACATTTTCATCCTTGTAGAGATTTCTCACTGAGCTCTTCATCCCCTGTTCTTTTCAATACTCCATTATTTTTGTCCACTTTTAACATAATGTACCGAAATTAATTTCCCATCCCCTCGGCGTGACGGAAAATTTGTAATCCTGACCCGAGCTTGTAGCCAGTAACTGAGGCGGCTCTAAACACGTGTTTAATCCCAAAGTCAAATTTCCCTGGGGTAAGCCAGCTACCACGGAGAGCTCCCTGAAGCTGAAAGGATCCATGGGAGAAAAGGAGATGGCGAGAGGGGGAGCTGAGAGAAAGACGGGGGCGAGGAGTCGGACTTGATGTCGGACGAGGGGATGAGGGAGGGAGGGAGGGGTGGAAGGAGGGAGAGAGGGATGGGAGATGGGACCCCAGTTATCGGAGAGGTAGCCCATGGCGTCGGAGTGGGGCGCACCGGCTGGAGGAGGACGCCTGGCGGGCGGTCTTGTGGACTTCTTGGAGGGGGTCTAAGATCAGCCGATGTAGGTGGTTGGAGATGCCGTCATGGAGAGGGTTGTGGTGCTATTGGACAGGGTGTAGATTATAGATATACAGTGTGTATATGTGTATATATATGTATATGTTTTCTCCTTGGTGTTTTCAGCTCTGGCTGGGAGATTAAATGGGGGGCCGCTGGACACCCATCCTAGAAGTCTTAAACCTACTGTGAGAAGGCGACTTATCCGGGTGCGGAGTGTTTGCTCAGGTACCAGGTCCCGAGCCGAGCCAGCAGAGGACTCCACGGAGCAGGGGGATTTAGATCCCCCCCACCCTTCCCTCCCTCTCTCCCCTGGGCGAGGACAGCCAAACCCCTGTGATTACTGCCCTAATCCTCTCCGGTATATCATGTGCATCATGGCGGCACAGTGAGCCCTCGTGACACCACCGGGGGGAGGCTTCTTAGCTCCCCCACCCGCCCCCACCCGGCCGTCGTCCATCCCATCTCCCATCAAGCACTTTAATGCTTTCCATTTTAACTACACTCCCATTTGCTCTCTCTCTCTCCCCCTCTCTATCTCTCTCTCTCTCTCTCTCCATCCCTACATCTCTTTCTCTCTTGCTCTCTCTTGTCCATTGTCTGTTGGCGGGCGGGGCTGGCAGATCAGAGGGGATTATGGGTTGTCTGGAGAACGCTGATGGATTTGTGCGGCATCTCGGTTGTTTGTTGGATTTGGTGCCACCCTGCCCTCGCCTAATGGGGAGAAGTTGATATTAGTCAAAAGCTCTTAGCCGACCCCAACTGGCCCTTTTGATTACTCTTTTAGGGCAGTCTTTGGTTGCCCTGCGGGAACCATTTGCACATTCATTTGTTTTGCCTTTTTTTTGTTTTTTGGGGAACTAAACGCTGAGCACTAAGCCCCTCTGACAAATAACTGCTGTTTTATGGGGGTTTTTACAGAGCCAATCGTTGACAGGGGAGATGATGGGTGAAGTTTTTAATTCACAAATTGCAGCGTGACACCCCACCCGAATCTGCAGCTTTAAAAAGAAACACAAAAAAAAAGGCGGTGCCATTTCTTCCCCTCAATTGACTTTGCCACTCCTTAGTGTCACTGACTCTCATTGATATTTCTCTCTCTCATATTTACTGTACACACACGATGATGATGATGATTATAATGATGAAGATGATGATGATGATTATTATTATATTATAATTCTTGCTATTGTTATCGTTATCGTTTGTTTCATTATTATTATTAATATTTTTATTATTATTTGTAGTAGTAGTAGTAATAGTAGTATATTCTTGTTGTTATTGCTGTTATTTTTTATTATTATTTATTAAGTATTTATGAATTCATATTCATATTCATATTCATATTCATATCATTATCATAACTATAAAGCCATTGACAGTGTCGGGGCTCTTTAAAGGCCTTGCATTGAGTGCTGCTTTCAGAGCCAGAACCCACTGATGCACCAGCCAACAATGGGCAGCGATCCGCTGCCAGTTCAACTTTTTAAACTTATTTTTGCAATTCTATTTTCAGGATTTAGGGAATCATGAATGCTTGAGTGTTCTTCTCAAACCCTTTTTAAATTGTAATGCCCAGAAGCAAAAATAGTGACAATGCAGCTTAAGTGTCCTCATCGAGGGACTGGATTTACTTTTCTTTAGGCACGATTGTGAGGTCCTATCTATCTATCTATCTCTGTCTGCCTGTCTGTCTGTCTGTCTGTCTGTCTGTCTGTCTGTCTGTCTGTCTGTCTATCTATCTATCTATCTATCTATCTGTATATATGTACGTGTGTATGTATATATGTATGTGTATATATATATATATATATATATATATATAATGAACAAGTTACTCTTTTGGCCTGATTATTAATATGTATATATATATACTATCTCACTTGGGCGCCACTCATAACTAACTTTTGAATTTTTACTTTAATTATTCTGTATTGTTTGAAATAATCTCATTGCTGATATGAATTTGCATCAATCACCTCAGGACTAAAAGTCAGCAAGATCGCGATTAGTAATCCATTAAACGAAAGCCAGATATGCTTTGACAAGTTAGCATAATCTCTGTGCTGGCCCACTCGAGCGGCAAATGGCAATGGAGCACTTTTTGTAATTTTTTTTCTCAGTGGCTGTTATCACTATTAATGCTCTGGTTCCCCACCAGTCTTTACCACCTTTTGTTTAATCCCTTTGTTTATTTAGGAACATCAGCGGCTCAATGCAATTACACGTTCCAGGCCCCGGAGGCAGCCGCTAACACGCGTCTTTGTTTGTCCCTGGTTTTTCATTGTTTTCTTTGGTTTTTCATTGTTTTCCTCTGTTTTTTTTCGTTGTTTTCTTCTTGCTTTTCCATTGTTTTTGCCTCGTTTTTTTCCCCTTGGTTTCTTTCTTCCGGGATTTTTCTGTTACCTCATTAATACCTGATTCCAAATTGAATTGAGGACTTTTTGTTCAAGCTTGCGCACAGATTTTGTGGTATATGGAGCTCCACGGCCCATAACTAACGTTGTGTTCAACAACCGATCACATTGGCCTTGGGTTTGAGGTCAAGTTTACACAAATGAGCTGGGCCCGTGGCGTCCGGTGTGTGCCCGCGTGCTCGTGCAGGCCTGTGCGCCGAGCATTTTAGGGGCGGCGGCGAAAATTCATCTCCTCAGAGAAGACGGGAACCCAGCAGGGCTCTGTGGCGTGGTGGCTTCAGATGCTGCCGGTGCTATCGTACCAGGTCTCGGATTGTTTCATCAGTCAGATGGCTGGGGGACACTGCATCACTCTGAGGCTCAAGGAGATACGTTGATGTCGGAGGGTTTGATGCAGAGAGGGATTCTGAATGTTTCCATCCATCCCGAGTCCTGTTCCTTTAAATCTAATGATTGGAGGAGACGACCAGGCTACACGAGACTTCCTCAAAGAGGTGAGCCGCTGTCGGGAGGGTTTCACGGTTGGCGACTCGAGGGTTTCGATGCCTGGTGACCTTTCGAAAGGTCGCACCTCAAGGGTCAGGCATGAAGTCGTGATATTTCAGACGCTGACTCCTGTCGCAGGTTCACGTCTGAACATATTAGACTCAGCGGCCGACAAATCGTTGGGTGAGGACTTCAGTGTCGGGAGGACTTGGCGGTTCGACGCCAGGTGAGCTTCGAAAGCGGCCAGCCAGACAAGCGCTTAGAGAGAAGGCTACCAAGTGGCGTGATGGTTCAGGCGCTACCTTCCGGCGCTGCCGTGGCAGGTTTGAGTCCTGATTTTTTCCATCCACGTCATGTTCTTTTGATCATCTCTTTGCCGGCCCACTTCAGCGGCCCTGCAACACTGAAGTTCGCATCCAGTGACTTATCTCTTTGCGCCACTGCGTTTGATGAAATGTGGCCTTGGCGTGGATGGACTGATGGCAAAAGAAAAGTTTTTACGAAAGAAAAATCCACACCGATTCACGAGGCCCCCCTAGCCCATGACGCTCCAGGCAGTTGCTTAACCGTGCCACATGGGAAAACCGCCCGTGGTCGTCCGTCCCATTCACTGAGTCCTCGCGGTTGAGGCACCGTGTGGCGTGGCATAAGGGAGACGCGTCGCCGACCAATTTGACCTGCTGGCAACATGGCACTAAGTCGCCACTAATACGATGAGATCCAAATCCACAGGAGCCAGAGACACTAATGATACCATGTCTTGGATGCGGCAGCTTAGTTGTCCCTATTTCATATTTCATCCCGAAAAACGAAACGGCCTTCTTACGGCTTATCAATCCGCCGTCGCCACGGTTTTCGGGGGTTTGAGAGGCTGCGGAGGAAGAAAAGGTCCCTGAATGTTCCTGAAAAACTGGATTCCGCTCAGAGTATCATCCTTTCATATGAGAAATGCTCAAACAAGGCTAGGGAATACTTTGCACCATGTGATCGCACAACGACCTTTCAAATATCAAAATATTCAGAAGAACAACAGTAAAAAGGCACTGGAGCTGGTCTCCATCACAGATCAATATAAGTCCTTGCAAACAACTTTCGAAAAAAAAAGAATAAAATAACAAAAATATTATCCATTTTCTTCTTAAGAAAGAAAGAACAATTATTTATATGTATATACAGTATATATACATATATTCTCTTATCTATCTGATGATTATCCATGTATTATGTATCTTCTTTTTATTATTATTATTTTGTTATTTTTGTTAGTTTAATACATTTTTAATATCCAAGATTTTTAGATATTTTTGTGTATACATTTTATAATTACATTTCTTAATTTTCAGGGAAATACCAATTCATCTAAATGACGAAACAATGAAAAACTCATGAATACATTGAATGATATATTGGATTTCAACATTTCCAATTTCCTCTTGGCCTTTGTCAAATGTTTATAAAGGTTGATTTGTGTCAGTCCTGGATAATGCAATATTCAATAATAATAATATAATAATAAACTGCTGGGAAAAAATGTGTTGTTCACTCTGAAGAACAACTGACTTATACTCTATAATACAATATTTTTACGATGTTTTTTCTTTCTTTCGCATTTTAAAGCACTCAGCCTTCACTTACTTATACCTAAAACAATCGAATTCCCGAAATGAACGACCGCGATGGAACATAATCATGATTTTAAAAAACGCCTCGGTCTGTGACATTGATTTAAAAACAAAAAACTCGAAAAATCTAATTGAATCGAAAAAAATCAAAATAATCATAGATAGGCCTTTCATTTCAGTTTGTCAGCAGGCCTGGGGTGTTTAAATTATGTGGATAACAATAAAACAATCAATATTATTATTTTAGAATAAAACAAATTGTTTTCGGTCATGTAGTCAGTATTTTTCAACCTTAATATAAGTAGCCTTGAACTTTCAAAGTATAGACGTGTGTATGTGTGTGTGTGTGTGTGTGTGTGTGTGTGTGTGCATGTGTGTTTGTGTATATATGTATAAACATATATATATGTACAGTATATTTGTGTCTATCAGTATATATGTGTGTGTGTGTGTGTGTGTGTGTGTGTGTGTGTGTGTGTGTGTGTGTGTGTGTGTGTGTGTGTGTGTGTGTGTGTGTGTGTGTGTGTGTGTGTGTGTGTGTGTGTGTGTGTGTGTGTGTGTGTGTGTGTGTATATACAGTATATATAGTGACTGGGGCTTTCTATTTACAGTACCTTAACTGCAGAGGGTACCAGGCCTCTATAGGAAGCAGGCTAACATTAGGGGTAGGCTTTTATATCCAATTACCTTGATTTAGTAAGTATATTTGATCATATTTTTGTATGAACTTCAAATCAAACTTCCGTCTGGGTGCCATGCCGTCACACTTGTGGTGGTAGCCGACGGGGGAATTTCAGTTTTCAGAGTTTGCCTTAAATGCACCACTTCCTGCTTGGAGCGCTGGAGAGGGAGAGTGCTCAGAGAGGGGTGTGTGCCCCAAGAAGTGATCGGCAATCTGCTACGCAGCAGTAGGAAATGGAGTAAATTAAATACATCTACAATAAAACCACTTTGCTTTGTTCGTGAGCCGAGCTCTGCACAGGAACAGCGGCGTAGCTCTGATCGTTTTTTCCCCCGGTCTATATTTGAGACAGGCATTTATTAGAGGCCCGGTTTTTATTTGAGGAAATACGGTATACTATAAGTGTATATAATCTGCATATAAATATGGTTATTAGATACACTTACAGTATACCGTATTGGACACTGGACATTGGACATTGGACACATGTACGTATGTACATGTGTCCAATGTCCAATACCTACACATATATGTATGTTATGTGTATGTATGTGTGTATGTATAATAAACATGTTGTTATTGACAATTAAACATCTACTATAACACCTCACCTTTAAAGTTTGATTGCGCACACTGAAAGGCCTGGAAAAAAGTCTTGAATTTAACTTCACTGTTTTTTAACCGACATGTAACCCAGATGTATGATTTTGGAACAAAACAGACCAAGGCTTCTCATTTGTAATTCCTGGGTGTTTTGTGTGATTTGCTGCAGTCCTTCGTCTCTTAGTTGAGCTTGGTGTGGGAGTGGAGCGAGAGAAAGAGAGAGAGAGAGAGAGAGAGAGAGAGAGGTGTTGGAGAAGCAAAGAATAGGATGTGCTCTTCTTTTTCCTGGACTGGGAACAAAGTGTTACGCACGCACGCACGCACGCACGCACGCACGCACGCACGCACGCACACACACACACACACACACACACTGTGTGTTTCAGGTTAAATGCACCCACCAAGCAGTGCTCTCAAGCAGACACAAAGAAATACACTTGTTGTGTTCATCCGCCTCTGCCCACAAATCTAACACTGTACACACTCCCTATGCATGCAAACAAAAACACGTACACGGTCCAAGGTGTGCACGTTACGGAGGACTTGTTTAAGTTATGATGATTTCAAATGCAATAAAACAACAAAACAAAAGAAGCAAAAGATACTAAACGGCTCCGTCCGCTGCCTTAAGATGTTCGTGAATTTCAAGAAGAAATATCACACAGTAGTGTAGGGCTGGGTGATACTGACAAAATCAAATATTGCAATATTATTTTAACCGAATACCTTGATGTAGATTTTGACTATTGCTGATATTTTCAAGTACAAGTATCATACTAGCAGTGCGATTAGCACAGTCTAGTTCAGAAAAGTTCAGAAAATGGCATTGCTTTACTGTCATGCAACCTTAAAGACATTTCTGACAGACAACTTTTAGATTTACTTTCAAATTATCCTCAGTTATGATACATCGTTTGGCTGCTAAAATAGGCCGGAAGCGTGTGGCGCGGTCAAGTTGTCTTACAAAACTAGCCCCGACGATATTTAGTCTCATATCACGATATTGATACTATGTCGATATACAGTATCGACTGTCGTACAGCCAGC
Organism: Zeus faber; assembly: GCF_960531495.2. Lineage (NCBI taxonomy): Eukaryota > Metazoa > Chordata > Actinopteri > Zeiformes > Zeidae > Zeus > Zeus faber. Next base: position 15,191,487 of record NC_137207.1, read on the forward strand.
CCTATTCGGGTGGGTGGCGCCGAGCCAATAAATATCGTGCTGGATTGTAAAAAACAAAAATTCCAGATGATTTCTGGTTGAACCCTACTAATGACATAGTCGCTAACTGAGTTGAATATGTGCATCACAAATGTGTACATTCTTGCTATGTATTAACAGGACCACCTTTATTTTTGTTCCATTACATGCTTGGCGAACTTATTTGGCCCAGAATAGCACCACTGCCGCCGCGTTCCCCCTAAAAACAGATAATAAGAACACAGGGGAACACAGGAAAAATGCAAATCACGCAATAAGTGTATGAGTTAGTGCGAGTGGGTTTGAATGCCGCCGAAAAAGGAGAAGCTTGCAGGGATAGAGTACTAATTTGGCTCCAACATGAAAACAGCAAGAAAACAAACCCCTTCTCCCCGAGAAGGAACAAAAAGGAAACAAAAGACATGGTTACCTCAGCAACAGATGCACTTTTTTTGTGGTTTATAGTTTATTTTTGTTTTCAGCTTTTAACACATATAAATGTGCAAAGTTCAAAAATAAAAAACTAAAATAAGAAAGTTGATACAATATCCACTGCAGAGAATTTTGTATTCTCCACATGTGATGTATATATAAATATTTATATATATTTATACATATAAAAAATAAAACAACATAAAATAACGTTTAAAAAATGAAAAACACCAGCAGCAATAGATGCTCTTGTGGTCGAGTGATGCTTCAGTGCAGCTCCATCTTAAGTGGAATCTGATGAGAGCAGATCCTGTCCGTCACAACTTCCCACCCACTGGATGACGATGACGCTGCAGCAACAGCGATAAATCAGGATTTATTGTTGTATTTATATATAATTGTAAAGTTACTATGAAACCACTTATACTACTTTCATTGTAAATAATAATCACGATATTTATGAGCGATCATCTGCAGAAAAAGTATTATAGACTCAGATTTCAGGGCACGATATAAGTACTTTTCTGTTAATACTTTGAGTACATTTACACTCTGAGCAAGTACCTAAATACTATGTAGAAACATCAATGTGGTACTTTCACTTTTTACTACAGTCATTTGTGGATCATGGTATTTTGTACTTGTTACGTGAGGTAAAACGTCTGAGTACTTCTTCCACCATTGGTACTTCAGTTTATAGAGTAGTTTTCACTTTAATGCAAATGTATGGTTTTTGTACTGTATATATATAGTATATATATTGTTGATTGTTACACCTTTTATGTTGTATTGGCCCTTCAGTAGCTTCCTTTGAAGGCAAATTTATGGTTATGATTATATATATATATATATTGCTGATTGCTGTACGAGTCATTTTGTGTCAGGGTATATGTACTTTTACTTCAGTAAAAGTACTTCCCTAACTGGTGGTTAAGTACTGATGTAATGGCACTTTAAATTAGATTATATTCAACTATCATTGCACAGAGTACAAGTACTGAGGCAACAACATGCATTTCACCCATCCCAGTAACTGACGTATCTAGGAGCAGTGGGCTGCCATATGGTGGCACCCGGGGAGCAGTTAGGGGGTTAAGTGTCTTGCTCAAGGACACATCAGCACGCTACCAGGAGGAGCTGGGTATCAAACCCGCCAGCTTCCGAGTACTAGACGACCCGCTCTACCTCCTGAGCCACCACCCAATGAATCGGGCTTGTTGTTCCCGGGGAATTTTGAACTCTTTGTCATGTTCCTCAAACAGGGGTCAGCATGGACACTCTGACCGGTCTATGTCCACACAGCCCCATACGCAGCGAGCTGTGATGCACTGTGTGTGCTGACACCTTTCTATCATAGCGGCATTAACGTTTTCCGCAATTTGTGCTACAGTAGCTCTTCAGACGGGCTAGCCCTCGCTTCCCGCGCACATCTATGCGCCCTTGGTCGTCCATGACCCTGTCGCCGGTTCACCCGTTTGTCCTTCCTTGGTCCACATTTGGGAGGTACTAACCACTCATAGACCCCACAAGGCCTGTCGTTTTGGAGATGCGCTGACCCAGTCGTCTAGCCATTAAAATGTGTCCCCTGTCAAAGTCGCTCAGATCCTTACGCTTGCCCATTTTTCCTGCTTCCAACACATCAACTTCAAGAACTGTTCACTTGCTGCCTCATACAATATATCCCACCCCTAAACAGGTGCCACTCGAACGAGATGAGCAATGTTATTCACTTAACGTCAGTGGTTTTAATGTTGTGGCTAATATATACATTTACATACATATACATATAATATTGGTGTCTTATTTCCAAGAGCAGAAGCGCTTGCAGGCCTGATGCTGGGGTTTTTCTGAAAATGGTCGGCAGGGGTAGGTTGTGCGGAGTGGGTCACAGCGGACGGGAGGATGGATGGATAGATGAAGAGCTGTGACACTGTGCATGCGCTCACCGCTGGCCTGTAATCTGTAAGAGTGATCTGGAACAGAGGTGCTGACTCCAGTCGAAAGAAACAAGCGCCGGCCAAACACAATGCTGCCCCCAACCCCTGCTGCTTATCACAGGGCGTCACGGTTTAAAAATAGCCTCAGTGTGAAGTTATACTCCTGTCTGTTTTCGGGAAGCGGCCTTTTTTACCTGATACGTGCTTCCTTTGCACGAGCCCTAACCCTACCACCAACTAGAACTGGGCAATCCCGCTACATTCTCAAGATGGTGCCGGCTTAGGGGCCTAACAAAATTAAGCAACGCTTGTACAACAAAGAAGAACATTTGCTCAACCACTTCTTCGAGTCGTCAATTCCCCCCAATAAGCTTCAAATCAAATAATATATTTCTAGATTATATTCTTAAATGCACACTGTGTTTGTATAGTCATGTGGTCGTTATACAGTGCCTATGTAAATGGGGAGTGAAACATTCTCTGTTATTTTGTGGTCTCTGTAGTCGAACCTTTTCGATTAACTATTAATGTTATGATATGATTATCAATTATTATGAGAGTACAGATTGTCGGCTTCGATTCGTGAATACTTACATGAATACCTGTTTCATCACGTGGAAATAAGAACCCTTTTAACATGCACGGACTCCTTTCACAGGTGAGGTATTTGGCCAGATCTCAATTACGTTCAAATTAGGCACAATTTAGCCATTCTTTTTACGGTTACTGTGTATGGTTGGATATTGTTTGAAGTGACTTTCTGAAGTCTCTGACCTTGGGGCCTGATGGGGGCACAGAGCGCCCCACCAAGGCGGGGGCGCATGGCGGGCCGCTCTGTGGCTGGTCGCTGTGGGTTGGGCGCCTCCGGGTATGGGTTGGGGGCCCTGAGGCATGGTCGGGTCTGGGGCAGGGTCCGCATGGCTGCCGCCCGGCCTGCTGGAGTCTGCCTTGATCTGGTTGTGCATCGCCTATCTCTCCCAGTGCCAGAACTCACAACAGTACATACACCACACAATAGGCCCAGTGTTTGCGGGACGGGTGCGGTGCGAGCTATCTGGGTAGGGATGTGGTGGGCGGCTGCGATCTTGCCTGTCGCACTTCTGCCCCGACGTGCTGTCCTGCAATTGTACACACACACACACACACACACACACACACACACACACACACACACACACACACACACACACACACACACACACGCACGCACACACACACACACACACACACACACACACACACACACACACACACACACACACACACACACACACACACAAAGTCTCTGCCCCATCAACATCACCAGACCTTCAATATCTTACCCCATGTTCTTTTCACAGAGCAGAAAACAGCCTCTGAATTACAATGAATCTCAATAGGATTTCAGCTGAACACTACTACAGTTCCATACACTAGACTTACCTTTAGAAACCGAAACCTTTAAAGTTCAGAGCCAAAACAACAGAAAAATATAGCTGCAGGCAGAAATACACGGGGTCCAGTTTAAGCATGTAGGCACGTATTACAGGTTTCTGAGGTTCCGTAAAACACATATAAAACACGTATTGCACTCACGTCACTCAATGTTCCTCCTGTGTCGTTTAGTTTAAATGTCCCTCAAGAACAGTTTTTTAACAATAACGGTCGTTCCCGGATCAGGGCAGAAGAAAGGCACGGTTCCTCCGAAGGTTCTTAGAACCTCCTGCCGTGCGAAAACACCTCCTGCGACTGGTTATAGTTTTCGGGGTTTGGTGAAACGCAGCAGTCGGCTCGGGTTGTCCGTCGACGCGCCTTGTCTGGATGTGAATGACTTCCGAGAGGCGAAGCTTGGACTTGGACAGTATATAACTTTGGATGATGATGTCACAATGTGCCCCCGCTCCCGGAACTCATCAAGTCGCGCCGACGTCTGCGCTGTATTTCTGAAATGAAGGTAAAACAGTTCATTGCTACCCTTCAAATGTATTCAAAGAGCCGGTCTGCATTAAAAAAAAATAATCGGCTGCATTTTGTCCTGCAGGCCATCAGTTGAGTAGCTGTGAGTTAGAATCGACACATTCCTTGCTTACCCAGTCCTAATCGTTATGTCCTTCCAGCGCCGCTAGCTCTCCATCTGATATTTCCACCGGGGTGGAATCTCCTGTATCCCCCCTTTTTTTGTGAGACGCTGGCGTCGCACAGATTAAAATCTCATCGTTCGCCATCTCAGCAGCCGTTGCAACGCGAGGTAGGGACAGATCATCAATCATGGCGGAAAGCATTAACCCGAGGGGAAGAGTGAACACGAGGCTGATTTATCTCCTGCAAGTGAGGCCCTGTGGTCTGATCACAGCGAATTTCCCCAACTTACAAACAAACTCTCCCTCTCCGAAGCAGGGAAGCCATGGTTTAATTTGTCACAACAGGAAGGTTCCGGAGGAGAATGGTATTCCGTTCCGTACAGCTCTAACCCCAATTTTGATAGTTTGATGCTTAATCATCTCGCCGGTGGCCCGTATCTAATTCCAATTTTTGCTAAAAACAAAAATGTGATAAGTTATGATGAAGGAAATTCACAAGGACGTGAGCTTACTTTATTTAATCCCTGGCTGAACTCCACTCTTGGAAGATGTTTCTATGGAGAGGTATTGTACCCATCAGATGTGCTTAATCCCCAAAACATGATTTGTACAAGTACGACATGTTCCTGGATCAACAGCCCTCGTTCCTGGATCAACTGGAACAGGATGGCTTATTAAAGGGGAATACCACCTATTTTCACTATAAAAATGGCTACAACTTTGCCCTCCCGTATTATAATGTGGTGCATAGAACCTGTGTGCTCCCCTAGAGAGCCTCACTGAGGTGAATGGAGAACAGGGGGGCATGGGTTTGGCCATTTTAATTCTGAAATTTCTTTAATTCCCCTTCAACCAGTCGTGTCAACGTTTAGACAGAGGTACGTCGGTCGGTTCTTAAGGAGTAAATGTTGATCGGACAGTGGTCCAAGGTGTTCCTAGGTTCTAGGTTCAAGGGGTCCGAGAGATGTTTGGGCTTAGAGTTGGCAGTGATGATTAAGTTAACATGTAGGTTTCCATGTAGGTTCAGTTGAGGTGTTGGTTTGCTGCTGTTGAGATCGCCTCAACCATCCTGGAGGCGTCATTGACCCTCTCTCGTCTCGTATCGTTGGTCTCCGAACGCCAGGATGCTGTCAAGGATGTTCAGGTGCTTATCCGACTGGCCCAAACAGCACTGTGCCATTTGATCTTTCCCTTATATTTTGTGGTCTCTGCAAACCGTTAAGAGTAGAAGAAGAATAAGGTCTTTATGGATCCCTTTGGGGAAATGTGTCCTGCATTTTACCCTGCCCCCATTTTATCCAAGCTATTTTTGGGAGCAGTGGGGCCCCGGGACCAACTCCGGCCCTGGAGGCAATGCCTCGGTCGGGGGCCATCAGCAAGAGTGTGAACCTGACAAGTATGTCTTTTTAGGGTGGTGGGAAAGCCACGTGAACATGGGGAGAACATGCAAACCCCGCAAGGAAAGGCCTCAGTCGGTTTCAAAACGAGGCAACTTCTTGCTGTGAGGCGACAGCCACCTCATTATGTAAAGAGTAGATTCAACAGCGTTGTTTGTATGAAGCTTAACAGCCCCCAAAATGTTGTGCAGCGATTAAGCCCTCGAGAACCTGTTAACATATTATTCTATTTAAAGTGCGGCATCAAATTAAAAATCAAAGTCAAATTTGGCAGTGGCCCAGTATAATTTGAATTTGAATGAATAAAACAATGCAAGCTGTGTTAATTCACGGGCGCCGCCACGGCAGAGCACCGGGCGCTATTAAGTACAGGGGTACCTTGATTTACGAGCGCACTAACGTACAAGTTTTCCGAGTTAGGAGCCGTCGTTCCAGCGATTTTTTTGTATAGATTTGCGAGCAAAAATGTGAGTTAGGAGGAGCGAGCTTCAGGTGCACCGCCGCTGGTGGGCGTGGCGAGCGAATGCGGCCACCGGCCAGCATCCAGCCTCCCGCGTCTCACTCCTTCACTTCACGTGGTTACCTGAGCATGGAAGCATCTCTTCTGTGTTTTGTGCCTGCGATTCGTGCGTTTGGTGCAGTTATTTTGCCCCCAAAAATTTTTCTGACCATGGGTCTTCAGAAAGTAATTGCTGAGAAGAAGAAGCGGATGATGTCGATTGAATTAAAGCGTGAAATCATAGCGAATGTGAAGCGAAAAAAATTAAAAAAAATTGTCGCAATTAAGTTCAGCAATAAAGTGGAGCAACAAACGAAAGCGACTGAAAAAGCACGACACGAAACAAACTCCTCCAAACTCCTCCGCCTATCTCCTCCGCCCTCCACCTCCGCCAGCATCTTCTGTTAGCCCAAGTCGTCTGATCTCCAAGGTAAATACACTTTATAAAACCAGTTTATTTCCTTACATTCTCTTTTATTATGTTTTATTATGTTTTTTTACAATATTTGTTATTTATAAATACATTTTTCTTATTTAAAACCACGTAACACAAAGAAATTGGGGTGGTTTTTTGGGGGCTGGAACGGATTAATCGCATTTCAATTCATTTCAATGGGGAAAATTGATTTGCTATACGAGCAGATTGAATTACGAGCTCTGTCACGGAACGAATTAAACCCGTAAGTCAAAGTAGCACTGTATATGTATCCAGGTCACGTTTGGGTACATGGCCAGAAAGGACATCATATCACATAATCTGTTTTGCTCTGACTAGTCCGTGGTATCATCACCCTCTGCACCCCGAGACGCAGTTTGCTCCCCCTGCCTCGGTCCTCAACTGGATTTAAGCAAATCAAAGTGACTGGCTGCTCCAGTCGGTGGCCTCACCTACCGGAGCGAGAGCGTGGCTCATGCCGTCAGCCTCCGAGGGGAAGCCTCGGTCTGGACGAGCGTGGGAGGGCTGAGCCGGCAGAGAATCAGAGCAGGCCTCATTGAGGAAGGGGCTTCCACTGTGAAGCGTCTTGTTGCACTCCATGTTCTGGTTCAGGGGGGATTACATCACGGGCACTAGTCAGGCATGACCACACAAGGTGAATCTGGTATATTTTGTAGATTGAGTGAATAATTGATTGATCGGTCGAATGGTTGCTGAATGACTCCTGAATGGTGGTTGAATGGCCGGGAATAACCAGGATTTCCTGAATTTTTTCCTGAAAAGGATTAATAGTATCATCTCGTCTTATGGCTATTGAATGGCTGTTGAATAGCTATTAAATGGCTATTGAATGACTGTAGAATGGTTGTTGAATGACCTGAATTACCCTCATTTCCCCATAGCCAATAAAATAATAAAGTGTTTCTTAAAAAAATCGCATTTTATGGCTGTTGAAGGGCTGTTGAATGACTGGTTTTCCTGGATAAATAGAACACAAACAGGCGTCATCATACAGGATATTTCCAACAAACCAGATCTCTGTTTAGCATGAGGAACTCAGGCTGGATAAATGAAAGCATACACAGTACTCTACATATGTATATTTAACTACTATACAAACTGAGGTCAGGATACTCCTATTACCAACATCATTTAATAGAAATAACTCAATTATGGCCGGGATATATTTGAACAATGAACAATACATGCGGAAAGGAATAAAGTTATTTTCTCACGCACCAAAACAAACAAAAGGTCCCCGGCGTTCCGCTGTTGGAGCATCAATCAGCCGCCAAAACACAAAATTGAAAACGGTCCCACGATGAAACCCGGAGAAACGGCGGCATAGAAGCGTCTCCCTGAGCGCCTTATCGCCAACCCGTTGTCACGCTTCGCTCCGGCTTGTGTCAAATGAAATATGCTGAATTAATGGTTCTGAGTGATTAGGTATTGAAGTGTGGATTATTGTCTGATGGTGCGTTTAGCTGGATGCTTGTAAAAGGCCTGTGAAGACAGAGTTGTCTCGTCATTGATTCGCAATTTAATTGCCGCTCGATGCTTTGATTATGCGGTGAAAAGTATTATTGGCCATATCAAGCAAATATCATGTGACCGCATCCACCATGTAGGGGGAGGATTCTTTTCTGAATTCTCCCCCGACATTTTGCCAAAAGCGTCGCAATTCTGCACGCTATTCACGAGGAAAAAAAAACTCTGCAAATGTGTCAAAAAATGGTATGAAGCCAGATAAAAAGCAAACACTAATATTGTACCTCAGATATTACATTAGGGCGAGTATGAGCGTGGACGCATTATGTTAATGAGAGAAATGAATTTGCTACCCAGGGCCGTGAAACATGCCGTTCGCCTGGAGGCCGATGATAATGCCCTTTATTTCGGCTGAAGCTATATCAAGCTAAGAAAAGAAAGGCATTACAAAAAAAGATGGCACGGGCGCTACTTTTTTCCCCGACTTATATCACTGTGTGCCCTACATGGGGGAGACATTTCCTTTTCTTTTAGTATATTTCTTCGTGAAGAAATTGCAAAACCTCATTCTCTCCGTGTCAGGCGCCGTGCTGGTAGACGAGGGAGACACAGGTTTTTTTTTTTATTTTTTTTTTATTTTTTATTTTTTTTATATATTTCCCTTTGTTTATTTATGAAAAAGCAAAAAAACAAAAGAACAAATGTTCCTGACAATAATTCTGGGCCCATAAAAGAGGTCAAAATAACGGAACTAAACTGAAACACTAACAGGGCAGAACTGAACGGCACAAACTGACCCATGAGGGAAACTAAATAGAAAAACCACAGTTTGTCAAATGTGACAAAACCAAACTAGAAAACACTGCCCCTCCCCATGATGCAGAGGGAACATGGTACAGTCCAACTGGCAGTCAGCAACATTTTAAGCAGGTCTGATGGAGCTGGGATTCTTTTTGTTGGGCAGCCAGACAACCCCCCCAGGAGCTGGCAACTCAAAGAACACATAAGTAACTTTATGAAAATTAAACATCAAATTGCTCACAAACTGTGGCACCTCATATACAATCGAAAACTATGTTTGCAATTATTTACGTGTTTTACGCGCATTGCGAGTATTGTGCAGAAACAAAGAAACCTAATCTACGTCCGTGAGACTCATGAGGGTCACCGCCGCTCCGTGCTTCAGTGTGGTGTAGCCATCTGACCAAAATTTGGATTCATTTGAAAAGGAGGGGGCATGGGGGAAGGGGGTGGCGCAGATACATAAACTAAAACTAACCTGACAAAAGTACGCCACTGCAGGGAGGGGCCTGGAATGTATTCAAATCTGAAATGCATGGGTTTATATTTTGTTCTGAATGGTCTATTAAATTCAAGGTTGGACGATAATAGGGATGTAGGGTCATGCCATCAGTAGGAATTTCATTCATACAGTAGATACAATTGAACTGGATATGAATGTCAGTGGTAAACATTTGTACGGTTACAGCGCTGTCGCCGTTAGGATAATTGGTAGAGTAGTCTCTATGACACCGTAAATACATGTTTTTCTGAAAACAAGGTTCATAACACGCAGACTCGTAGCTTCTACCGGAGCAAAATCCAACTATTATATACGCTGCGTAACATTTATGCAATTATATATAAACGTTTGAAACCCTCACGCTAAACTTTAACAGAAAAGACAACACAAACTGCAGATCCGCAGCATTTCGTAATGCACCTTGATGCAGTGGCCTCATGGGAAGTAGTTATATAATTGTAAACCTACAAATGAAAAGAAGGTATGGGTGAAAAATGACATGCATGTGTTACTCGATGTTAATTTGGTAGGGGAATAGACCTGCGTTGTCAGAATTGATGTATGTAATTTGCAAAGGGCAATTATTCATAAACATTTCAAACTATAGACAACTACAAAAAATACAATTCCGTGGCATTATGTTATGCATCTACAAAAAAGTTTAAATGTTCATTGTGTTCAGTTCATTCCTTTCGTCAAGGTCAGTTTCATAGACAACGCTTCTTTCAATTTCTATGCTGCAATTTGACTAATTGTATTTAACGAGGCGAGGCTACAGTAGTTGTCAGACAACCTGACGGCGTCACATGCAGTGCCCGTGCGCACGCCCTCTTATGGGGGCCGCCCTACTTAAGCAGCTCTGCCTCCTGCTCTCACGCTCATATTTCTAGCTGTGCCCATGTTTTCCTGCACAGCACGTCGGGAGCGATGAGCCGTAGAGCCCAGGCGCCAAAGTCAAACGATGTGCAATGGAAAAAAAAGCGATTATTTTAAAGTCAATTCACCTCAGTAGAACCACCTTCATCATGGAGAAACACCCTGAGCGTTCATAAGGAGCCGCGAGGTTATCAGCTTTGTGACAAAGTAAGAAAAAAAATCGAAAAGATTAAACATAAATAAATAAATAAAGAAATGAATAAAGAAATAAAAATAAATAGAATAAAACTCCTACTCTACTACTGCTACTTACATGGGCTTCTCAGCTTTTTAATGAAGTTGAATCATTATGCTGGAAGCACGCTGCAACGCTCAGGTTAATGTAACTTGAAAATAAACCTGAATGCAGACGGATAGTATTGCAATTTAAATTAAAAAAAAAAAAAGATAATGAACGGTCCTTTTTCGGGGTTCGAACCAGGCTCGGTCCAAAGGCTAATTACCGGACCTGCACCGATACTCGCGGATAGAGATGTTTATGCTGGGGAAATGCTGTGGATTCCGACGGACTCTCATTTAGTCCTCAATCCGCCTCTTGCATAAAGCAGACAAATCCCCCCCCCCCCATCCCAAAATAAAATGGTACATCCACTCTCTGAACCCATATCGGCAGATTATTAATAGTCCGTCAGAGCAAACGCTGCTTCGAGTCACATCGAGTCCCATTGAAAAGCCGCCCTTACCGATCAGCTATAAGGAGTTCACCCCGTTCGCTGTTTCTTCTTTCATCCAACGTCCAATAACGTCAGCGTCATTAGCAAGCCCAGGAAGTTTTCTGCAACCACCCCTCCCCTCCTTTCATTTTTTTTAATCATTCAATTAAAAAAAGCCTGTCTCGGGTCTGTGTGCGTCAAATCTGAATAATGAATGTTGTCAAACCTCATTACGAAGTCCACCTCTTCATTCAAAACAATATCACCCACTCTGCCCGACGCTGTTCGGCTCCAATATGTTTTTACATGTTTTTCTGACGTTGTGGGCAAATTTTAAGTGAAAAAAGTACAATAAAATCACAATATATATTCCTATGTCAAAATGTAACCTTAAAACCTTGAAAATGCATCTATAATAATGAAAGTTATGATAATTATTTATTAATGATATAATTTTATATTGATATAATTACATCTAAAATAGACATAATATATATGATATAATAATACAAATAATTTTAAACTTTATTTGCATAGCACAATTCACACAACAGATGTCACTCAAAGTGCGTTACAGAAAGACAAGATGTAAGAAATACAGTTGTAAAAGTGCAACAAAAGAATGAAGAGAAGATTAAAACACTGATTGACCGGGCTAAGAAAAAGAAAGAAGAAAGAACGCTGACAAGGTATTTAACTCTTTGACCCACGACGATTTTTTGTTCCCTTTTTGTTCAGTTAAGTCGTCACGTACTCCTACCGCTCTCCTCCCTTCAGCCCATATCCATCCCACCGTCCAAAGGATTGATTGCGAGTTGACGAGACACGACCGGTGTCCCGCGGACAGGAAAAACGCTGCTTAGGCGTCTCGAGTTTGGCCAATTCCGCCCCCGTTGACGAAGGGGGGGGAAGTGGGGTCGATGCCGTCATACCAGATGGATCCAGGCTCTGGCACTGGCAAATGAACCCCGACGCAGACAGGAGTTTTAACAGGGTTTACACAACGGACCGGGGAGCGGTCCAGGCTCAGGTGTATCCAGGAATAACAGGCAGGCAGACAGGCAGGCAGACAGGCAGGCAGACAGGCTGGCAGACAGGCTGGCAGAGGAAGCTGGCGGCTGACAAACTGGAGCTGGGCGGACTAGATGATCCGGAACAGGGACTGCTGGAACGGGATGCTGGTAGGGACCAGTGCAGGGAGGCTAAAAGCCTGGTCAATAGTCTAAACAATCTGGCAGAGAGAGAGAGAGAGAGAGAGAGAGAGAGAGAGAGAGAGAGAGAGAGAGAGAGAGAGAGACCCATCAAATGTCAGCCCTATTTTTTGACATGTTTTTCGTCAGCGCTCGCGCGGAAATGGCTCGAGAGCGTTTGCTCCGCTCTGCTCGTTTCTATTGTGATTATAGAGGAAATAAATGAGTTCGAGATTCAGCCCGGGACTGTGTGTTATGTCACTGACGCGCACATTCCTAGTGGGAGAAAGGGGGAAAAAAAATAAAAAATAAAAACCCAGGCTGCTTCCCCCTCATTACAAAGATGTGAATCGGGCGAAATAGAGCGAGTACAGACTTACACATGAAAGATGAAAGGGTAACAATATTATTCCCCTCAGAGCCGGCCCATGCTTTCCTCCAGCTAAATGCTGAGTAGGTGACATGCGCGCACATGCACACACACACACACACACACACACACACACGCACACACACACAGCTCATGAATAATGCACTAGCCTAGTTTCATTTTAGTGAGCAACTTCAGCTGGAGGTGATTATTATATCGACTGTCTTCTGGCTGAACAAACACTGTCGCAACCGCTCCCCACTCCGCTTCTCCACATTCTCGGGTCTGAGGCGGACGGAACGGTCTCCGTCCCCATCAAGTAGCTCTGGGCTGTGTTCACATGCCGAACGGTGTCATTTTTGGGCGAAATGGTTCGGAGGTGACGAGCACCCAGCCGACCCAACCGCTGTTTGGGGTTTTGCAACCTACTTGCATATTTTTGTTTAAAGCTGTATATATTATGCAGGCTGACAATACTCACACATTGACACCATCCGACTGAATGGTCGGAAAATTAACAACCCTTCTATCTCACTTGGAAGGATTTCAACTTTAGATGCACCTTTTCACCCATGCTTAGGGATGTACATTAACATTTGAGTGCATGTGTAAATATGTATATAGTCCCCTCCTACGTGTTAGAGGTGTGTATTATGATTAGGGCTGTCAAAGTTGACAAGTTAATAACCCATTAAGAGAGAGACGAAGCTTTGCTCGTCACTGAAAACATGCACACAACACATGCATAGGTGTAGGTACAGCGGCCGACACAAACACACACACACCTTGTCCTTTCTTTCAACAGGGGTTCTTCTGATGTTATACGGAGGAAACCCCAGGTAAGCACGGGGAGAACATGCAAACTCCACACAGAAAGGCCCCTAATTGGGAGATAACCCACCGGAGCACGCTGCCAACAGCGCCCCAGAGGGGAATCAAACCTCGGACCTTTTTGTGTGAGGCAGCAGTGCAATGCACTGTGCCACTGTGCCCAGACAAATGGAGGGGGGGTCCACGGGGTTACACGGGGGACCGCAGCAAAATTTGTATTATATACTGTATATCTATATGTTTTTTATATGATTATTTTGAAAACCATAATATAGTATTTCATGCAGACAGACTTGTTGTCTTAGCAGTTCAGGCTCAGTGCACAATAGGAACCGTCATGACTTGTTTATAGTGAGAATGCCATTGTATACATATTACTGTCTAGCGATTATTTTGTGTTTCTGTTCTCAGTAATCAGACTGATAACAACTCAGTGCACTGCCTTTTAGAGAGAAATATCTTTCCTGAGGGTCGAATTTGAGTACATTTTGAAATTATGATTTATCGCCATTAATTGCTCAAATATCGTGTGATTAATCGCGACCATTTTTTTTACCATTTGACAGCCCTAATTTATATATATATATATATATATATATATCACAGATGGTTCTGCACATGGCTTTGAGTGACATTTTACTATTTTTCTAAGCTTGCTTCAGAAAATGCATTCAGTAAAATGTTCCAAGCTTGCAGGTATGCTGGCGTTATTGTCCATCTCTCTGTTCAGAGCAGTTGCTAAGCATTCTGTTCTAACCTTTCATCAGCCAAGGATGCTTCCAGGCCTTGCACATTGTCAAGTTATGTTTAAGAATATGTGCAGCTTTCCCACTTGAAAGAGATTAATATATCTACCCAAATGTTTCTAACTGGATTCCATTCCATGACCAAACAGCTTTTCCTCTTTCTCCTTTTGAATAGGAAAAAAAAAAACAGAAAAGAAAAAATATATACATATAATAATGCAAGTACATGTAAACAATACAAAAAATATACACATCTGTAAATATTGCAACCAAAAAAGACATTCAACACCAGTGCCTTATATCACCTAACTTGTACATTTTCTCATATTAAATGCAAATAAAGCTAATACCCATTGCTGTCATAACTCTTGGTTTAACATCAGGTCATGTAGGTATTTTATTGCATTTTAACATAAAGTAGTAATATTAAATTTTGCATTCCTTTTAAACAATCCCTTTTTCTTTGAAGCCATCGCAACATGCTGTAGCTGAAATCCTCTCCAGGAACTACTATTCATAGATTCATCACACTTGTGGCCAAAACATAAACCACAATGTACTTCAAATGCAATTAGTAAACAGTCAACATATTTAATCATCTCCATTCCCTCTGCTTCTGCTTGACAAGCGTCATCAGATTCCCAAATACATTTACAACCAACAGACAATAGATGATGGAAAATAGACGACCCATCTTGCACACATGAACGCTCGAGATTTAAATGAACAAGCCATACATAAACGGGCTTCCGGCCCCCTGTGGCATAAAGCAAGTGCAAACCCAAACTGCTTTGGTCGCTCTTCGCCAGAGAAGCAGTCTCTCAAATGACTTTAAAGTTCAGCATCTTACCGGCTGCCTCTCCGGACTTCGTAGGTGTATCAGTCCTGCATGGTCTTACCGCAGATAACAATACAGTTAAAAACCTTGAATGGCATCTTGTTAGCATGGCGCTTGTTTACTTCCGGACTGCTCGACCCCTGTGGCGCTGCCTGTAGCTTTTAAAATATGTCGGGCAGCACTTGCACTTCAGCTTGGTTCGGATCGGTTGCATCTGGTTTGCTTTCTAAGTATTCCGTTTGTCAGTGGATTCTTGCCATCACTTTATTTATTATTTATGTATTTTCTTTCCCCCTCAATATCTTCTATTCAACTCAAGTTTGACTTGTCACCTTCCACTCGATCTTCCCATGGAACACTGGGGATATCGTCAGCCGGTGGTCCTGGTTCGGTCTTCTTAACCAAATTAAGTTGAAGTGTGAAGGACATTGGCTTGGATCGTCCCTTTTTTGTCCGCTAGAAGTTGGATGACTTGTTTTTGCTTTCAGATCTGTTGACGCAGGAACACGGTAGCTTGGGAAGACCCCGACGTGGACTTCCCTCATGATGCCTTTGCTGTCCGGATTTGTAGTGACGACTCTGCCAAGCTTCAATCGACCCCTCAGCGAAATTTGGGTTGCCTAATCAGACAATGTCACCCGCGGTTACGTTTCCCTGTGCAGTGTGCCACTTGCTGCTTCCAAACATGTTGGCTCCAACACCTCGAAAACTTGGTCACCTCCGACTGGATTTGCTTGGAGCCTTCTTTAGGGCATTGGGTGTGACATACTGAATACTGTCTTCCAAGCTCTGTACCCTGCTGCAATTGGGCGCTCCTTTGCAAGGTTGGCTGCCATGTGAAGAGTTGCCTGGAACTCGGCGTAACTGAGCCCAGACTCCCTTCCAAGAACGCCCTCTTTCCAACGTGCACGGTGGCTTCTGCAGCGCCATTCCTGTGGGGAGAACCGGCCAGATGGATTTTCCACATTCACTTTGTTCCATTTTTGGCTGTGGTCTACTCCGGGGCTGTTTTATCCAGGCTGTCAAAGAATCTGTACAGCTCCTCTCAAACTGGTTTTGCGCCAATGAAATTGGTGCCTGGGTCCGACCTGATCTTTCTTGGATGCCTCCTGATTGCTGTAAACCTTTGATAGGCCATCAGAAAACCATCTTGTTGACATTTCCTTGCTCTTGTTTTCCTGCAGCCCATGCAGCCATCAACAACTTGTTGGGCAATTCCCCTTCCCCTTATGACCCATGCCTGGGGGTGGGTGATATCGCCCTAGAATATTAGGACGATATTTCATGGTATTTCTGCGATATTTCTAACGATATTCTTGAGATATAAAAAAAATACTGAAAAATATTTGTATTCATTTCAAGAACATACAATTGCAACAAAATAAGTGTTAGATAGTTTTATATGTCAGCATAACAGCACAACAGTTTGCCTTTGAATATTGAGTAAAAACTAAACAAAAATGATCTCTCAGCTCTTTCGTTTGTAAACAACAGTAACTCAGAGTGAGATTCAGATTATGTGTAAAATATAAATCGTACAAGAAAATCACCCCCAAATCTAAAGCGCACAGTTTGCAAATACAAAAATATTACCCTTGAATCTGCAGTGCATAAATGTAAGTAATGGTGCGAAAAACATACCGTAATTAGGGCTGTCAAAGTTCACTCGATTATAACACATTAAAGCAAATTTGTTTTAACCCCACAATTTTTAACGCATTACATTTAAAAAAAACGCTTTTTTCAAGTTCAAAATATGGGAGGTTTACGGGAACATATTTAAACAGGAGGACAGTGGGAGAGAAGGCAAAAAAACTGAAGGGTTGGCAGGTATGTGTGCTTATGCAAGCACCAGAGGCAGATAGACAGATTCAGACAGAGCCACAAGCAGCAGAGGCAGCTTATGACGCTGGTGGGACACAGCGCCTATGACAGACTAGCAACGGCCTTGACAACGACACGTTGATTGATCGACACTTACAGACAAATCAGTGTTGAATTCACACGCGCGGTGCATTGTTTATGTACTTGATTGGGTTAGGAAATTAGTGGGACAGAACAGGATAAACGTCTATGTGAGCGCTGAAAACAAGTAGTTCTAAAGTATTATTTTAATTGTGGTGAAAACCGGGACAATTTGGTGCTGAATATTAAAAAACCCAGACATTTTAGTGTTTTACAGATATTTGTTGGGATTGCGTTTGCCATTTTAGCATTTTTTTTATGCTAAATGCATTACCTTTGAGGGTTTCTGGACAATATTAATCATTGTTTTGGGGTTTTAATTGATTTCCAATAAACATAAATTTGCATAAAGCAAGCATATTTGTCCGCTCCCATGCTAATGAGAGTAATAAACTCTTAAAAAAATCCCTTTAAGGTATTTGAAGAGATAAAACAATTTGCGAATAATCACGATTAACTATGGACAATCATGCAATTAATCGCGATTAAATATTTTAATTGATTGACAGCCCAACTATAATATTGCAAATGTAAACAGTGATACAAATATTACCATTAAATCTTCATTTTAAATATTAACAGTGTTTGATACAAAATAAACAGCCTTCAAATGAGTTATAATCTGCAAAACATGCACTTAACGCTTATTTAAATTGTGAAATGCTACCTGAAAATGCTGCCAATTAGAGGCAGAATGCAGCTTGCTTTGCATGCACAAACATCCGTCTCAGGTTCTTTGTCGAGTACACAAGCATATTCACTGAAGCAGGCCTCAGTGCTGACCTTTGACAGGTCACAATATTGCCTCTGGTGCTAAACAGCCTTTCAGAGGCTGCACTGGTGGCTGGGATGCACAGGTATTCTTTTGCTAAACAGGTGACCCGAGGAAAGTTAACTTCATGCAGCTTCCACCAGGTGAAAGGATCAGTCTCACTGTCTGCTGGTGGACACTGTAAGTAGCTGCTTCGCTCCGCCTCAGTTGTCTCTCTTTCAGATAGCCCCGGCTTGTCAGTCGCTGCCCTCTTGAAAAAGCTTCCAAAAGTCTTCTTTAGTCCGTGTACTGAGTATGGAAGTGTGGGTCAAGCATAGTTGCCATAATTATCAGTTCCTCAATCTTAGGGTCTTCATACTTGCAGTAAATTATAGCATAATAATAGCAGTTGACAATGCACTTCAGCCGCCGTGGGTGACCACGGGCGGCTAGCGAATCCCCCAAGCAGCCACCGTCAGGACCATCAGCAGCCCAGCAGCCAGGCCACCCCTCCAAGTACCCCCCCGCCACAGCCAAGCCCAGTTATGCTTTTATTATGTGTCAATAAGTATGTAGGGCTCATTCCAGATTTGGGAGCTGCAAAAACACAGTTAAATGTTCATAAATGCATAATGAAGGACTTGTAAATTTATATAAGGCATTGTTCTTGCTTTGGATCTGGTAGCTGCAAAAGGCATATGTAGATAGCTGTTAATAAGTACATAATAAAGGATTGTTCACCTCAATGAGGCATTATTCTCATTTTAGCTGCGGTAGCTGCAAAAGCATAGTTAACTGTTAATAAGTGTATAGATGACTGTTAATAAGTGCATAGTTAGCTGTTAATAAGTGCATAGTTAAACGTAAATAAGTGCATAGTTGACTGTTAGTAAGTGCATAGTTTACTGTTAATAAGTACATAGTTAAATTTTAATAAGTGCATAGTTGACTGTTAATAAGTGCATAGTTGATGGTTAATAAGTGCATAGTTAACTGTTAATAAGTGTGTAGTAGACTGTTAATGAGGGCATAGTTAACTGTTAATATGTGCATAGTTGACTTTTAATAAGTGCATAGTTGAATGTTAATAAGTGCATAGTTAACTGTTAATACGTGCATAGTTGACCCTTAATAAGTGCATAGTTGAATGTTAATAAGTGCATAGTTGAATGTTAATAAGTGCATAGTTGAATGTTAATAAGTGCATAGTTAACTGTTAATACGTGCATAGTTGACCCTTAATAAGTGCATAGGTGACGGTTAATAAGTGCATAGTTAACTGTTAATAAGTGCATAGTTAACTGTTAATAAGTGCATAGTTAACTGTTAATAAGTGCATAGTTGACTGTTAATAAGTGCATAGTTAAATCTAAATAAGTGCATAGTTGACTGTTAATAAGTGCATAGTTAAATCTAAATAAGTGCATAGTTGACTGTTAATAAGTGCATAGTTAAATCTAAATAAGTGCATAGTTGACTGTTAATAAGTGCATAGTCAACTGCTAATAAATGCTATTTTTAATGCTTATATAGTGTTATTAACACAATAATAATGTTAATAAGCATCTTAAAAGGACCTTATAACGCTTAACGCTTATAACAAGCACCTTCATAAAATGCATTACATGCATGGTCCTCAGCAGACAGAGTATTTGTGGATTAAAGAAGAGGACCAAGGGCCTTGCTCACAGAGTCAAGAACCTCTTGCCATGACAGGACGAGGTGCCTTGTTGCCCTGTCAACAGCCAAGAGCTTTTCTTGTTCCGACAGCCGCTGGATCGTCTTTTGCCTTGACCCCCATCTCGTGGGAGAAGTTCTTGTTGATGCAAGCCCATGTCTTTTTGACCATCTTGAAGTGCCCGCTGCCTCTTCCAACTGTGAGAAAAAGCACTCACAATCTTCTCGCAAACTCCCACTGCTCCGTCAACCCCCGTGTTATCTCTCTCTCTCTCTCTCGCTCTATCTCTCTCTCTCTTGCTCTATCGCTCTCTCTCTCTCTCTCCCGCTCTCTCTCTCTCTCTCTCTCTAGAAAGTAGCTCTTCTCAGGCAAGAGCTGCACAGCTTCAATTCACTGTTAATGTAGTGCATGGTCAGGTGTAGATAAGGCGCTGTAGTTCTGCTTGACCATAAGTCCGTAGTCCAGGCGTAGTAGTCTGCAGAAGATAGTGAGGCTGCTACCTTTCCGCTGTATCCTTTGCACATGTCGAAGAGTACATGGGAGTACTGTCTTCGAAATATATTACCTTTGAGGGACGCGGATGCTACAGCGATCGTGAATCTAGAGTCGAGCTTTTAAATAAGCTGTTTGAAGCCCTCCTTCTCAACAGTGTGGATTGGCATCATATCTTTAGCCAAAACAAAATGTGACAGCTTCGGTAATAATGTTTCCAGCATTTGCTTTTTCTGTCACAGGGAGTACAACTTGCCAAAGATCTGGCGATGCTATGCTGAAGCAATCTATTTGGTCTGCTGAGTTTTGAACTCACAGTAACTATCGCGCTCTCCTCACAGTATTTTTGGCCCTCCTCATAATGAGCCAGGTGCTTCTGCTTGTGGTGGGAAAACGAGCTCAATGTATTGCCCCATTTTGTTATTACAGCCCTCTTGCACTGCTGACATATTACGTGGTTTGTCACACATCTGCTCTTTCTCAACCAAACCACTTCCACCCTACCGTCGCTCCCATTTTTGGAATTAACTCCTCCGCCGTGGAGCCGCTTTCAGCCATGCTTGTCGTTTCTGTGCGTAAGCTAGGCGCATAAGGTACGTCATACAGCGTAACGCTAGGAGAAGAGGGTTATTGCTCCTGCTGTTTCAGCTGACAGTTCCCAGATTTTCTGTGTCCCTTTTTTCCAGTTTCCCAGTCTCCAGGTTTTTCATTGTCAAGTTGTGTTTAAGAATATATGTAGCTTCCCCACTTGAAAACGATTGATACATCTACCCACAGGTTTTTGACTGGATTCCAGCATGACCAAACTGTTTTAACCCTATCTCCTTTTATTTTGGTAGGTTCAGCAGTTTAGTTTGATAGTTTCATTTGTCATTCGGTGAAAAAACCTTTGAATAGAAAAAAACGGAAAATAAAAATGTATATACATATAGTATTGCAAATAAATGTAAATAATAATAAAAAAAAATATTAGTAGCTGTCTAATGATGACATTATTGGCTAATCTAACCTGTTCAAAAAGTAGGACAATGAATTGAGTTTGTATTATAATTATTGATATTCAATGAAATACATGTAATCAAACAAAAACAAATAACTTTAGAAAAGCTTATTTATTCTCAATCAAAAAAATAGTCCCCCCCAATCACTTTTAAACAGCGACATACTGACAGCCAGACTACTACATCAACTTTGTTACAGGCTGCCCCTGTCCATCTGTCTGCCTGTTTGCAGAATATCTCAGAAAGTTCTGAACAGATTTGCACAAATTGATTCGATTGAATGGAAACGATTGAATGAAAATTTTCAATCTGAAAGTGATGACTCTTGGCGCAGTCAAATCAACCTGACCTGATCTGATCATACCGTGTGTGTGTGTGTGTAACCAGCCGGAGGGTAACAAGTGCTTCTCGTTGAAAAAAACCTCAGGTGGCGAAGAGCTTGACCGACAGGGTCGTCATCCAATCAGACGATGCCCAGTGTGCGCTCGCATACCAGGTAACGTTCAACTGACACTTGTAATGTGAACATTGACGACGTTGAACATTTTATATTTAATATTAGAGCTGTGCGATATGACGATATATATCGTGAGACGATAGAAACGGTATAAAAATATATGTAGACGATAGCATTTTTCTAGGGTTACGTCGTGGAGGAGCGTGGTGCTTAAACGACCAATCACAGCGCACGGAGCTTAACACAGAAGAAAAAAAACAAAAAACCTCCCTTGTTGCACGATGGCACCATTCATGGATAACTATAACATTTGGCCGTCTGCTACCGAGCCGCATCAACATACTGTAAGGTGAGGGGGACTACAGAGCCCGACCGAAGGACCTTTTTGTTTGCCGTTTGCGTTTTAGTTCGAGGTTTCAGTGAATGAAAGTGAACACAAACAAGTCAATTCAGTCATCATGTCTAAGTCAAGCAATGAGTCTTTAACTTCCAAGTCCAAGTCGACTCTCAAGTCATTTCTTTTCTGTCGAGTCAAGTTGCAAGTCATCAAAGCAGTGACTGGAGTCCCAAGTCACAATGACTCTAGTCCACATCTCTGGTAAGCACCAGTGCCTTATTTCACCTAATTTGTACATTTTCTCATATTAAATGCAAATAAAGCTAATACCCACTGCTGTCATAACTTTTGGTTTAACATCAGGTCATGTAGGTATTTTATTGCATTTTAACATAAAGTAGTAATATTACATTTTGCATTCCTTTTAAACAATCCTTTTTTCTTTGAAGCCATCGCAAGCCCCTAACATGCTGTAGCTGAAAGCCTCTCCAAGAACTACTATTCATAGATTCATCACACTTGTGGCCAAAACATAAACCACAATGTACTTCAAATGCAATTAGTAAACAGTCAACATATTTAATCATCTCCATTCCCTCTGCTTCTGCTTGACAAGCGTCATCAGATTCCCAAATACATTTACAACCAACAGACAATAGATGATGGAAAATAGACGACCCATCTTGCACACATGAACGCTCAAGATTTAAATTAAGATTTATCATCAATGGGCTCCCGCCCCCTTGGCATAAAGCAAGCGAGCACCCAAACTAGTTTGGTCGCTCAAATGACGTTCAGCATAAAGTTCAGCATCTCACCGGCTGCCTCTCCCGACTTTGTAGTACTTTGTAGTCTTACTGCACTTCAGCTTGGTTCGGATCGGTTGCATCCGGTTTGCTTTCTAAATATCCCGTTTGTCAGTGGATTCTTGCATCACTTTATTTATTACTTATGTATTTTCTTTTCCCTTTTCCCACCACCCCATTTCCACCCTGATACTGGTGGAGATGGGGTGGCGGTAGAACTTAGAACCTGTTACCAGTGGAGTTTAAACCTCATAGTGGTGGAGATGGAACATGATAGTGGTGGAGATGGTAGGTGATAGTGGTTTAAGTGGGAAATTATATTAGTGGAGATGGGAGCTGACACTGGAGGAGATGGAAGGTGATTCTAGTGGAGATGGGACCTGATACTTGTGGAGGTGGGACTTGGTACTGGTGGAGGGGGAGGTGAAACCTGGTACTGGTGGAGATGGAAGCTTATACTTGTGGAGATGGGACCTGATGCTGGTGGAGATGGGAGATCATACTGGTGGAGATGGGACCTGGTACTTGTGAAGGTGGAAGCTGGTACTGGTGGAGATGGGACCTGATACTGGTGGAGATGATAATAATAATAATAATAAGAAGAAGAACTGGGATCTATATAGCGGCTTTCACAAACCCAAGGACACTTTACAATGGAAAAGGTAAAGAACAAGACAGGGTAGATAAATCATAATAAAAAAATAAAAAATAAAAAAAGGGCCATGGGCAGTAGGCCTCGTTGAACAGGTAGGTTTTGAGGAGATTTTCGAAGGTGGCCAGGGATGGAACATTTTGAATGTCAGTGGGAAGAGTTCCAGAGGGTGGGGGCTGCCACACTGAAGGCTCTCTCCCCAGGTTCGTAGCCCCGTGTGGGGGGTGGAGAGCAGACCCGTGTCCGAGGACCGCAGCTTCTGGGATGGGGTGTAGGGGTGGAGGTGGTCTGTTAGGTACTGCGGGGTGAGGCCGTTGAGGGATTTGTAGGTTAGTAGTAGGGTTTCGTGGGAAATACGGGATTTGACAGGGAGCCGTAGGAGATGGATGAGGGTGGGGGTGATGTGCTGCCAGGGCTTGGTGTGGGTGAGACCTCTAGCAGCAGAGTTTTGAGCATACCAGAGCCTGTCCAAGGCTTTGCTTGGAACCCTGGACAGATCTCCATTGCAGTAGTCCAGACGGGAGGCGTAGATTTGTGTTTCTGCAACGGACTCAGACAGTGATGGGCGGAGTCTGCAGATGTTCTTGAGGTGGGAGAAGTCCGATTTGGTTATGGATTTGATGTGTGAGTGAAATTCAGGGGTTGAGTAGAAAATGACGCCCGGGTTGCGTACTTCAGGGGATGGGGAGGTAGAGCAGCCATCAACAACCAGGAGCAGATCTCCATCCTTCCTGATCATTGCCTCGGGAGCCACAACCATGAGTTCGGTTTTGTTAATGTTGTTGAGTTTGAGCTGGTTTGATGACATCCAGACTTTGATGTCGTGGAGGCAGATGAGAAGAGACTGAGGGGGTAGCTGGGTGGATTGTTTGGTGCTGAGGGATAACTGGCTGTCATTACCGTAGGTGTGGAAGCATAGACCGTGGTGGCCTATGATCAGACCAAGGGGAAGCGTGTAGATGGTGAAGAGGAGGGGCCCAAGCACGGAGCCCTGAGGCACGCCTTGGTCAACTGGGCCAGGGGAGGAGCAGGATTCTCCGATAGTGACAAACTGCTTCCTGTTGGTGAGATATGACTGGAACCAGGAGAGTGCTGTACAGGAGAGGCCAAGGTAGCCGGATAGACGGTTGAGGAGGATAGTGTGGGAGACTCTGTCGAAGGCGTTGAGAGGTGGAGGAGGATGAAGATACTGATGTAGCCTGTGAGCAGCGATGAGGAGGTTGTTAGTGATTTTAATGAGGGCGCTCTCCGTGCTGTGGTGAGTTCTGAATCCAGATTGAAGGGCTTTGTGAAGCTCATGGTTGGACATGCGCTGTTGGAGTTGAGCGGCAACTGCTCGTTCCATTATTTGATGAGATGGGACCTGATAGTGGTGGAGATGGGACCCGGTACTGGTGAACGTGGAAGCTGGTACTGGTGGAGACAGAAGCTTATACAGGTAGAGATGGGAGCTGATACTGGTGGAGATGGGGCCTGATACTGGTGAAGATGGGACCTGGTACTGGTGGAAGTGGAAGGTGTTACTGGTGGAGATGGGGCCTGATACTGGTGGAGATGGGACCTGGTACTGGTGGAAGTGGAAGGTGTTTCTGGTGGAGATGGGGCCTGATACTGGTAGAGATGGAAGGTCATACTGGTGGAGATGAGGCTCTAATTTTATTAATAAAAAATAGTACCAGTTCTGAGGCATTCAGCATATTTTACACAGCACTGACCTCCAAATTTGCTTAACTTTGCAATTCTAAACCACCCCAAAAAACTGTCCATCATATTCTTTCCACGGGGGGAGTGATAATCTATTCAAAGATTTTTTTTTATAAATGCAGTTTTAATAGATGAAGAACTTTCGTAAAAAAATTGCGCAAAAAATCTTTTGTTCCAGACAAATTTGAGTAAATATTAAAATTGTGATTAATCTTCCGATTAATTGCAATCATATCCTGCAATTAATCAGGATTCATTATTTTAATTGTATAACAGCCCATATGCTGTATATATACAGTATATACCGTATATATTGCATGATCTCTGCGGGCGTCTCCTGGCATGCATCGATCTCCCAGTGCTCAGAAATGAGCGAATGAAGTTACGCGAGTCAAACTTTTTTCATTAACGGCGTCTGAGATTATTATTATTATTTTTTATAATGGCTGTAGATTACGTGGCTCGGCATGTTTTTTTTTTTTCCTCCGGAGCAGACTGATAGCGAAGTGTTAGCGTTGGCGCTCTGCTCGGCTGGCTGTGGAGTGTCCGGCTCTGATAAAGCGCTATGTCTAATTAACGCGCTGACAGTCGAGCACTCACTCACTTTCTTTGCAGGAAGTCACTGCGGCCCCCGGGGGGCGGGGAAGGAGGGACAGGGGACCGGGGGAGTTATTTTCCTCCCTGCGAGCCACATGATATGCCCTGAGATGTGGCAAACCAAGTGTGTCTCTCTCTCTCTCTCTCTCTCTCCCTTGCGCTCTCTCTCTCTTCTCCTGTTCTCTCGCTTCCTTCTCCCTTTTCTCTGCCTTCGCTGCCTCCAAAGCCATTTCTTTAACACGTCGATATCTCTCCTTTCGCCGTCTTCTTCACCCTCCATACTGTACCTCTCTCTCTCTCTCTTTCTTCTTATAGTCGGAGCTGTAATATCACAACACGTTCTCGTCTCTTGTTATTTTCCCTTCCACAGAGTCCAGAAATAACTGGCAGTGGAGGCAGGAAACACTGACTTTCCTCTTCCCACTCAGAACCAAGGGCCGGGTGAAAAGGCCCCCCAAAAAAATATGTATTTTTATAATTTTCCTTTCATTTTCTAAGGCAAATGATGAATACGATTATCAGATTTATTTAATTATCTTTTTCTTATTTATTCCGTTGCCATTTCATTTCCTGTTTGGTTCGGATTTATCAGCACTTTGATTTATTTTATGAAACTAAAAAATAAAAAATGTTAATGAAAAAAAATTACGTTTTCAAGACATCAGAATCGATGCCCATTTATTTTGCCAAGTACATCTTCATGTCTTGGTATTTCATATTTCATTTGTCTTGGTCTGAGTTGGTGCATTGTTGTACAATCACACACAGACAAGTAGCATAAGTAATCAAAATAATAATAATAATAATAATAATAGCAGTAATAATAAAATATAATAATAACAATAATAATAATAATAACAATAATAGTAGTAATAATAATAATTATTATTATAACAATAATAATAATAATAATAACAACAACAACAAAAATATTAAAAAAATAATAATAATAATAATTTAAAAAAACATGTAACATACAGTACATAATATACAGAATTTGCCAGATGGTTTCTTGTATCACAGCTCCATTTTACCTTGAAAACATTTTTTATTTAAGTGATTTACCCAACTATGGCAGACAGAAACATAATGAGAATAATGATCATTTTATATATATCTTTTTTACATTTTCTATCCTTATGGGACACAAAGGATAAAGTAATTACAAAGATCCGGTCCGATTCGTTCATGTCACTCAATACAAACCGCTGAGATATTTGTGCAGTGTGTACTGTCGTTAGTGGGGGAAAGATGGGAGAATAAGCCGTGGTTAAATAACTGTCACTTAAGCAGTTGCTAGGCTACTGGAACCGGCTATTAGCACCAGACTCCGCTCGGCTCCACGATGCTGTGTGATTCCATGAGAGCGAGAAAGCCAGCCAATTCCCCTTTTTTCACTGTCGAATTTATAAAAGGCCGTCTTCAGCCGAGCACATGTTCTGCTTTTCCCACTTATAATGCGTACAATCCAGTAAGGCGTGGTTCTCAAACTTTTTACACCGCCTACCACCTCAGAAAATGTCAGGCTGTCCAAGTACCACCATCAGTAGTGCAGGCCTACCCGAGGATTCAGGCCCTACCCATCTCCAGCTCGCTCCTGCTCCTTGCTGCCGCTTTGTCCTCTCATTCTCTCTTCCCAATTTTCCAATGTCTTTAATGGTATATACAGCTGTTCGCCAATCGTGTGTGGCTTATCCTATCACAAGAACTAAATACACACCTTGTGGGCTTTGTCGAAATTGATGTACTATATTTACTGTATGTTTTATATATGTATATATTGTGTTCATAATTTTATATTCATATATTTTACAAAAAAATGTTAATATGAGAAATTCTAAATCATAATCATGAAATGATATATGTCAATGTAACATATGTTTATGTCAACTATATATAAAAGATAGTAAATTACTGTATATTTAATGACTGTATACTGTACAGTTGATATGTACCATTTATCAATTGTATATTAATACATGATTGACTGACAAATCTATATATTAATATGTTTTTATATAACACATAGTCAATTGCTGTATATAAATAAAATATACTGTATATTAATTCAGGGGTGGAAATCACAGGGGGGCACCCCCCCTTTCTGGGTAAAATAGAGAGTTACCTCCTCGAATAATAATATATGAGGATGTGTGGGCCCGGAGAGGCAGCGAAATCTTTGCACCTGTCTCCCTCTCATACGGCACCAACGATGCGTGCAGCAGCGATGGGGGGCCCGCGGTGGGGACGTCCCCCACCGGGTGGATATGGTGATGTCCCCATTTTATTGTGCCGCCCCTCAATTATCAACTCAAACCAAAGTTACGCCCTTGTATCAATTATATATTGATCAATGTCAATATGCATATATTGATCATTTAAAAATATAAATGTATACTGTATATATTCATAATTTATAGCAAATGATGGCATTATCAATGATAATTTATTACAGCATAACTCTTTGCTCATATCTTCAAAATCATCAGATTACATGATAGCTTTTTAGTTTTGCCAATGAGACTTATCCATTGTGACCAGGTCTTAGTTTCACCACTGAGTGAAGACACACTCGCGTCCTCAACGTCCCCCCCGTCCTCCAGGTTCTCAAAGGGATGTAGGGCCCTTCAAATTAAGGGCCGCACATCCTCCTGACACCTTTATGGAGTGTGTTGGGGAGCCCAGAGCTGGAGCTCCAAGGCCAGTTGACCTGAGATCCACTCTGATATAAATACCAAGTGTGAATTATTGCTCGGCCCTGTCGCCGACATTCCTGGCCACTCCCTGACCCTCCTGCTGCCTTTTAGTCATGCATCTTTAAATAAAAACACTACTTGCTCTGAAAGTGTTTGCTGACGATGCCTGTGTGTTTACATATGAGATAGATAGATAGATGGGTGGATGGGTGGATGGATAGACAGATAGATAGATAGATAGATAGATAGATAGATAGATAGATAGATAGATAGATAGATAGATAGATAGATAGATAGATAGATGGATGGGTGGATGGATAGACAGATAGATAGATAGATAGATAGATAGATAGATAGATGGATGGGTGGATGGATAGACAGATAGATAGATAGATAGATAGATAGATAGATAGATAGATAGATAGATAGATAGATAGATAGATAGATAGATAGATAGATAGATAGATAGATAGATAGATAGATAGATAGATAGATAGATAGATAGATAGATGGATGGGTGGATGGATAGACAGATAGATAGATAGATAGATAGATAGATAGATGGGTGGATGGATGGATGGATGGATAGATAGATAGATAGATAGATAGATAGATAGATAGATAGATAGATAGATAGATAGATAGATAGATAGATAGA
Source organism: Zeus faber (assembly GCF_960531495.2). Classification (NCBI taxonomy): domain Eukaryota; kingdom Metazoa; phylum Chordata; class Actinopteri; order Zeiformes; family Zeidae; genus Zeus; species Zeus faber. The sequence continues at coordinate 15,220,415 of NC_137207.1, forward strand.
TAGATAGATAGATAGATAGATAGATAGATAGATAGATAGATAGATAGATAGATAGATGGGTGGATGGATGGATAGATAGACAGATAGATAGATAGCATTTACAAATTCACAACAAAAATACAGTTACATGCAAATAATATTTGCATGTACAAAGAAACACGAATCTGGAAAAATCTCATTTTCCTTCAATAAAGGTTTTTTCAACTTATTTGGCTTCTGCTGGCGATTTAAAAAAAATGTGCGAGATGGCGGCTTTTGCTGTGGTGAGACACAAAAATACCTTTTAAACAGAATAAAGAAATACAATATACCCTGAAACGTATATGTAATATTTATATGGCCGGAAATGTAATATTTATATATATATACATATAAAAAAGGTATTAACTGTGAACACTGCGCTTATTGCTTATGCAGAACATTGCTGTTGTTGGGAAGAGGGAAAACAAATGTCAAACCGCTGCCTGAGGGCTGTTGTCATTGTGCCCCTCCACCTCCTTCAAGACCCCCCCCCCCCCCCCTGTGTCAGACCCCCTCGGACCTCCAGGCAAGTTTTAACACCCCTCCAAGTCACCACTGGCATGGTGATGACACCCACCCTGGGCCTGTGTGTGCTTGTGTGTGTATCGGGGTGGTGGAGGCTGAGCCCTAATGACACATCCCATAGTGACTGAGTCAGCCCGCGACCCCGGGTGCTATCCGACTAAACACTGCATGGGCACCACCGCCCCCCCACCCCAATTCGCCGTGCACTCTCCTCCGCTCAGCGTGCACGACATGTCCACACCGCAGCCCCTGCACGACATGTCCACACCGCAGCCAGTGCAGCTCTCGGGGGAAGCTGTGGTATTTCAAGATGCATCGCTCGTGGAAACCGCAAAAAGTTCAGACCCCGATACGGGTGAACGAGCGGATCCACAGATAATTATTCACATTGGAAATAATGTGTGGGCAAAGTTGAAGTTTTTAATAATTTCATATAAAAAAATCGGAAAATAATTGTAATTATTTTAAATAATTATAAATACTATATGGCTAGTGATTCAAATTCAACAGAAAACCATTAAAAGTATACCTAGGACCAAGACAATACAAATAAAATAATGATTAAATATAACGATTTCAAAGGTTATTAAGCTGTTTTTGTTTTTTATTGAAGTTCTTATTGTCCAAAGTAAACAAATATAATTGGTTTGCAGAGGCTGCTACCGCCCTCCTTAATAACAACTAAATTCTATCAAAGAATTGTGACAGGACTTTGAATTTGAATGTTTATTTTTAGTGTGTGCCAGTATGTGTGTGCTTGTGAAATAGCTTTTCGGAATCTGAAGACGAGCATCAAAAACGCTTAAAAGCTAGTCCATCCAAATGAAATATATATGAAAAATAACATGTAAATCTACAGAGTATATACAGAGTGTGCTCTATGTATGACATTCATTGAATGGAAAGGCTATGGCAGTATGGTTGCTAGTGTAGGTATAACTATAAATATGCCCACAGTCAGTTTTGAAGGTTTTGTTCCATGATGGCTCATTTGCAGAATACTTTATGACAATTGTCAATTTTTAAAAGTCCGTTTTGAAACACTGTCTTCCTCATAGCATCAACGATATCTTCAATGTGTGCACATGGGGTTGTCAGAGCATGTCTTAAACTTCGAAGAAATGGATGATAACGACTCTCAATCTGATCCATTACGCGTAGTGTAATGATAGCAAGTCCACAGTATGGACTTGGACTTTGTTTGATTGACTTGGTTTGGAGAGGAGATAAAATAATGATTTACATAAGATCCGTTTTTCGAGAGTCCTGCTATCGTTCCTTTTACGAGCAAATCCTACTGATAGAACCTTGGAGGAAAGTTGGTGTGGTGGTGTACTGTTAATGTCAGTGGTGTAGTCTATGTGATACGCAGGTATACACTATACCCGATAAGAAAGCTCCAGGATTTACTTATACCCACTTAAAAATGCGCAAGGATACGTAACAGTATAGTTTTGCGACAGAACTTTCACTTAAGTGATTTTGTTTCGCAAATACCAGATAGAGTATAACTGCAATAAACTATGTTTTGCAGGGGACCTTGCACGGTACAGCTTACAATTTGACATTTTCATTAAACACTTTATATCACTATTTACTTTTACTGTTTTTCACGACTTACTTTCAATAGTATATCCCGTATACTATTTATCAAAATAGCCACCGTCTAAAAATTATTCAAAGATTTATTATTATTATGACAAATTATATATTATTTAAGACAGGCAAGTGCAGCAGCGGCGTCAATGCGTCGATGCCAACCACAAATGTCAAACTGCTGCGCCCCCCGACGTCGGACACCCAGGACCTCCGGGCAGATTTACACACTCCTCCTGAATCACGAGTCACCGTTGGCGTGGCGATGACACAGGCCCCGGGCCTCCGCCGAAGCCCCGTGCGTCGGCTCTACGGACGCACGATGCACGGGGCTTCAGCGGAGCCCCGGGCCCTGGGTTCCCCACCGCCGGGCGGCGGCGATGTCCTCGCGTTGGAGAGTGTCCGGCGGTGGTGTGTGTTTTTAATGGAGAGGTATTTCATTTACTCTTTCATAATTTAATGAAACAAAAAGAGCCCCGCACAACCACTGGTTAATGTGTACGTGTCTCTCTCTCTCTCTTCCCTCTGTATCTCTCTCTCTCTAGCAGCATCATACCTCTACCTGTTATTTTTTGAGAGATAATAGTAGAAAGTGAGCCCGGGGTCCCAGCAGATCTAATTAAGCACCTCTCTCCCTGCCTGGCAAAGGTTAGAGTAATCACAACAGTAATATGATTAGGATGCAGATGAAATACTTACCCCAGCTCCTGTTTTGGTCCCGAACTCATTTCAAATCAGCGGCTCCGGAGTTTCCTGTTGAGGTTATAATCCTTGTGTGTGCGTGCGTGCGTGTGTGTGTGAGTGCGTGCGTGTGTGTGTGTGTCCTGTGAAATTTCATGACGAGGTGATATGTTCTTAATGCGGACGCTGTTGTGGAGTAGGGAACAAATGTTTCGGAATCGGAGCAGGGATCGGGGGGTTCTCTAAAAAAAATCTCTACTATTTACCGTGTCCTCAGGTCGATGGGCGGGGGGGTCCACTGAGGGTTCTGAAATGCACTGAGGGCCTCGAACCTCTGTAGTCTGTGTCTTCCTCTTGTTCATGGAGATGGAGCCCCAAATGAGTAACAGCCTGTGGTGGATTGACCCTTTATGAATAATGCAGCCCTATCTGACTCTGCAGAACAAAGACCTGGGCGGCAGGGAAAACGTTGGTATTGATATCACTCTTCATTTCAGTTTCCCTTCATCTGAAAAGGTAACAAATCCCTTTAAATCTCTCTCTGAGGCCGATTTTGATTGAGAGTTTCTCTGAATTAATTTGCACCCCTCAGACCTCAGTTTTTTTTTTTTGTTTTTTTTTTTAAATTTGAAACCATAGAGAAAACATTCCCTCAGACGCGTAGTCGGTGTCAGTTTTATATTCTGTCTTAAAGGTGCAGTGTGTAGAATATACCGACATCTAGCGGTGAGGTTGCAGATTGCAACCGATTGATTACCCCTCTCCTCACCCTCCCCTTCCAAGCGTGCAGGAAGGGGAGGAAAAAATGCGAAAGGCCCTCTCTAGAACCAGTGTTTGTCCGTTCCGGACTACTGTAGAAACACGGCCGCGCAACAAGGCGGCCTCCGTGGAAGGGGACCCGCTACCTGTGTAGATGTAACCAGCGAGTTCTAATGTAACGCCAACACGACAATTCTTGTTTTCATGGAATTATACACTTCAGGTACTCGTCACTTCAGGACCTACCTGTTTAACCACCGTTCAGACTCAGGAACAGCTCTCTGACCGGTCTGAATTGTACGCTGCGTACAATACCACAGCGTCTCAGCATCAAGCATCTCATTGTGCGTCACCCTTTATAAACTATATACACTATATATACTATATACACTATTTACACTACATACACCATATATACGATATATACTATATACACTATATATACTATATACACTATTTACACTACATACACCATATATACGATATATACTATATACACTATATATACTATATACACTACACAGTTTATACTATATACACTATATGCAATATATATACTATATATAGTATATACACAATATATACTATACGTACTATATACACAATATACACTATATACACTAGATATACTATATATACTATATATACTTTATACATCTCATCTCATCCCTGTTCTCAGTCTCAGTTTCGTTCCCGCAGTCTGTCAGTATTCACAATGCACAATGTATTCACAAAGCGTTCACAATGGCCACGCCCCCTTACCGTGAAACAACACGGGTCCTCGCTTATCGACCAATTTGCTTAACGTCCTGGTCCCAGGAACAGAACTCGGCCGTTCAGTGAGGAGTACCTGTAGCTATCTTCACCATTATGTCATAATACGTTAGAGCAGGGGTGTCAAACTCATTTAAACTCAGGGGCCACATTCAGTCCAATTTGATCGCAATTGGGCCGGACCAGTAAAGTCATAGCATAATAACCTACAAACAACGATAACTCCAAATTTTTCTTTTTTATGTAAGTGCAAAAAAGTTCACGTACATTCTAAAAATTTTCACATTTAAGGAAATGTTAATAAATGCTTTTACAAAACACTATGAATCTGAAATGTCTTAAAAAAACAAGTGCAATTTCAACAAAACATTTTAGTCAGAGGTATCTGGAACTAAACAATATAATATTTCACTCTTTGATCAAAACAACTGGTCAGGATCGAGAAATCACTTTAAATTTAGATTAATTTCAACATCTGTGAAGCGATCCTGACGACCTGAACCGGCACACCACACCAAACAAACTGAGGTCGGAACTATTAAGGGAGAATGTTTAGTTATCCCCCTGTCTTGTAAATGTATAATATGTATAAATGTATAAATGTATGTATGTATGTATGAATAATACATAAAAGCTGTGGCAGTGCATGTGCAACAGAGTTCCACCAAACCAAACCATTCTGTACCGAAGCTGCCGACTGACATTATATTGCACAATGTTGAGTGTCTTTCGATATTTCCACAGTGGGTATTCATTTCACGGAACTATATTCTTCAGGGTGCAAAGGTGTCTGAAGAATCATTTTCCATGAAGTGGGCTTACTCCCCGTTTGCTTTGGCTCCCGAACCTTGGCATCTTTCAGCCTTCACAAGTGCATCGATATCAGGCGTCAAATCCTGAGTAGCAGCCAATTTTGTGCTTGTGTGTGAGCCGTGAGCGCGGCTTTGTTTTTTATTGATGCTGATTACGGAGAATACTTGTTCACAAAGGTAGGTGGTCCCAAACACGCACAAAACCTTTGCAGCAAGGATTGTCAATTTGGGGCAAGAGATAGTGATATTAATGTGTCCGAGCCTGCCGGGGCAAATCTGTCCTTCGAATTGAAACCACACTGCGGGTCAGTCATTTCAAGTTGTATGCCGACGGACAGGCCAGAAGCCTTGACTGTGGAATGGCCAGCGAAAAACTGCGAATTCTGCCCCGACTTCCACCAAAGACCTGAAACCGCTGCTCAAACTCCTTCAATCTTGCCTTTGCACCGATTCACGTACAGCATTGGCTCCGGTCGCACGCACCGTCTTTTAGACGAGCAAAATGAGCGGGATGACCGCTGGACAGCCGCGTCTCCCACAAGGTCAGCTTCAACTTGAATATCGTAATGCCGCGCGACAACTTCCTTTTGCGTCCTTGCAGCATTTTGTTTGGATAATTAAAGTGCTCTGTAATAATATAAACGGCAGGTCCTCCAGCCCTTCTAGGGATTGAAATTCCAACGCCGGTTTGCCCTTTTTCTCCATGAGCTGTCCGCAGCCCGGCACCTGGCCGCCTTACTCCGGTGTGGTATGGCAGGCCGTAGTCAACACCTTTATCACTGAGAAGGCTCTCAAACCCACGGTGATTCAGACCTCTGGCTCGGATGACATTAATACTTCTGACAACCGCTTCCACGACGTGATCCGGCGCAAAATACAGCGCAATGTCATAAAAAAACGATGTCCTCCATTTGCAGCCTGTACTCTCTGACACCTGCAATTTTTTTCCCCGATCATTGATGGCGCGCCATCTGCGGCCTGCCTGACAGCAACCAACGACTTGCCTTTGCGCTTGGTTGGGCTGGCCGAATCTGCCGAGAGATCCGCGATCCCATCCGCCGGAGGGTTTCTCGCCGGGCTAATGTCAGCAAAGGTCTGTCGCTTCTCAGGGCGCATGGTTCCTGCCGCCCTCGGCGTGCATGTTTTCACGGACTCCCTCTCGGGGGAAAAACGGACCGCCGCTTCTTCGGACCCGCTAACAAATCGTTTGTCTTCCCTCTTCTCAGTTTTCCTTTGCAAGCTGTTGTATTTTGCGCCACGAGTCCCATAGTGGCGCCGAATATTATATCTGTTGAGTACTGAAACCTGCGGCGAACACACCGAGCACACGGGTTTCCCATTGGCCTCTGTAAATAAATTGGAAACGGTTCATTTATCTTGGAAAACTCTACACTCAGTGGCCACTTTTCCTCCTTTTTGACAGACATTCCAGGTGATGGGGGCGCCACAGAGTGTAATGTTGACAGCAAAAGAACACGTGGAACATGAATTTTTTTTTTACCGGCAGCTCCGGCATTAACAGTATTGACGGCGCTGCGTGCGGCCCCCAGTGGACAAATTTCAAAGAGCAGTTACCTTTATCGGAAAATTGCAGTTGACGTCTTCTCTGTGTTTTTTTTTTTTACACTTTGCAGCATGTTTGACGCCCCGGCGTTAGAGCATGTACTATAATGATTGGTTTGATCCTACTTTCACTGGTATCTCCAGAACCATAGCAGACACTAAATCATATCTAAAAAAAATAAAAAGAAAATGAAAGAAAAAATAATAATAATTATAATTTGTCTGAATTTGAGGGTCCTTCAACAACATTAACAGAATAGCCATGAAAACGTTGGATCTTTTCGGAGGTCGGGCTCTTCACGAGTGATTTCGGCGAAGGGTCAGAGAGCGGAACCCCAGTTCAGCCCGTGTGTCAGTTACCGGGTGGCGGACCCAACAACTCTTTTGGCGGCGTGACTCCCGACTCCTGGGTCACCGAAAAGAACTGTTCGCTATGATCGGATCATCGGCTCCCAACGAATCGCGGAGAAACGCGGGTCACGACCCGGGGGCGTCGGCTTTGGAGTCGCAACGTGTAAACCGGTCGCGTGGGAAGAGGGCGGAGCGGGTCCTGATAGGCGGAGCGGCGGCCGGAGAAAAGGTGCGCGGCTTTGAAGTTAAGCCGCCGGATAAAGGAGCTACTAAGTCTTCCTGAGTGAATTCATTTGCGATGACTCAGTCGTGATCAAGGTCTGCTTTCTGTCGGCGGGGGGTGGGGGGGGGGCAACTGTCAGCGGCATCAAAGGCTGATTTTTTGGGGGGAGGGGGAGGGCCGATGTTCTCAGCGTGGCGTGAACTTCTTATCTTGGGGGTGGATGTGAGCTCTTTGGAACTCCTGCCCCGCGAAAGCCCGAACGCATTCAAATTACCCCCAAACTGCATTGTACGCTGTGCGCCGGGTTATTCACTGACAAACTCAAGAGTCCAAAACTGCTGCAAAGTACTAAGGCCGCCTTTGACTTTTCTGTTGTTCTTTTCAGCCGTTTAATATACTGACGAATGGCGTCTGTTTTTTTTCCACTTAAGCAAAAATATGTTTGTCTTCAAAGCGGCCGACTGCTTCTGTTTTGCCTCCACGCACCCGGACGTGAGCTTTCCATCTGAGATTTCCACTTCTTGGCCTCTTAACAAGGATAGCCAAATAAGAAAAAATAGCCCAAATCCAAAGAAAATAGCCCTCCAAAAATAATAGCCAAATATACAAAGATACAAATAAAATATACATAAAAGCATATACTGTATGTATGTGTATATATATATATATACTCTAATAACAGCATATATGAACTCATATATATATATATTTATATTTATATATATACACATATATGTAGAAAGAAAAAGATAAAGATACGATAGATATGTACTGTATGTATGTATTTATATACGTATTCATGTAAAAAAAAGAATGTAAAAACAAAAAAGAAAGGTACTTATTTTGATCTAACCATTTTCAGTTTTAGGTTTTTGGAGGAACAGTAGAACCCCGTGGGGAAAAAGTACACGTGTCGTACCCTTAAGTCGAAGTATAAACTCCCAGGTCAAATTAAATGTCCTTCATTTCACATTCCAGTTTCAAAGTGCTTGATATTTAACGCACCAAAGTAAAAGCCATTGTTGGGTATAATGAGCTCATGTTTCGGTTTGGAAGCCCTATGCGTCCCACATTGCACTGACCTCTGTCGGGTCGCACCAAAGTGTCGATGGTGCACTTTTTGTTTGCTCTAATGGCTCCTTCTTATCATTCTGATAAGGCTTGGCTCCGATCCAATCCATAAGTCTTCGCTATAACAACCTGATTATATCGTTTGAAAGAAAAATGAAATTATGACCCGTATTCACAGGTGGTAGCGATAAATGCGACTGAATTAAAAGCTTGAAAATATTGGTGCTGAAATGAAGTGGAACAACCATAAAATTCCCACTAAAATGAAAATAAAAAGACTGAAGTGGAGCAGCAAAATACAGTAAAGAGTAAAGTACAAGTAATGAAAGAAGTACTCCAATACCCTGACACAAAATTACTCTAATAACAGTAAAAGTACCATATTGACATTTTCGCAAAAGTATCTAAATACTTGTGTACTGAAAGTATTGAAAGTAAACGTACATCCAGTGTCCTGATATTAGACAATATAAGATAAACCTTTTTTATTTAGGTGGTCACAGCAGCAAAATACAGTGCAAGTCAAGAAAAGGACAAGAAATGTAAAAAAACATATATATATATATATATATATGTGTGTGTGTGTGTGTGTGTGTGTGTGTGTGTGTGTGTGTATGCATAAAAATATATTACGATCATATGTACACAACTATCCATTTCTATGAAAAATAAAATAGAAATAAATATTACATAAAATATATCTATACGTCTATCCTCAGAGTACAATAACTATCTGTCTAACTATCTTGATAAAGTGCTACCATGCAGTTTTTTTCTGCAGATGAATACTATCCTGATTACCATTTAGAGAAATAAATGGTATAGGTGGTGTCATGGTATTAACAAGGATACAAATATAAATATAACATTTTATAAAAATGTAATCTATATCATTTTTTTATTAAAGTGTAGTAGATAGATATTTGTAGATATTTGCATTGGAATGCAGCGGAGCACATATCAAAAGTCTCCGAAACAGAATATACTTCGGTAAAGTACTTGGAAAAAGCACTTAGATCCAGTAACAAAGTAGTTAGTTACTGTTAGTACTTGGTTACTTTTTCCACTGCTGGAGCCGCCTCGACCGAAAGCAGAGAGGCTCCTTCACACCTCATTGACTTTGTTTTCTCTGGCTAATTCTTTTCTCCATGGTTCTCGTCCTCCTCTCCACCCACCACTCCACGCGCACACACACACACACACACACACACACGCACACGCACACGCACACGCACACGCACACGCACACGCACACACACACACACAAACACAACACACACACACACACACACACACACACACACACGCACATCATCTCCATCGCCAGTTATTGGTCCTCCCAGGTTCACGCCTCAGTGTTGCCACCTCACCCTGATGATTGTGACGGGCCGGCTGTCATGCCGCAGTTCTGCGAGCATCTTTCAGAGGTGGCGATTACCAGAGTTGTCACCTTATGGAGCTCAGATCAGCTCAACCAACCCCGACATAATGAGGAGAAGAAATGTTACGTAACATGGCTGCGAAAACAGAAAAAACATTAATTGAAAAAAGGTTACAAATCTGTTTTGGTTTTCCACCTATTCTGCATCAAACACCACTTTCAAGCAATTCAATATTCCTATGAAGCCCGGGGACTTTTTTTTTTGGGGTGTTTGAAGCAAAGGGGGGAATCATTTCCTTCACCCCTGTGTCTGATGCGAGGCGTCTCCGGTTGCCGGCGAGCGTGGCAATAATCCGCCGAAACTTCCCAATAGAGGGAAGCGCTTCATCACATTAACGCAGCGACGAAACAAAAACAAAGCATAACAAAACAAACCGACAAACAAATTAAAAATAAATCACATATGATGAAGCCATTGTCATGTCTAGGAGTCTGGTGTTAGAGCGGTCTTGGAAGTCTGAGCTGCCTGTTTACATTGCTTACGGCCTAATTATATGGATTGGTTGCAGTAGAGCGTAGCCTATCAGCTCTGGGGAGAAATTAATTCTGGTCGAGGGGGAGAGAGAGCGAGAGAGAGAGAGAGAGAGACAGAGAGAGAGAGAGCGAGCGAGAGGGAGGGAGCCCTGAACTGATGGCTGCAGAGGGACTGCTCAATGTGGCTGCGTATGAATAAATTGTGGAAATAAATTGTATGAATAAAATGCAAATTGATCCATTGCCGTGCGCTATTTGTATTCACTTGGTATTTAGCAGTTGGGTGAAAGTATCCCCCATCCCCGCCAAACAGTCCTTTGAAATTATGCTTTACTGAATGTGCAGCACTTAAATTGGGGAGATCCCTCTGTTCTCTCACCCTATCTTCAATCAACCCTATGTTGCCTTTATTGCATCCCGTTTGGAAGTTATGCGCCTCTCTGTTGTGTTGTAAATGGGGTGCATTTATATAGTGCTTTTCTCGCTATACCATTCACACACACACACACTCACGGGTCGATTGTGGCAGCGGCCGCGCAAGGCACACACCAGCCCCGCGAGAGCGTTTTCGGGGTTCAGTGTCTTGCTCAGGGACGCTTCAGCACGCTACCGGGAGGAGCCAGTGACCGAGCCGGCGGTCTTTCGATCATTAGATGACCCACTCTACCCCCAGAGCAAATACCCCGGTATGGAGTAGAGTAGCATTAAAAAGGCCCAACCGTTCCACCAACTTTTGAGGCAATCCGCGCTTAACTTTTTTTTTTTTTTTTTAGAAGAAGAAGAATCTTTAATTGTCACACAGCACACCACACAACAACACATGCAACGCACACATTCACACACACACGCACACACACATGCTTTGGGTGGTGGCCGGTGAAATGAGGCCTCTGCGTTTAACCCATCCTTGGCTTGTCCTTCCTCCGGGGGAGCAGCCAGGAGCCGTGGGCAGCATTCGTCGACGCGCCCGGGGACCAGGTGACGAGTGTCCATCGCTGGTCAGACGATGATGGGTGCATGTTTTTGGGGGGGGGGGTCCTTACTGACGTTAGGTGGAGGAAACCCCACGTGAGCACGGGGAGAACATGCAAACTCCACACAGAAAGGCTCCTATTTGGGAGATAACCCGGCGGAGTTATCTCAGATAGAGACACTTCAGATAGCGACACCACGCTCACAGTTAAGCATAGCACCTAAATGATGTGTTAAGGGAACATAGATATTATGCCCTCAAATCAAAGTGTATTCCGTCTTTCCACCCCCTGCAGGTATAACCGCTGTGTGTATTTGTGGTATTATTGGTTGCGCAGGCATTTGAAGAAAGATGCTCTTTTTCGCTGTCGTCGTAGTTGGAGTGTTTAGTTTAAAGCCAATTCTCCGTATTGTTGCTGGGCCTCATCTACGTACTCAATTGACATTCAAAGAGCTCGGAAGGAAATGAAGTCAATACTTCCAAACGCTGCCGTCAATGGGTCTCGCATCGACTGTATAAAAACATCAAGGACAATGATGTCATTATTTTAGAGGCGGCAGAAAGAGATCTAGGGAGTTCAAATAACTCAATTTAATGGAAAATTAATATCAACACATCTGACTGTTGCTCACAGATGACTATGTTACCTGTGAAAACGCTAGTATGCGTGATACTGATGATTAAAAAATATAAATATGAAATATACAAAATGTAAAATGTTAATAAAGTTAATACATCACTAAATTCGATGACATAAGTAGGAAATGTTTCTGTCTCAGGGGAAAAAAAGCAGTCAAACATCACAAGATGCGTCTTTTGAGCTTTGCTAGAATAATAAAAATACAGATTGTGTTCGTGGTTGTGTACAGGTATCTCTGGGGAACTTGTCTGCCTTGTAAAAGCAAAAAAAGCAACAGTTTTGCATATGTTTGGAACGTAGTTGATAATTTGAACCTTCGAATTGAAGACTTTGTTATTCTCTTGTTTGGAGCGTAGCCACGGGAGCTAACAGGTGAGAATCCACTTCAGCGATATCAGGCTTTATCTCCTGTCAAATGCAGACACAAGGGCTTATGTCGCTTACCTTAATTGCTGCAGATAGATTGCGTTTACATTTTTGTATGTCACACTATTGGCATTTGGCCAAAACTAGCTTACTCCCTCGCACTACGCTTCAGTTTTCACTCCGTCAGCAGGTTTTAGAGATTTACACTTGTTTTGGATCGTCGCAAGTTGATACGCAACTCTGTATCAACTGTCATTTTGTTGACTTAAATTCATTTTCGGTCACGGGATAAGTCCGTTTAGACCTTGAAGAGCCATGATCCTTCCTCGGCGAAGGAATTTCAATAGTTAATTTTCTTGAATTATTAGTCAACCAGTCCGAACAATTCTCTATGAAATCTCAAAATAATTCTCACAGCAGTTTAGGGCCATTTTTAAATGGATTAAACAGTGAAGTTAAATTTAAATATACATTTAGAGCGTTAAGTTTCGGTATTAGGTTAGAGATGATTAAGTTTAGTTGTTAAGTTAGAGATTGACAAATGATATTGGGCTAGCACACACACACACACACACACCTGTCCTGGGACTTGGTAATTGGGGGCCCAGGATCAGTGTGGCTGCACACTTGTTGCTCATTGGTTGGTCTAACGAGCAACAGGTAAAACCCCCATCCTCACACACACTCAGGATGGGAGCTCTTGTCATGACGCATTTCCATCTGCTCCTGGGCTTATTCCACCTGTACCACTCTCTAGATTAAACTGTGTGTCTGGAACTCACGTCGTCTGCGTCTCTGTGCTGTAGGGCCCTGAAAACGCCACTTGGGCGTGTGGTAGGCGACACCTCTCTCTCTCTCTCTCTCTCTCTCTCTCGCTCTCTCTCTCTCTCGGTCTTGGAATTGTCCAATCTCTTGTTTACCATGGCTACCCTGGCAACCAGGTTTCTGCTTTCCACTTGAATGACATTCCTCAATGTAGACTACCTCATGGCTAGGCTTCAAGTGGGGCCACAACATGGACACTGCATAAAAATAAATCAATCTCTGTGATTGAAAGCCTGTCAAATATGAACAACGACCTGGGACACGATGGTGGCGAAACATTCACCACCACTTCAATACTTCCACTGTCCACTTTGCAGTATCATTTTAGAATCCGACAGACGTCGAGCCCGGCCATGTTTCTCTTAGCAACACCCATCCTCGTGAAAGTGAGTAATCATAATGTGGCCATAGTGTGACACCCAAATAGTCATCATGTCAAGTCCCACAGTCCACCATCGACGCTCACAATGCGTTTGTAATGGGCTCTGATTTCCACTCAGTTTATCTCTGTGACAGTGCTTTTGTTTGGTCCCGTGGCCGCGGCTCGGCTACCACTTCCTATTGTTCATCCGGTGTGTCAGCTGTTGAGTGTCAGCTCTCTGTTGCCCTGGGAAGTGTGACTGGTGTGTAAGCCATGCTGCGCGGCAATCACAAACATAGTTATTTGCAGATTTTGTACAACATGGGGTATTAAAAGATTGGCTGTGTCAGTGTCGAAAATTGTGCTGGAGATCATTTCGTTCGCCATTATTTCTTGATAGCACATTGTCTCGTGGCCCGTCCCTCACGAGAGGTCCACTAGTTTCAACGGTAACAGTAAATCATTTCAACTGAATAGTAGGAAAACAATTTCCACTGACCATTAAATGATACAAAGTGGTTGTATTTGTCAAGGGATAACTGCCATTGTTCTTTATGCTGGCTGTGTTTCATCACAATTTACATTTTCCAGTAAAATCAATGCTCGGTATGGATTGGTGCTGCAATCAAAATGGCATACTAGCATACTAGTCAGTTCGCCACGTATGTGAGCGTTTCCATGTCTGAAACCATAGTATGTGTCGAATAATATGAAAAATATTCCAGGGTGACATACTACATCTCATGAAATATTGTTGTATGCAAACGCTGCACACTATCGCAGGCCAGACTTGGTGGAGGGCTAGTCACTTAAGTAAAGTTTGTCATCAACCCGCAAAATGCTTAAAATAAGTGGTTTTATGTCCGAAAAGCCATTGTTTTTTATTGCTAACAAACTAAAGTACACTGGGCGATTGTATGCACGTATAGTATTAGCACATTTCAGATGCAGGGACGGTGATGGTTCCCCTCCACCCACAACAACTTCCGTGTCCATCAAATAGAGCAGTTGCAGTGCATCGTAGGAGTGTGAGGAGCCATAGTGTTCTGAAATACTCATACTGTTCCCTCATCCTATGATCCATCAGCCATGTAGCAGGGTATGTTGCATGGTGTTTCAATATAAAAAAGTTATAAGCAGATTTATTCAAATATATATCTGGATTTGTGTGAACCCTAAATAGGCGCCAACACTGCCGTTGCTCATTTCATGGTGCCCCTTGAATCCCCATGACACCCTTTGCTACTTCACGATATCCCATGAGAGTCCATGAAAGTCTATGAGACCCAACGATACTCCATGATACCCCATGAATCCCTGTGATGCCCCATTTTTTTTTTTAAATGTCTGCCCAGCCCTGTTGGGGTGTGGATTATATTCATTTCAAACACTCTTTCAAACACTGCTGCAACCGTCCTTTCCACATCGATTCAGCCCATTTCCCTCAACACTAAAACCTTGTTTGTCTGTTACGCAAAGCACTCTGTGGCTTTTTTAGCTCGGGAGTTCTTCCCGTTTGCTGCTTTTTTCCCCGCCACCCGCAGAATCACCCAGCACTGTTGTGTCAACTTAAGCGTCTACACACACAAGAAAGACCTCATATGAAATAAACAATATTTCATCATTTTTTTTCTTTCTATCTCTCTCCACAGAGGTAGAAAAGTCTCTCAAGATAACTTTATTCCAGTAATTTAGAGACGCTGACATCCAGTCTGTTTAACGGACCTCCCTGTGGAGGTGACTGAGTGTAACATATCAAGCCATAGTACCCCGAGATAATTCATGATACCCCACGACACTCCTTGATAGTCAATGATACCCCATTATACCCTATGACACTCCATGATATCCCTTGATCACGATACCCCGTTATACACTGCCGTACCTCATGATAGCCCTGCGATACTCCACGATACCCCATAATAACTTGATCCATGATTTCTCGCCACCTGCAGAATCATCCGGCCCTGATGTGTCAACTTAAGTGTCTGCCCACATATCAAATAAGCAACATTTCATCATGCGTTCTCTCTCTATCTCTCTCCTCGCAGCGAAAAAAACGTCTCCTGGGAGAACTTCATTCCAGTAATTTAGAGACGCGCACATCCAGTCGGTTAAACAGATCTGCCCGTGGCAGTGGCTGAGTGTAACACATCAAGCCAAGAGAACATTCTACCGTGCGGGAAGGGGCGCCCTTATTGTATCCATTGCCAAATGGCTCCAAGCAAAACCTTTTATTTTTTTGATTAATATATCTGTTCGGAAACGTGCCGGTGCACCGAAAAGAGAGGGGGACTGCCCATTATTCAGACGGCCCATCATTCCGAAACCCCAATAGTCCAAAAAATGTCCTATTGGACCAAAAGCCCATTTGTCCGACAGCCCGTTATCCCGAATACAAACGCCCATTGCTCTGAAGGCCCATTACTCCGAAAATAAACACTGTCGACAGCCTATCTTCCCTCCATTGCACCCGGGAAGGTCCGATGATGTCATTCTGTATAATAATTAGGCATGTGCTTCTGTTTGTTTGACAAATAATGGTAACCCTGTGGCAGTTTCGCCTACCACACTAGACCCAATTGGTGTTTTCAGGGACCTCCAGCACAGAGACACAGACGACGGGGTTGTAGACACACCAGTTTATTGTAGAGAGTGGGCTAGTTGGAATTAGCCCAGGAGCAGATAGTGTCATGACAAGAGCTCCTCTCCTGAGTGTGTGTGAGGATGGGGGTTTTACCTGTTTCTCATTAGCCCAACCAACGAGCAACAGGCATATAACCACATTGATCCTGGCCCCCAATTACATACACCAGCGGTTCCCCACCTTTTAGGACTCGCGGCCCACTTGAAAATCCGACCAGAAGTAATACGGGTGCCAAACGGTGCGTTCTCAGAGCACGTTTATTTTAACAATCATATGCATTTTCATACATACAGTACAGTAGTGATAAAACAAAAAAAAGACGTGGGTTAAAACTCACGCCAGCGCTGATAAAACTAACAATTACAGGAGCACATTAATATGAACTCACCTAATGAGAAGGCAGACACCAAATGCTTGATGTCTGGCAAAGATCTTGCTCAACATTCTGTTTATTCCTGTATTTTGTCTCTAATGCCACAATCGCCAAAAAGTCAGTCTCACAGAGATACGTCGTCAGGAAAGGCATCAGAAGTCGCACAGCTCTGTCGGACAGATCGGATTTGCGTTCCCGGTGGCCATACATGACATGTTGATGACTTTCTTCGTGTTCTGATACTCCTTGAGTTTATTATGGAAAAATTCAAGCGGTTTGCACATGTCCTGTTGGTGTTTCGTCTTGAGGTGACGGCGCAGTTGACATGGCTTCAGAGCTTTGTTTGATAAAATCTCGGAACGCACCACGCACAGCGGTAACGGTTTGTCTTCCTTGCCAGCGCTATACTTTCTCCGAACCTTTCCTTTTTGTTTGACAGGTGGGACTGTCCCGCCTGTCCGATGTCCCGCCAGGACTTCGCTTGTGGTTGATGTACCAATGGCTTCTTAACTTTTCAGTGTGCCTGATGCTAGCCAACCATACATTTGGATTATCACCGCAAGTTCAAAAATACACAGGTGCACGTCGATCGTACGCCGGCTTGGACGCAGTACGCCCTAACATAAGTTCCTATCTATAAGTGATGATGCATTTTTGAAGGTTTTAAAGAAAATATCCCATGGAATGATTATTTTATTTTACATTTTTAAAATGTTTTTGTAATTAATATTTATTTATTTATTTTTTCAATAAAATCGATGTGTTTTGCCCATGATTTGGCAGCCCACTTGCAATACCCTCGTGGCCCACAGGTTGGGAATCGCTGACCTAGACCCAGGTCAGGTGTGGCTGCTCAAACCACACCATCCCCACACCCACACCCTATAATTGGTGCACTGTAAGAAATATCAAGGCATTCTGACTTAAAATAGGAAGTAGACATTTTTCATTTTGCTATATATTAATATATTTCCGTCTCTACGTAGTTTTTTTAAGTAGAATATTACAGTAGCTTACCAAGTATACTCTGCAAAACGGTTAATACTGTTCAGCCACTAACCCGCTCACTTACCAGAGTTTTCCATTCAGTTGAAAGAGCTTCCATTTATTGAGTCCATCCTTTTTATTTTCTTTCCGTATCCAGTGAGTGAGAATGTTTGCATCATCCTTTTTGGCACAAAAACCTGCAAACTTTGTAGATTTAAAACACCTTGCGGAGTCTGAAAATATTTAGATGGTAAAACCAACACATTCATAGCCTATGGCCATTCATATGAATAGCCATGAATATTATGCAGCCAAAACTACAAATGCTTAGTTAATATAACTCCCATTCATAAACTTCTTAAAGTCAGTCACACACACACACGCGCACGCACGCGCGCGCGCGCACACACACACACACACACACACACACACACACAACAAATCCATAGAGCGGACACAGCATCTGGTTTGACTTGCCCCATCTCATTGGCTGATTTAAGGCCCAACGGGGCCAAACAGGATCCATCTTTCTTGTCAGCTCTGGTTCTGGTCCCAGTCCGGGGCCCCCCTGCCAATCCCCGGTGCAGCCTGTCCCGGTCCCCGCTCGGTGCCAGCACCGCACCTCCATGAAGTTTGTGATAGACGATACTGTGCGCTTGGCGGCACCGCCTCAGGCCGAGGCCTCCAGCTCCAGTAGATGTGTAAATGTGAATGCACAGCAGAAAATTACTTTGCATTGTTGCCCTTCCTTACCCTTTTCCATCGCCTAACCCCACACTGCATATCTATTGACGTCACCACAGCAATACTGTCAATATCTGCACAATATCACAAAGAGTTTGAGGTAATTCAGGTCCACCTTGCTGAACTATATGGCAATGTACAGTACCACAATTTACACCTATATGCTGATAATTCTGTACTGTTAAAAATGATTTCTCATTATTTTTCACAAACTAACTTCAGATGGACAACTCCTAGATTTGCCTTAAAATGATCTTTATTCATTTTGCGTCGTTTGAGGGTGGTGTCTGGCCCGTACTGCTCGGCTCTTCCCTCCCAGCGAAGTGTACGAAAGACACAGGCACGCTCGATGAGCTGGAAATGTAGGCGTGATGAGCGTGAATCCCCCCCCATTGGATAGAAGAGTAGAGCCCAACAGGGGGAAGGGGGCGTGGAGGGAGTGCAGCAAGCAGGCAGGCAGCAGGTAGGGCAGGAGGATACGGCTGTTTAAATAGGCTGGCTCGTAAGGGCGTGGAAGCATCTGGCGCCGTCGCATTGTCAGACTGAACTACAGGAGCTCCACAAGCTATACATCATTTAATATTTTGGACCTTGCACCGTGGACTGACTGGTATAATGTATTTGTTCGGCTAGACTAATTGGTTTGTGGTGAGGGATCCTTATCTGACCCTTAACTCAACAGTGAGATCATTTATATGTAGATTTTTCTTTTTCTTTTCAAATCCCGAGACAATTAATAGACGGATAATTTTTCGGTCGGCCCGAGTATAATCCCTCCAACACGCAACACAGGTCAATCCACATCAGCGTTATCAGGGTCTCTGCACAATAACAATATGTGTCTAAGTGTGTCTACAGCTAGACTCAAATGGAATCATATTAACGATGGAAAAGATTGCATGTCATATAGATTTTAATTGAATACAATACCCTTTAAATTCATCCAACATACAACCATGGATCTGTATGGTCCATTTTAGATCATATGTTCTCATTATTCATTTAAATGACAAAATTGGCTGATATCTGGTTAAAGATGCCAGTACATAGAAAAACTCTCACTTGAATGATGATAATACTGACAACCTGTATCTCGGGCGGGGGGGATGACCTTTCTACCTTTGTTTCCGCATGTCACCATGACTTGATGAGAGCTGTCTCTTCTTTCTGCTCCGTCTGAGCTGAGTGAAAGGCTTGTAATTCCGTTGCATCCCACTGCTCCAGACACTGTGCTGTGTGATGCTGTGTGTGTGTGTGTGTGTGTGTGTGTGTGTGTGTGTGTGTGTGTGTGTGTGTGTGTGTGTGTGTGTGTGTGTGTGTGTGTGTGTGTGTGTGTGGCTAGTCAAACCCTGGCTTATTTGTGCTACACATGCACTCATAATAGGCGCATGCCCAATGATACTCAATGAGACTTCACGATATGCAATTATACTCCATGATACCCAATTATACTATATATATATATATATATATATATATATATAAATAATGTAATACCACATGATGCCCCTATTCATTGTGTTTCAATTGTTTTTTTCTTTGTTCTGGTAAATGAGCTCGAGTGGGTTTGCGATTGCTATGGCATTTGATTATTTATTGAATTTTGATGATTTGATTTGATTATTTAGTTACACAGAATTAGTCTCCATAGTTAATTAATTAATTAAGGTGAATTCAAATGGCTTTAAGGTCCACAATTTTTAATTGTGTGTAAAAAAAAAAAAATAGGTTAAATAGACTAATGCAAAGGTGTGATTAATGTATGACTTTTATATACATATGCATATATTTATGATCATATATATACACACATACATATATACATATATGTGTGTGTATATATATATATTGGTTTTTTATCAATATATATATATATACTTACATTAAGCTCGAGAGATTATTTGTCACATTCAAAAGCCAGCATTTTCTTTTTCTTATTTTCTTTATTGTGAATATTTGCTTAAACTGTTACCATTCCATGTTGAAATTAAGGCATTGTTATCATTTGATGCACATTTTTAAACTTACATGAGCTTTAAAGTATAAAGGAAAAGTCGATATGGCAATAACTCACAAGCAAAATAAATAAAATGTTAATTCAAATTATTTGCAGCGATAAAAATTAGAACGAATGTGTTTTCAGTATCCAGTGCTCATTTATCTATCAGTCCTAGGAAATAGTTCATTCTTTACTTCATGTATTTTTGATAACTCCGACACTTCCTTCTGCAAAGTGTTTAAATCCATCCACTTTGCTCTACTTGCCCAGAATGCACTCTGCAACTAAATCGGAGCCTTCGAAAGTGCTGACGCCGCCAAAGCCTGGGACGTTAGCATTTACTTACCTTTAACTTTGTCAAATATACAGTGTAGTAGCGTCGGCTAAGCTGCTGTCGCCTACTTTTAAATCCATCCCTCACACTCATGCAAACATATGTGAAACTCAAGCAAATAGCGAATATATCTGAAAATGTCAACACAATACGGTTGGAGGATATGTCGGCGAGTGTTTTTCATAGGTGCATACATATGTGAATATATGCATATATGAGGAGTGCCTGTGTGTGGACTATGTACTATATTGGATGTAAAAAGTGTACGTGCATGTATCCACTATTTGTGTCTCATATGCGTGTCTATGTAAGCTCATGTTTTAATAGACTCATTAGATGTCACAACAAAAGATAAATACCAATTGTAGCTTATTTAAAATTTTAGCTTATTTCTGGTTTTCTCTTTTCAAGACCGCCTCATTTTTAATGGTACCCGCTCTACTCTGACAGTTGTGGTAATGATCAAATTCTTGTTAATATTCATATTCTATACAGATACTTATATATTGTGTACATTATATATTATATATTAATGATGACCGGATTTCAATAATCAGCTTCCAATCCTTGAGCTGGACTTGTAGCAGTGATGTGTGATATGTCGCCACGGTGCTATAACCATAACCATAAACATACCTAGAACCAGTGTTCATAACCAACACTATTTACTCTATACTAATGGAATATATTTACTTTAGCATAGAGCCTCCTGCCTATACTGGACTAACTGGTCCAGTATAGACTAACATAGAGCTACTCCCTGTTACCTTCTGTTTAAAGATATGTACATATATATTTTTTATTTATATTTTTTAATCGATGTATATGTTACAGTATATGCTTTTCCAGACCAATGCACTTCATATGCATTTTCGGGCGGTGGGGGCAGGTTTGGTTCCTCTCTTGCTCCTCCTGATGCAGATGCCTCCTCCTCCTCCTCCTGCTCCTCCTCCTCCTCCTCCTCTGCTCCTCATGCATATTAAAGCCCACACCACCTGCTTGCCGTATATCACGCCCTGCTTTCCGGGAAGGGGGGCCCGGGAATTCTAATCAGGCACGCCGGCGGGCAGCCAGTCAGGTCCACGAAGGTGAATCATCCCCCCACCCTCCCTTCTTCCCCTCAACACCCCCCCCCCCCCCCCCGGTCCCCGCTGCTCCACCCAACCGGGGTATAAGGATTGACACGTTTCAATGCCGTGGAATCGCAGACTGAGCGGATGAATGACTCCCCCTCTCTCTAGGAAGAGAGAGGGGGAGAGAGAGTGTGAGAGAGAGAGAGAGAGCCAGCCATGGATGAAGGAAGGAGAAGGAGGCGGCGGTGGGAAGAGGGTGGGAAGCAGCTCAGCAGCTCTCCGATGGCCGCTGTTGTTGTTGCTGTTGTTGTGGTGGATGTTCTTTTTCGATCGCGCTCTGATTCCCTCCCTTTCTGTCTGCTCTCATCCCAGGTGTGAACTATCTTAGCCTCAGCTGTATCGGATTAGCCACAGAGCCAGAAAGTGAGAGGGGAGGGGAGGGGGGGGGGGGGGGGGGGAGGGCGGTAGGAAGGGAGGAAGGGATGGAAGGAGGGAAGAGAGGGAAGGCGGGAGGGAGAGGGGGGTGGAGGCTGTGAAGTGAGGTGGGGATGAGCCGGTTTAGCCCGCCTCCGTTTCGACGACTGGGCTGCAACTGTTCACTCTCTGCTTCTTCTTTGCCTGCAGTGGTGGGAACAAAGTAACAGTAACAAACAAAGATACTTCATGATACCCCATGAGACTCCATGATACCCCATGATACCCCATGATACCCCAGGATACCCCATGATACCCCATGAGACTCCATGATACCCCATGATACCCCAGGATACCCCATGATACCCCATTAGACTCCATGATACCCCATAATACCCCATGAGACTTCATGATACCCCATAATACCCCATGAGACTCCATGATACCCCATGAGACTCCATGATACCCCATGATACCCCATGATACCCCATGATACCCCATGATACCCCATGAGACTCCATGATACCCCATGATACCCCATGAGACTCCATGATACCCCATGATATCCCATGATACCCCATGAGACTCCATGATGCCCCATGATACCCCATGATACCCCATGAGACTCCATGAGACTCCATGAGACTCCATGATACCCCATGATACCCAATGAGACTCCATGAGACCCCCTGAGACTCCATGATACCCCATGAGACTCCATGACACTTTGCAATACCCCATTATACCCTGTGATACCGTATGATACTACGTAAGACCCCATGGTACTCTTTGATACTCCGTAATACCTCATGGTACTCTGTGATACTCCACAATACGCCATGGTACTCTGTGATACTCTGTAATACCCCATGGTACTCTGTGATACTCCACAATACCCCATGGTACTCTGTGATACTCTGTAATACCCCATGGTACTCTGTGATACTCTGTAATACCCCATGGGACTGCATGATATCCCATGACTCTCCGCAACTAGAGATGAGCTCCACATAACAAAAAAAAAAGAAAAGAAGCACAAATAAAAATAAAAATCCAATTCAAATTTGTTTTCGTCTCGGGAACGCAAAATGAGCACATCCAATACCCACGGGTGAAAGAAAGAAAGGAAGGAAGAAAGAAAGAAAGAAAGAAAGGAGATAGAGCCACACGACAGGGACCACACAGCATCTGTGGCGTCCCATGTGAGTGAGGGGAGCCTGTGTTTTGGGGTTCAAACAAGATGTCGGCAGGGAGGCTGAGGAGGCGGACAGGCGGCGAGGCGCTCGCCTGGGTGCACCCCTCCGTCTGCCTGTCACTTTCTGCTGCCATAAGCATGAGTCTCCACAACCCCCCAGGATTAAACTTTTATATCATGTCTTTAAATA
Organism: Zeus faber; assembly: GCF_960531495.2. Classification (NCBI taxonomy): domain Eukaryota; kingdom Metazoa; phylum Chordata; class Actinopteri; order Zeiformes; family Zeidae; genus Zeus; species Zeus faber. The sequence continues at coordinate 15,243,827 of NC_137207.1, forward strand.
GAGAGTGATTTGAAAAGGCAGCCGGAGCGAGGTACGGACGCTTCCTGGTCCGGAGGAGATAGACAGTCATCTTCCTTTTGGTGATGGATGGATTTAGTGTTTAGTAGTAAAGTCCGGAGGAAGTAGAACAGTCTGTCTATCTGTTATATCAATCCTATCTATCCGGCTGTATCTGTCTGTCTTCCTCCATCTTCTGATATATGATGGTACCGGACACAAATAAAATCCAACCTAACAGAGGGGAGTGCAGCTCTACTACCTGGTGTCATCGAGATTTAATGCGGTTGAGGTCATAGGTTGTGACTCGGGACTGGGAAACTTTTTTTCTGAAAGGCGTCTTTGAGAAGTGAAGCGAGTGCTTTTTACCTTTGCTTTTCTTATTTCATCTACGATTTCTGAGGAAGGATTCACACCGATGCGTGCCCTCTTTGGCCGAGAGGGGTCGGTACATTAGAACTTATAAGTCTGGGATTGGCCAATCGATGTGGAAAAAAAAAATGTTCTCCCGCGTTCACTTTGTTTTCATGCCTCCCTGTATATACTGTACATAAGTGTGCGTGCGTGCGTGTGAGTGCGACTGCAGGAAACGAGTCGATTCCACCTGCATCCAATGAGAAGCATCAAAACCAGAGGAAGAAATGGAACAAAACGCAGGAAATGACATCCACGCTCCAGACTTTTCTGTGGAAAGACCCAAAAATGATTCTTATTTTCAATGTCCCTCATTCCTGCGTCGCAATCAATCAATCAATCAATCAATGTCAGTCAATGGCCGAGCGTGCAGAGAATCGCATGTATTTCGAACCGCAGTTAAGCTAATAGCCACTCGATGGTGCCTGGGAAAACCTAAGACTGAATGGAAGTCAATGGAGAAAGAAGAAACTAGTCACTAGAAATAGTCAATACGTGTGTGTGTGTGTGTGTGTGTGTGTGTGTGTGTGTGCGTGTGGGCGCGTGCGTGTGCGCACGCAGTGTGCATCTGGACATGTTTAGCATGCGTGCATGTTTAATCTCATTTAACAAGCATGTTTAATGCGGCGGCGATCATGGCGTCCCATTTGTAAACCGTAATGAATCGTCCACTACGTTATCGTTCCACAAACAGACACTCCCAACAGTATGCATCATTTGAGCGAGACTTCGGTAAACTCATTGCGTCGCTCCTTCTCTTTCTAGCCCTACATTCCCTTCCAGGTCCAGTTTTAAAATGTAATGCCGCCGGATGTTAAAAAATGTAATGCCGCAGGAACTACCTCCTGTGTGGGAATGAAGTCGTCCCTGGCTATTGGCTCGAAGTAATGAAGATAATGACATTTAAGTGTCCCGGCTGCACTTTAATGTCTGATGACAGCGCTCGTATGTCTGGGTTTATGAGTAACACCCTCACTAATCGTACTTTCCACACCGGGTGAACACAATAGGTGGGAGGAGACGTTGCATTTTTACGGTGAACCGATTGCCGCGTTGTCTGGGATGTGAGAGAAATACAGTATTACTCGCTCTTTACTAAGAGCGGGTGCACGGCTGCACAAGGGAGTCACGGAGCGCGCGCGCGTCCTAAGTAACAGCGCGGGAATTCACAAAAAGGACTTGCGTGAAATAAACCGAAATGCCCGAAAAATCTAAAAGTGCTCCGTCCGCAAAGCACCGGCAAAGGGTGAAATGCATCCCCTCACTGCGCCGCCACGCAAAGGGCATGTCGCTGCGCTGGTGCTGTGTGCGTGTATTTCACTGAGGTATTATTCATACCTTCAATGTCATCCAGTCGCAGTCATAGTCCACTTTCATCTCTTATGAGGTAAAACTGGTGTATATTGTATTCAATGAAGGATTTCTTATCAACATAAACATGTGTTTATCTTAAACAGCTGTATGCCCACACAGATAGACCTGCGTTTGGGCGCGCTGTCGTGGAAATCTGAGTGGAGAAAAAAAGAGTGCTGCGCAAAGCTGTTCACCGTTATGCCACCGCCGTATTTATTTGTTTGTAATTCACAGGCGTGGAAATTAATGTTCGGCCCGGATGATGTTCAGTCTCCCTCAATTAGCGGCAGCGGGGTCATAGGACTCATGAACTTCATGAGCATGTATTAGTTCAGTTTAATTTAGTTTTATTGGTTTGAGTGTGGATGAGGAAATTAATATGTGAGTTGCAAAAGTGATTTTGCATTCAATGGTTGTTTATGGCTGTGCATGTTTATTGGTGGATTAACCAAAGCCATAAACTAACATTTCATGGAAGGGTACTTTATTATTGTACTTGACTGTATGTATGTGTTGTGGAGTTTTTTCAGTGACACTCCTTGCATATAGATGGATGGATGGATGCATCCATCTATCCATCTATCCAATAGATGGATAGATAGATAGATAGATAGATAGATAGATGGATAGATAGATAGATAGATAGATAGATAGATAGATAGATAGATAGATAGATAGATAGATAGATAGATAGATAGATAGATAGATAGATAGATAGATAGATAGATAGATAGATGCAACAGAACCTCAAAGTCAACCTTCTTGGAAACTACAGGTGAGTAGCTGCAGCAAATACACTATACCTTATGAATGATGCAAGAACACACACTGATTGTTATCAGAGCTCATTTGCATATCTGTGTTTGCCCTGCTGTACAGCAACGCATCTTGTGAATAAGGTCTATCAATGAAGAATTATGCAAAATCTGCCACTGCCTGTGGGGGCAAAAAAAGCGCCTTTATTTGATAAGTGTAGACATGAGGTGTGCAGCTCATCTTCCAGCGCTTGGATTTTCAAACTCTGGGTTGTGACACTGGCGGCTCGCAGCATCAGGGTAGCCGTGTTGTGGGAAGGCTGCGGTGGCTGTAATGCAGCGTTTTCTCAAGTATAAAGGAATCTCACACAGCACTAATGATTCCAGCTGGACTGGATTTTTGGAAAATATTTATTCCATCGTCGGGCGCTTCCTTACCGGCTGCTACCCTTCTTGTTTCCATTTTCTTTCCACCCTGTCTTCAAAGTGTTTTGTTTTTTTGTTGATAAGGAAAGAATAGAAATGTTAGCAGCGACCAGGGATAGCACACATAATATTAATCCTATATTAACACAAAGAGAAACAGTATGTAAGAGGAACATCAATGCTATATCGTGGAAACAGGTTGTGCGGGCATCACAGTTATTAAATGTAATACTTTTTCTGACAATTTTTAACAAAAAAAAATGAAGACTCGTTTGTAAATAAAGTGCTGTCATTCACAGGAGATGCTGAAAGAAAATGAAAATGCCCTGCCACTGAAATCTAACATTTTCACCCAGACGTAGCGGTGAATGAAAGAAGTCCTTACCGCGATATCATTACTATTGATCAATTTGAATTAGTTTAAAAATAACGCTCCCTGGCTGTTCGCTATACCGCCGTCATCTGTCGTCTGAACTCGTCCATGCATACGTCTATAACGGAGGGGTCTGGAACTGCTGCTCTCCGGCTGTGCAATTGGATGCATCTCATATACATTTGATGTGTAAAAAAGATTTTGACATTATTATTTGAATTATTGTGACGGCATCCGAAGACAGCGGTGCCTGGAACGGGCACGCACTCCCAAAGCAACTTGTTGAAACTTTGAATCATTTATCGTACACAAACGGTGTTACAAACCTCGACAGAAGCCGTTCCATAATTCCTATTCAACTCAAAAGATGTCGTAAAAGCAACTTAAAGTTATAGGGAATAGCGATAAAGTGGTCGACATTGGCATTGAACCACAAATGGCATAGGACCATGGACAGCTCCGCGAAAACCAATTTTTATGCGAAAAAGAAATGAACGACAAATAAGGTTGTGATATATGGAAAAGTATTTTGGCCGCCCAAAAAATAAAAACACCCCTGTTTTTCGACAACAAAGTCGGAAGGGACACGCCCCAAGTTTGGAGCAGGGCCGCTGCACCTGAAAGGCCATGGCGTTCGGGCTGCACTGAAAAAAATAACCCATAACTAACCCGTAACCTGTTACTTATCCTTAACCCCTAATACTACCCCTAACTCTTAACCCCTGACACTGACCCTAGCCCCTAAGCCAAACACTGTTTTTATACCTACAGGACATAAATTGGAAGATGACTTGATGCTGTATTCACAACGTATTTTATTCCGCAAAGAATTTCCTTTTAATCCTGACGCCCTTTCCTGTTACTCCAAAGTGAAAAAGGGGGATGCATATGACAAAATACAAATCGCAGTGCCATGTTTTTAAAAGTGCACCTAACATGCACTTAAATAGACTTTTTCTTTCCCCCATTTATATTTAGTTAGTTTCCTGGAATAACCACGACTGACAGTAAACAAGCTCCGGCCCCGTGTCCCAAACACGAAAAAACAAAACCATGTTAGAAGCAAGGAAAAAGCTTCTTTTTTTTTTTTTTTCCTCCCCCACTTCTCGTCCGATCTTGTTTGTGGAAGGAAATGACACTTTAAAGGGCAAATATGAAGCCGGAGATTCCTTCACAAGATGAAAAGAAGCGGGGGAACGCACAGTATACATCCAAATAGAAGATCTACGCTGTCCTGAACAAGTGACATCTGTTTTGTAAGCGCCTCCTGTGACGTTGGCCGCTTTTTTCTTTGTTTTTTTTTTGGATGAGGAAACGTGTGAATGGGATCATAGCATCGGCAAAGGGTATCATCCACTGTGTGTGTCATCCAATGTGCTGTACTGCATGATCCACTTCTTTTTTTTTTTTTCTCTCACACAAAAAGCCCCCTGGAAAAAAGCTTCTTCAACCATCCCGCCTCGGGAAAAAAATAAATAAAAAAACGCACTAATGAAGGGAGCGTTGCTAACGATGAGCCGTTCCTTCCCCGGCCTCCTCCGTGGCTCCAGGCTCGGGATGGGAGGATCGCGCGGATGGAGAGCCGAGCCGGCTCCTCGTCCCTCTGCTCTCCTTTAATCTACATTTGGACTTTGTGAGGAGTTGCGGTCTGTATCGAAGCCAGTGAGTCAGAAAATGTTCAACGGGAGTGGGCGAATTATTCTCAGAACCCCCTCAGGGCTCCCCGAGACAAAAGAGGAGAAAAAAAAAGGACGGAAGAAGAGGTGGTTAGAAGGCTCCGTACATCATATGACCTTGCTGAAATGACTCATGTTCATTTCTTTCTTTCTGTATTTTCAATCTACATAAAATAAGTCGCCGGGGTGTCGCGTTGGGATCTTTGTGGCGGCGGAATGGATGTGATCAAACCTACAGATATGTTGCCATTAGACAGGGTTCCTTCACATCGACTGTATATTGCATCTTCAGATGGAAGGATAGATGGAAAGATAGATAGATCTTAGAAAATAAAGTGCAGCATTGTACTTTTAGGGGTACAATGGCTTGTCACACAGGCAGTAGCTCATACGCTCATTGGACCCTTGGCACAGGGTGGTTGTGTACCTCCGGTGGCAAATTTGTACTTCGCCGTTACAAACATTGTACAAATTGTGCCTTTGTCGTGACTTATTTAAAGATACAGTATAATAATGCTATGATTCTGACCTTTATTTTCTCAGAATTAAGTGGACACCAACCGTCAGAACCGATTCCAAAAGATCAGAGAGTCCCAGGATGTTAACGGGTTTTACTTGGGCTTTGCAAGGCCAGTTCCCACTACTACTCGCAATTAAAGCTGATGTGAAGAAAAGTTTCCCCCAGAGAAACTCACGATGTGTGGCGTCAAGCCTCGATGTGATCGTTTACTATAAAAACCAACCTAACAGTCCTTCCATTCCCCCATCGGAGCTTCGTTGGGGTAGCCATTCATATGTAAAGGAATAAAAAGAAAGAAAAATCTATCCATCATACATACATACATACATATATTCCTACATACCGTACATACTGTACACACACACACACACACACACACACACACACACACACACCCACACATACACACATACACACAGGGCTGAAAAGGCCACTGCCATTGCTCTCAAAGTGAAGGAGAGTTGGGGCATCAGTCAGACGTGCCTCCAGGCATTGGAATGTCACCTTTAAGCAGGTGTCCCTGGGGTCAGCCGCCATTTGTCCGCCAGTCACTCAGGGATGGACAGTCTGAAAGGCCTGTCGTCTTCGTGGACCGGACTGTGTGTGTGTGTGTGTGTGTGTGTGTGTGTGTGTGTGTGTGTGTGTGTAACTGTATCCATGCAGAACCGCTAGCTTATTCTGGAGCTGGTTCATTCATGGCATTTTGGAAAACATGCGACCAGCATGGAAGAGGGGATCCTTTCCCTTCTCAGCCCTGTCGTATCTCAAGCCCTTGCAGAAGTCGAATAAGTCCTCAGACCTTTTACTGTACGTATGTGTGAAAAGTGTACTCAAGTACAGTAACAAAGTACTTGTTCTTCAGAACTGTCCATCACTGAGCCCCCGGAGGATCTTTTGTGCATCTTTATGAGCTTTATGTCTTTAATATTTATGTCTTTTATATTTAATAAATGATGCCCTATTCCAAATCTCATGTGCATGTCATTGGGGAAAATCCCTCAAAAATAAAGACTTCATTTAAATGATTTTAAGGGTTTCATTTCACTCCGGTGCCTTACATTACACAGAAGTTAATTTGGAAAAATAAAGTCGATTAACTTAATTCAGTTGTTTTCAGTTGTTGTTGCCGGGCGTCCGGGCTTTCTCCCAACCCATTACGGCAGACTCGCTCCTGTCAGGGTGCACGACCGTACGCATTTCCTGTATGCAAACCTCTCCGCTCCTCGGGAAAAAGCATCTCGGCTCTAAAAGGAAGCGGTGCACGATGGGTAAGCGCCGGGTCTCTGGGGGCCCTCTCGGAACGTACCGCGGTCCTCCTTTGATGTTTGTTGCAGTGAACACAGGCTCGCTCCTCACCGCAGCCTCCTGGGGGCCGGGCCTCGGCACCACAGCGCTAATGAGCACATTAGAAGGTAGCCATTAAAGAAAGCACTGCCGTCCTAAATTGAAGGCTTCTCCAACTACAGGAGGAGATTGGGTGCGTGCATGTGTGTGTGAATATACCATGGGTGCAAAATATGACAGATGTTCGCCCCCCCCCCGTCCATCCCCTGCAAATAAATCAGAAAGGGTTGGGGAGGCCTCTGTAGCATAATTGCATAAAAGCTTTTCCTGTGACAAGCTTTTCCAAAAGTTGTGACAGCGTAATGTCGGATTTCGGAAAATGGGTTTTGAATCAAGGCAATTTTTGGAATATGCACACTTCCAGGTGTAATGTAATGGTTTAAGCAAGCACAGCATCGCGGCACGGGAGCCCGGAGAGAAGGCTCAAAGTGAACGTAGGAGGTGAACTTATCGAAGACGCCGGTGGAATGGAACGTCCTCCCACGCATCGCTCGCCAATCCGAAACCGGCTGAGGAAAAATAATCGGAATTCTGACAGGCGACTCTTATTCACTGATTTACTTCCAAACGATCTGTCCGACCTTTATGTATTGTGAATCATTTGATTTTGGCGTCTGGGCTCGACTGCTCATCACTCTTGACGAGGTGTACAGCAAACATAGGCATGCTTAATGAGCTAGAAACATAGGAGTGATGAGCTCCAACCCTCCCACCGGATACTAGAGTAGAGCCCAACAGGATCATGCCTATAGACACAGCAGAACAACAGCACCTCCAGACTCCCGTGTCCTTTATTACATGCAGGAATTTCACCCCGCGAGATTTATTCCCGGTTCCGCGACGTGCCGTGCTCAGACGGTATCTCGGTTTACTTTTTTTTTTTTTTTTAAACAATGGGACTTTTCTGCCATATTGATTAGAAGACGGCATAATAGCGGCGGCGCCCTCAGAACAAGAGCCGTCCCGCTCGCCGCGAATTCTCTTCCCCCTCCTCTGATCCGCCGAAAAACATCGTCAGAAGGCTGTGATCTGCCGCCAGCCGATTCCTTGAAAGCGATTAGCAAACGTGGACCGTGCATGAGAGAGCGAGAGAGAGAGAGAGAGAGAGAGAGAGAGAGAGAGAGTTATTTCAAAGAGGCCCGGATGAATCACGGACTCGCTGCAGCTGTCCATTATTTGCACACTTCCAACCGCAGCGTTGCTTCTTGCCGAATCGTCTGAAATTGCAGGCATCTGCCCGAGATGCCTGACAGTACAGCATGCTTACTCCAAGGCCCGATCAGGAGCGCTGGAGGTCTAAGAACGGTGTTTTTGTCCCCACCAACTGTGACAATGTGAGAGCTTGCCGGGTGTAGCCGCGGAAATTCTTTCAAATTCCCCTTCAAATAAGTCAGGCTCTTTACAAGATCAAGACTGCATGGATGTGCACGCACGGATCGTTTCATTCATCGACTCCGGACGGAACAGCGGCTTGTTTTTCACCGAAAGTTAGAACTATGAGTGGTGACTCTTTTTTTTTTTGGGGGGGGATTTGATCATTGACCAGCCGCTCGGTTAAAGAGTAAAGAGTTGTTAAATATTCAGACTCCGGGTTCGTTTGATCCAGCTGGCGTAATGCGCGGTCAGCGAACGAGCCTCGGGGAGAGTCGGATCGGCTCTGAGCTGTGAATGGAAGTCGACCAAGAGTCATTTAAATCTGTCAAAAATATTTATTTTTTCCTTGGACTTTAACTTCGTCCTCAGTAATTATTTACGGGTTTTTGCGTCAGACGTTTGCTTGCTTGCCCGCTCTTTCGCCGGAGTGACTCCCGCCTCCAGAGTCACCCAGAGAGATTTGTTGGCAATGAACGAATCGTTGGCGAGTCTGGCATCACTGTCCGTCAGTAGGCCTCGGTAATAAACTCAGTTCCACATGTTTCTTATGTTTTGTTGTTGTTAAAGGTTGGCGTGCCGCGGGAGCATTGCGTTGTAAAAAAAGCGTGCCGCGGCGGAAAGAAAGGCTGGGAAAACACTCCTCTAATCCCTTTAGACGGAGGCGGGATTTTTTGCACATCTTTGAGACATAATCGATATTGGGGAGTTCTTTGTCATTGAAAGAACCCCCGGTGGAGTAGAGCAGAACCTCTTTTCCTGCACCGACACCTTCCTGACACCATGCTTCCGTATTAAAGCGCTCACTCGGTTACCTTGAAAAACATTTATTTTTTTTTAACACAGATGTCATCGAAAGGACAAGGGGCGGGGGTCTCCTGGAGATCACGGGCGTGCGTGCGGGCTTTTTTGGGGGAATTTCCGCGGTTTGTTTATCGCTTTGCCGAATGTGTCAGACATGATGAAGATTTCTCCTGGGCCTCAAACTGTTACATCAGTTATCTAACGAGGGAGGCAGGAGGAAATAAAAGTCCCAGGTTTGATTAAACGATGGAGGGATGAGTCATCCCCCAAAATATCTTCAAATTCATTATATCTACGTATTTGTCCAAATATATCATGATGTATATTTATCTTACTCCTGAGGCCGCAGTGCTAATTTGAAGTTTCCAGCGCTTTTATTTTGAAGTTTGGCTTCATTGTGTCTTGAGTTTGTTTACTCACACAGAAAATCCCTTTGCACGCGCATGTGCGTGCGCGCGCGTGTGTGTGTGTGTGTGTGTGTGTGTATTTGTGTGTGTGTGTGTGCATGTGGGTGTGCATGTGTGCGTGCGTGTGTGTTCTTCATTGTGCTAATCACATCATTTGATCTGGGATATTTTGCAGCAGCTTCAGAGGCAATCCCCCCTCAAACGACTTTGTAAGTTGCTTGACAAACAAACCAACGCACAGAGTTTGCGATGTTCTCCCTCTCTCAAGAGCCAAAGAAACGAGGTCTGGGAGTCTGTCCCTACGCCATCAATAAAAAGGGCTGTTTGAGTGATGGAGAACATGGGACTTTTAAAGGCAAATGCTCTCAGGTCAAATGTGAACATTGGGGGATCAAACACATATTTACATATGTGTACACGTACATAAATGTCACATAAAATATTGAAAAAAAACACCATCAGGGTATATGGAAGCACATACTAAATCTACATCTGCATATTTTGTAATACATGTTAATATAATTCCATTTTCAGTGTTATTCTTCTAAGTACATAGTATATAGAGAATGTGATGACGATCTATCACAGTATGTATATATATATATATATATATATGTGTGTGTGTGTGTGTGTGTGTGTGTGTGTGAGTGTGTGTGTAGAAAATAATTGGTGTTACTATTTATGATATATGATTAGGTGCAATATCTATTTTTTTTTGCAGGCTGCAGTGATTGCTCAAGGTTTTGCAAAGGCACGTGCCCGTGGGATCTTTTGACATCTGTGTATTGTATGATTACAAGCTGAAGATATTACAAGACTCTAATAATGGAGAAAAAAAAAAATAGAATGTAAAAATATTTGATCTCCATGCACAGAATCTTTGTTTGCAGTTTGCAAGTAATTCAACATTTGTTTTGGATTGTTGGCTTTTCCTTTTCAATATCCACAAATATAAACTTGTAAACGTCTAATCCGGCATTACTCACTCCCAATTGTATCGGAGTCAATACATTTTTTATTTTTTTTTGGCATGAGAGAGTAGTTATGCTTATTTTTCCCTCTGTTCCCTGAACTTTTACCACTGCCAGCCTCTGCCCCGCCCTCCTGCAGGTCATCCACAGTATTTATAATATAAGGATTTTGTTTTTTATTATCGACCCCAATAGAGCGGCACGCAGCCATGACATGTTTGTTTGTGGGCCAACCCTGAATTTAGCTCCACCATGGCTTCTCGTAAACTAATATTTATTTATTTTTGGATTTAGGCAAAAAAAACAAGTCGTGTGGATAAGCGAGGCTTACAAAAACAGGATGTGTTTTGTTCAGGGAGATCCTTTCCGCAGATGGATACCACTTTTATGGTTATTGAATCAGACGTTCACCTTGTAAAACACACAGTGTTTGTGTTGTGCTCAAATTAACTTCACTTCCTCCATCTTCTAACAATGGATTTACTGGAAACCCAATGGGAAAATGTAATGAAATAATGCTAATGAAGCTGTTCTCGGTTTAAGGACCCCGAACTCAAGGTTCCATGGCTGACTGTGGAGCCTCTGCTTTGGGACGAACTACACTTCTTCAAGACTCATCAGGATCTACTGGAATGGATCCACTGGAATCCCAGCGGGAAAAATGTATTGGATTACTGCAAATCTATAAAGCTGATTGGGAATGGAAAAAAATGCGGGGGTTTGAGGACCTCAAACCGAAGTGTACCGTGGCTGACCCATGGAGCCTTTTGCTTTGGCTTGGACGCTGCGTAAAGACCCAGTTTGGTCTCTTGTCCGTGGTGACCTTCCAAGATGCGGCGTGTCCCTCAGATCCTCCTCATTAGGCGTGCGGCGCACACTTTCCAGCTCGAGCAGATAAGCTGACGTGCGTTCAAAGAACAGGAGTCAATCGCCCAGTTGGCCAAACTGAAACCCGTTGGTCTCGCGCCCATGCTTTGGTGCGCCGAGACTTTCCTTTTGAGACGTCGGTCGACACGGGTGTCTGCAGAGACTCAAAGAGAGACTTGAAACGTTACGATTATTGCGAGGGACATGTGTATGCCACAGGGAGACGCTGTGTTCCATTTCCTATTCTTGAAGCAGCATCTTGGAATAGATAACCTTTTGAACAGCGTGCCCTGGGAATTCGGGGAGAACTAATAATACACAATGCAATCCCGAGTCTTTTAAGGCCGCCAGATTGAAAGTGGCTTCGGCTGGTCGGCCTACTTTCGTATGCAAAGACATCGGTCCCCCGGAGTCGATGAGCGTCTTATTCATCCAAATAGAACAACAACCGTGTAGCTTTAGCAAGACAAAAAAAATATGATCATTTCAAAACTGAAACAACAGAATTACCGCCGAAAAATAGCGACGTTTGTACCGCACGCACGTCGACCGCTTAAATATCAATTGTTTATTTTCACAAGCGTAAAAAAAAAAAAAAGATTCCCAAAAGGAGTGATCAGCCGCCCCCAGGATGCGCGGCGCATCTCTCCCTCTCTTCCTGTTGATCTGTCATCATCTCCCCGGGTCTCACTCCAAAGCCCCGGATTCATTGATCGATGGCCACAAACAAAACACAGATTGAACGGGACAACCGGGCCACGACGGGGGGATTACCTGGCTATTATGCTGTCACACACCCATCGGTTAGGAGAAGCGCTATTCCATCATGGCGGCCGGCCTGAGCGGAGCACCTTCCACCGTGTGGGAAGCTCATTCTCCATGAAGCTGAGAGGTATAAATGGAGTGATAATCAAATGGCGCACGTCGTGGATTTTCGTCTCCACATTTGTGTGTTTGCATAATATAAATGGATAAAGGCTGAATCAGGGGTGTAATCCAATTGTGTCGGCGAGGTATGGAGCGTAATACCAGTCAATCCAATTTGTGTTTCAATAAGGGGATGGAGATGCAGGCTGATACTGGTGGAGATTGAATTGTGACGGGACCTGATACTCGTGGAGGAGGGATGGAGGTAGAACCTGATACTGGTGAAGATGTGGCGGAGGTAGAACCTGACACTGGTGGAGGTGGGGTGGGGTGAGGACCTGATACTAGTGGAGGTGGGACCTGATACTGGTGGGGATGGGGTGGAGGTTGAACATGATAGTAGATGAGATGGGTTGGAGGTAGAACCTGATACTAGTGGAGGTGGGGTGGGGTTGGAACCTGATACTAGTGGAGGTAGAACCTGAAACTAGTGCAGGTGGGACCTGATACTGGTGGAGATTCGGTGGTAGGTTATAAGTGTTTGAATACGCGCAGACGCACTCAGGTACCATCTGCACACAGGAGCACGTGTATTGACGTGAGCGCGCCTCATGTGCGGCTGCGGTGCACGGCTGACAGTTAGACGTGATGTTTTACGAGGTGGAGCACCTGCAATGCAGTGCTACAGCGGCCACGCCGCCGGCAGCGCGGGGTCAGGTAAACAGACGAACCGGGGGAGAGATGAAGCTCTCTGTTCCACCTCCACCTCCCGGCGCTCTAGCAGATACAGACCGACAGCAATCAGATGAGGCGTTCCGTTGCAAGAAAACATAGAATGTGTCTGTGTGAATCAAAAAAAAAAGAGAGATAACACTGGGAAGTTCATTTTAAACTCCACAGTACGCTGCAGCAGAATGCTGAAGACTTTTTCGAAGAAAGTTGTTGCAGCCCTGAGTAACAACAAAAAAGAAATCAACTTGTTTCTGATGAATATGACTTCTTGTATGATTTCTACTGCAATACTAGATACTGGAATACTCATAACGAATACTGTATCTCGCTATTGAGAATTTGGCAATATTTTGTGGATGGCTGTTGGTGCTGACAGACGAGAGAAGCAATAATTAGTAATGCGAATATTATGACAAATCAGGTAGAGGTTCTGGTTAGAGCAGCTAGAAAATTCTATGAAGTGCAGAAAATTGCATTACTTTACTGACTTAAAGACAAAATTTAAACATAATACCATATCACAATCACCAAAATCCCATATCTAGTCTTATATCACCATATTGATACTCACTGGCGTATCACCCCGCCCTACGTCAAAGCCTAAAAATGGGCGGAGGCATGGTGTGGGCCGTGCATTTGGTTCCTTTTGTAACATGAATAATCAAATCCCCACACGTGCACATGTAAGAAAAATAAACATAGTTAACCGAATAATAATAATGCACACACTCTCCGCTCATCCTGTCATGGTTTTTCCCCCTGCTTCCCTTCTCTGCATTAACCACTGGCCATTATGCTCCACTCAACGGAGGGGAGGGTTCCTTTCATCTTCCAACCCTGTTTCGAAGACCCTCCACTGCATTAGGGTTGGAGCCGCAAACCTTTTTCAGCAGAAATGCTTCGCCCTCATTATGAGTAGCGAGGTCTTTGCACCCAGGGTCGGCCGGCGCAGCCCAGGTTTTTACCTTTCCCTACAGCCAATTAACGCCGTGCGTCTGTCTCCTATACGCCGCCAAAGGCATCTGCTCTCCCCGTTTGAATGGGGGGATCCTTTCAGCGCAAAGGAAAAGGATATGACAGGAAAAACTCAGTGCGGCAATGTAATGGGATGACACACGTAAAAAAAAACACCTCAAGGCTGTACTGGATTCAGAGCAATGGAAAGCCAATATCTGTAGATCTATAGGCTCAATATTCAAATGTTTTTGTGCGGTAGCATATCAAATTGTGTTTACCTTCTTTCCTTTAACGCTTTCTTTCTCATTTTCCCCCTTTTTGTTTCTCAGCAGTGGCGCCGACCCTGCCCAGTCCCCGATCAGAGGTCTTCAAACCCTGCGTGGAGGACAAGGACTTGGCCTTTTGTCTCAACGAAGGAGAGTGCTCCATCATCGAGACGGTCGCAGGAGTCCACAGACACTGCAGGTAAGTGGTCAAACTTTGTGCGCTGTTTGTAGACTCCGCGCAGACATTTAGGCGTTCGGTTTCCTCCCGCCGGCGCTGTTCCCTGCGTTTGCCCTTGCCCTTATAATCGGTTACCTCGGTGTTCAATTTCAAGCCCTGGATGACGTTCACCGGCCTGAGGAAGAGGAAGATTGTATTCCTTGTGTAAATTTACCCCTCAAAAAAACGAACTAAGCATAGGGCCATATTACCCCTGAAGTTGGCTTTGAGAGGTATTAGTCTCGTTTAATTTCTCTTCAGTAATACTAATACACAATATATAGTGATATACTGTATATTAAAATAAACATTGAGATACAGCGACTGTTGCAGCTATGACGTGAAACAGTAGACTGTGCAGACAGAGACATGCAAGCTCTGTTATTGATCGGAAACTATTAATATCAATAAAGTTTTTCTATGATTTATGCAGAAACCCTAAGAAATTGCATATAGAATGACTGTATTGGATTAAAGGCAACATTTATGTGATGTAAACATTCCCTGTGTTGGCATTCAGACTCCATCAGATGAAACAATGTCTTAATCAGATCTTTAGGATAGAGTCCAGAAACCTGATACTAGAGAAGAAAAGGGGGAGGTAGAACCTGATACTAGTAGAGATGTGGTGGAGGTGGGACCTGATGCTGGTGGAGATGGGGTGGAGGTGGAACCTGATACTAGGGTAGAATGGGTGGAGGTAGGACCTGATACTGGTAGAGATGGGTTGGACGTAGAACCTGATACTAGAGAAGAGAAGGGGGAGGTAGAACCTAATACTAGTGGAGATGCGGTGGAGATGGGACCTGATGCTGGTGGAGATGGGGTGGTGGTGAACCTGATACTAGGGTAGAAGGGGTTGAGGTAGAACCAGATACTTATGCAGGTGTGTTGGATGTGGGACCCGGTGCTGGTGGAGGTGGAACGTCATACTGGTGGAGATTGGATGGATACACAACAGAGTGGGAGGCAACAGCACAAATTGCGGCAGGAGGCAATAGGAGATATGATTGGCTCTCAGAGGGTGTGGCGGACCCTGATTGGTCAGATCGCAGCTGGTGTTTCAAATCCCAGATGGTGAGAGTGAGGATGCTTAAGTACCCTGCACCCCCGAAACCCTCCCTAAGCCCTAGCCCTCCTTCAATTATGAGCGTAAGTGAAATACCAGAGAGGGACACTGGGTGGAGAAGAGCCCCAGGTGGAGGGAACACAAATATCACCCCCTTTGGGATGCACTCATCTTTTATTTTCTGCTGGCATGGTCCGCCAGCAAACTGCATGCTGCATTTGCAGCAATATTTTTTTAATAAGGTTGATGCTAAAATAGCTCATTAACTAAATATTGAAACGATTGGATATTATGACTGTTTATATCCAAAGCCTTACACTTTGGGTAATTGCAATTTTTACACAAGCAGGTTCAATGTGGAAATGGTATGCAACTAAACATTACGCAACACAACGCATATGTGTGAAGTTGATTAATGGCCTACCTTGACCCCCCTTTTTTAACCGCATCTACACCCCCGCTCACAATACATCCTGGCTTAACACTCGCTGGAGAGTCTGCACTCTAATTTGCCTGGGTCTCAAAGGTTGTAGTGGACGGATGACCAGCCACTCGCCCTGGCTCCAAATGGCTCATTTGGGAATGGGACCTTGTCATGGAAGCGGGTGTGTAGGTTGAGGGGTTCGGCTTGGGACGCGGGGCCGGTCTGCCCTGCTGCACAACACAACTGTGACTTTGCATCAAAGATGCTGGAATCAGGTAGATCACTGAGTAGAGCAGACAATTTTCAAGGCTGAGTCCTTACCCCAGTAGCCCAGGTTCGATTGCAGCACGAGGTCCTTTACTGCACGTCATCCCCTGCCTTCCCTGTCTCTCCGCACTGTCACTATCGAATAAAGCATGAAAATGCCCCAAAAACAAAAAGATACTGGAAACACTCTTTCTTTCATCAACTGTAGTCTGGTAACTGCTGCAGCTCTGCTTATTAAACATCTCTCAATTTTTGCTGAGCTAATCTTGTGAAGTTTTACTCTCTCAAGTCGTACAGTACAGCGTATGAGGGAAAGGCCGTAGCTTTAACTTTGCCTCCGTTCCGCTAATTGGCATACTAAAGGTAAATGTTAAATGTGCCGTTTTACAGCGTAATTTAAAACCTCCACCGGTGAGACGATTGGTGTCCTTTAGAAGCGTGGATTACAGCTCTCCGAGTTTCGGGAAATGCCTTGTTTTGCTTAAAAAGGGACTTTAACAACTTTCTAGGAGCGCCCATCTGAACTATGCAGTGAGGCCGCAAATCAACAAGAAAGGTTCATTTATTTTATTTTATTTTTTCATATTACATTTAAATGTTGAAGAACCAATATAATCAACAACATTTTTTACAATCACTAAATACTTGGTTTGTCACCAAAGTACGCTTGATTTAGTCTCGTCTGCACCGCATTGTGTGGGCGTGGCGATACATTGGCATCCTCGGTTTCACTGGCTGGTCCAGAGTTTCGGGTGAAGCACATCCCATAATCACAACACAGCATCATTGTCAGCAGTCGACAGACACATGCTTGTTTGGGGAATGTGATCTATCTATTTCTATTCATCTCAATTTCATTCATCTATTTCGATCTATGATGAACAAAAGTTTCACAGAACAACATACGCAATTCACAGTCTTAACTCATCTCAACTTATTACCAAAACTGAGTTTTTGGAGTTCCTCAACGATTGTTGAACTTGGAGCAACAGCACAAACGGCGATCTTACAGTTCCCTCTAATGCAATCATACAGATCAAGATAATTATTTTGTGTGATATCAAGTCAGAATGTGAAACCGTTTCGATAAAATAACATTATAAATGAACCTGGACTACACCGGGTCTTCTTTGTTTGATATATAACTGTTGCGCCGCCTCAGGGTTCAGGAGAAAGAAGAGCTGATGTCACTTGTTTTCAAGAAACAAGCACAAATAAACACTAGAGGCAATGCATTTCACGTCTCTGTGAAAACATATCATCTCTGTGTTGTTATGGGGTATAAGAAGAGTGTTTGCAGAAGCTCTCATTTATATTGCAGAACTGGCAGCGTGAGGCGGCGGGCACCCAGAAAACAACGATTCACAGAATGCAAATGGCTGGGAGGACCCCGCCATTTGCATTCAGGGAATTGTTGTCTGTTGATGGAAAAGTGAAAGATCTGAAAAGTGCCACTTTCTTAAAACTATCATTGTTATTAAAGAACAAAGGCCGGAAATGGGAATGTATAGAAGTTATAGAATAATAGAGGTCATGCTTTTATAGTTAGCATGAACGTAGAATGAAAAAAAAATAACTTCAATTTAAAATTAAAGGATTAACATGAATTATGCATTTTCCAATATTTTTATAAATCTACGATTTAAATAAATATTAACAAACAATATGTAAATAACACAATTAGGGAAAGTAACTATACTAACTATAACTATAAAAGTAAATATATTTTTGCATGTTATTTTTTATACTCTAAAAACTTTCATTTTATTTAGGTTTGTTTTGCTTGTTTTAGTGACTCATTTTATCTTATAAATGTTCTATTCATATCATATATAATGGTTAAAGTTTATTATAATGTGCATTTAGCAATATAAACAGTTAACCACCTATTGTTCCCACCCACTACCTGCCTCTGAACTGTGAAAAAGTTCACCATCTTTTGCATATCTTCTTCAAATATGTTAATTTCAATGTATGAGACATAATTTGAAAGCTTTCAATCTGCACTTTCATAATCTGTGAAATACTGAAAAATGACCTTGGCCTACTTGGTAAACAAAACACCAGACTTCAGTTACATTTATGTTTGGATTTATTTCGAGTTGAGTAGACGTCAGACTTTCTGGGCATTTTATGAAGCTGACTTTTTTCCTGTAACAGTTCCCCATTTTTCTAAAGCTTGATGAAATAGATAAGGAACATGGTTAATCACTCACACTAGTCTGTCGGCACATCTGATTAATCAGTTATTTGTTCGTAGTACCCACCAATTATTTGGCTATGAAAAGAATACATTTTCCACATCCCTACTAGGTAGGTGGATAGGTAGGTAGGTAGTAGGGGTGGAGGATCACAAAAGTCACGGTTGGATCGTATCACAGTTTTGAGTCACTGAAATAGATAAAAATAAAATCTTAAAATATATAAAATATTCAATACTCAGTAAAATTAAACTGCAATATGAGGCACGCATGATACCTTCTTCCTTGAAACACGGTAGTGAATGTAAAAATATGATTAGATCAGCCCACAGTAACTGAATTTAATTCCAGTATCATGTAGAATTTCTCAATTGTTTTCAGCACTAACCCTAACCCTAGTCTTGATTTGTAAAGAAAAACACTTGCTTCTCAATAAGAAACTTTGAGTCCTGTTACATTCAAGCAATATATATAATGGTTTTTTTTTGTAGTGGAATAAATACAAACAAAATATTTCTTACAATTTCATAGGTAACATAAATGCTTGGGAGCCGTAAAAGCCGTCTCTTTTCAAAACTACTGTCTGCAAGTGTCTCTTCTCTCCACATCCGTCCGCTCTGTATGTTGTTTCCTATTTTGAAATTTTTCCTAATTCTATTCATAAGATCACAGCGTCATGTTCCGTTTAACTTTATTATCTTATCTTTGTTACCACAATCCACAAAATATCCATATTTTTAACTACTCTTATTGAGCGCGTACCGGTAAGTATCGGCACTTCTCACAAGCTGCAGGTCACTGTTCTGTCCTCTCAAGTGGACAAATAAAATGGACATATTGCAAAATAAATCATATTTTATTGAATCGGAGTGCAATTTTTCTTTATATTATTAGAAGGCACAAGCTGCACTCCAGCTGAGCTCCGGTTCAGTACACAGTTTATTTTCATCGAATAATGTTACATTAGAGTTCACATTTATGTCGGACATTATTACCCACAGGATTACAGGAGGAATCGCAAACCTGATTGTGATTTCCAAGTTTGAAATCGGACGATCATTTCCATAGATCTTCGAATCAGAATCGGAATCCTGACACCCTATGAACCAATCACTGTGCTTCAAATTAAAACACAGGACGCATCTGTTTTGTCCCTTCTTTTCACTGCAACTCGGAATCCAAATTTAGGGAATTATGAGTTTAAAAGGTAAAAGTGGCAGTAAAACTGTGTTTCACTATGATTGAATTTTGCATTGATCTGCAGTTGGCATGCAAGCTGTATGGATCACGGATCAACTTTGTTCCGTTACACCACTAGTATGTTGATAGGTAGATACTGTATATACTGTAAGAAGATAGATTTACAGTAGGAGCAACTTGGAGAGGACAGCTGGGACATGACAGAGCCCAGGCTTCCCGTGATTGGGGTGTGGTGGACCCATGCAAGAACCGTGACAGGGTCGCGTTCGGACCCTGGCTGTAATTATTTCCACCTCAATGACGTAATTTTTTTTGCACCGCAGGAACTTTTTCATCGTTCTAAGGACTTTTTGGAAGAACCGTCCATTTTATTGTGTCCGCACTGCATGCACTACTGTAGGAACGATCTTAGTTCTTAGAACTCCATTTTGAGCAACTTATTCAGCTCCTACTCCCGGACAGACACTGATCCTTCAGGGACTGAACCTTCAGTGATGGATGCGCCGGCGATGGGACAAATAATCAAATTAAAATTGTATTTTCATTGTAGATGTATTTATTTAATTTTACGAAGTTAATTGAATGAAACTGAAAATCGCTGAGAGAGCGAGCCCGTGCTTTATGAAAGTGGGAACAAAGTTTTAAATTCTACTGTATCTTGTAGATCTAATATGAGTGAAGTTTCAGCAACTGGATTGATTATTTCTCACCTCAAATTAGTTCAGAAACAAATTTTAGTGGATTGATAAGGTGAAATTAGTGAAAGTTACGGGGTAAACATAACACGGAACTCGTGCTGAAACCCCGCTGGATGGACGTCACATCAGCGTCACGAGTGCCAGGTTCTTGGGGAACTCCCCCAGGTCCTAGGTCCCCTCAGGTCCTTGTGCCCCTTGAGTGCCCGAGATTCCCACAAGTAAAGGTCTAGGGAGGGAGACAGAGTTTTTCTGGCCATGGTGCGCCAGCATGGCGAGAGTTTTTATTGTCACCTTGCACAATAAGGTACACTGGCCATAAGTATAAATCACAATTGATAAGGATGAAAATTATAATAATTATGATGATAATTATCTCGGCTGCAGTAGGAATGGCGTTCCGCCGCTGGGCTGTGCGCCGACAAGACAGACAAACATTGAGAAATCTCCCTGCCTCGAATATACAATCATGCTATCTTCAACACTTTGGTGTCTTCAACTCATTGGGTGAGAGGTAAACCTTACTGTGAGAATTGGAGCAGGGTTTTTCTTTTTTGTCCTATAGTGTGCCATTTGTGCACCTTTTAAGTTATTATTACTTATTACTACTACTCTATGGAAATACTTATTTGTCTATTATTAGTATCTATCGATCGCTGTTGCTTTTCAGAACGACAACTAACGCACACACACAAGTGTAATTGACCATCTGTGCATTATGACATTTGACTGTATGAGATCATTTTTATCTGTATTGCTGCATCACTCGTTTTTGTTTATTGCATGTTTTTGCTGTTTTACCTATGGTTCCTACTTTGTTTTTCTGTTTGTTTTTTTAATAATCATTTGTATCAGAGCCTCCCAGTCTACAACTTTCACACAAGGCTACAGCACTTGTTTCTTATTGCCGCAGTACAGATTTTTTGAGTGACTACGAAGCAGACCGCAGACAAAGCCTTGGGCCATCTCTTTGTTTACACTTAATTGCCGATCACTGTGTCACCCAACAGGTCTAGAAGCCCTCACACCTAACCCATACATTTGCAAACACAGACCCATTGACCAAATTCTCCACATTTCAATGGAGCAATCCACCCCTTTCTCACTTCTTCTTCTTCTTTCGGCTGCTCCCGTCAGGGGTCACCACAGCTGATCATCTGCCTCCAATGTTCTGCGCGAAAATTCCTCTCTGTAGAGGGGGAATCAAATATACAGTTTACTATCATATGACGATTTATTTCAAAGTTGGCAACTAATCCGTGAAGTAAACCATGGAGTTTAAACTGTATCAACAATAAAACAATCTTGAGTGTTCAGAAGGACCCACTGTGTACTGTTTAGTCTCTTTAACATTTGTACAAATTATTATTATTATATCCCTGGTGTTGATTTTATTCGATCGACTCTTATATTGATTTTTAACATTTTATTGTGCCATTGTTGTTTTTCAGAATTTGGAAAATCAATCTATTTTATTTGTGATATTTCCCAATTATTTTAAGTAAAATAAAAATGTGATCGTTCAAAAACCCTCATTTTGAAATCAAGAGGCCGGGGACTAGAACCTATAAATCCAGACACTTGGCCATTTTAAAAAGAGGCTCATAAAACTTTAAAACAAGTCACTTTAATTGATCAAGTATTGCATACCTGTTTTGTCTTACCTCTCAGTAGTATATTGAAGTTTTTGTCTTACAACACTGTCTATCTTTCCATTCAGTATGACACTGCATTGTTGTGGGCCACGACTATGTAAGATGTCCACTATCAAGTTGACTCAGTCATTGTCTGTATTTTATTTTGTCTTTCTTTTAGGTAAATACTTTTATATTACTTATACTACACTACTTTCCATTTTAGATGTTTAAATTGTGTTTAAAAGTTAACTGTTTAAATACTCTTTAAATTCTGTTTTTAAATACTGTTTTATTTGAATCACTACTATACCCTTATTTTACGTTTTATGTAAAGATGAGTTGGCTCTGAGACTAAGAATCTAATTTCTGGTAATGATGCAAACATTGTTATCAAGTTTTTGAGAATAAACTTGAAACTTTAATTACATAGACCTAGAGGGAGTACTGTCATTACAAAGCTATTGAACTTTGTCATTTTAAAAATGTAAATAAAAAAAACAGCTCCCATTTTGAAATTAAAAAGCTGTGTAACATGTAGATTAAAATAAATCATTAAGACCTGTTCTTTTTAAATTGACAAAAAAACTATTGAACTTTGAAAAATTACCTCTGGTCAGAGTTCAAAGGACAATATTTCAGGTAATGGGTTTGGGTTCGGGTTAGGGGTGAAAATCTGAAATCTCTCTCAGGAATGTGATTGTGATATTTGTGAAATTATCACCATCTCATGGTGACACAATGCAATTTTATAAATGGGCGTGTTTCCAGTCAAAATTAAGCACACCCTGTCAGGACACTTGAGAAAGAGGGGGATTCCAGCCAAATGGCAGCCGGCTGGGAGGCGCCTGGTGGTTGACTGGAAGCTGGTTGCAATTTGGCTGTCACCCGGCTGGAAGAGCCCTCTTCAAGTCTGCCTAGCCTGTCACATATAACAGAATGATCTGGTGCTTTAACGTCCCTTTCATCGTCTAAATCCGCATCACGGACCTCAGGATCTGAAAGCACAGAACCAGCCATCAACATGGGACTAACATTCATTTTCTGAGTCAAGGAGTCCCTTGCATCACAGCTTTCACAAGCATAGTATGGCTTAGGCAGGTCAACATGACACACTTAAGATGATTTTCTCTGGTTTGGAGTAGCAATAAAATCGTTACGTTACAAAACCTGCTTCTCAATAGTGTACGGGCCTATGAACTTAGCTTGGAATGTCGAAAGGACAAGCGGTATTAGAGCTAACACTTAATCACCTGGGCTAAATTGGCGGCGCTCAGTTCGCCGGTCATTCAGCTTTTTCATACTAGCCTACGTACCTTCCAAATTTTTCCATGCCACTACCACAGCCGAAACCTATTCACATAGTCAACCAACCAAGCCATCCTGCAGGACGGCTCAAGACCACGCACCATTCCTCCCAGTCTGTCCCAATTTCCATACCATAGGCATGCAACGCTGACTTCAACGTCTGATGGAATCATTCCATACACCCTGGCTTTGAGCATGGTCTGCGACGCACAGTTATGCTTCACTTATATGTTAAACATAGGAGAAGTAAAGTTAGAACCTTGTTCACTTTGAATCACTCATGGAATGCCACAAATGAAGATAAACTGACTTAAAGCCTTAATTACTGACTTCACCGAGATAGAACACAATGAATATGCAGCGGGATATCTCGCAGTTTGGCACATCACAGTGAGCATGTACAAGCAACCAGACTTTGATTACATTACATTACATTACATTTCGTCATTTAGCAGACGCTTTTATCCAAAGCGACTTACAATTATTCAAACACCGACGGACGCAGCCATCAGGAGCAATGAGGGGTTAAGTGTCTTGCTCAAGGACACTACAGCATGCTAGCAGGAGGAGCCTGGGATCGAACCAGCAACCAGCAACCTTTAGATTACTAGACGACCAGCTCTACCTCCTCTACCGCCTCCTCTACCTCTACCGCCATCAAGCTACCGTCCCCGGCGGGGACGGTAGCTTGATGGCGGTAAAGGCCTTATACAATCCATCTATCAAATGCTGCTCAAACAGTTGGCTAATGACTAGAATGGGACAAAGAGAAGCAGCCTTGGTAACCTGACTCTGTTTCCTGGTGAGCTTGCATGGATGCCATGTCTTTACATATCTGGAGACACCACGCTTCAACCTAGGTCAAAAAATATAGTGCAGGACACATAAGGTCATAAGTTTTCCTTATGCCCAAATGCCCACAATCCTCATGTGCGGCTTGCAACACCACATGACCCAAGTTACCCACTTTCTCCCCAGTAGATCTCCCCGGATAAAGTAACCATGAGCAATTAGTGAGCGATTAATCAGCCCTTTAGCTCATCACCCATTTCTCCCCCAGTACAGATGAAGGAAGATCAGGCAGTGAAATCACATGTTCTGAAGGCACCATCATTTTACTACACCCCAAAACAGGTGGGTCTGGATCTGACACGTTACGGATCTGTGCACACATCGCGCCGCTGACTGAAAAAACCCTGAAAATCCCTGACCACTCTCATTCGGTTCCCCAGAAGCTACAGGCTTGGAAATAACCACAGGCTACGGTGGTACAGCGGCCCACACAGCACTACCAGACAGGACATTGCCCAAAATCATAACCACATTGTTAGGTGGCAACGCAGGCGCACCCCAAAAGGTACAATGCCCTGTACCAGCTCACAATACAGCACGACATTATGGCGCGGCAAAGGAATAAAGCCCAGCTTCACATTCATTTATCTTACAATGTAGTAACATTACTGTGTTAGCATAACAAACTTTTAAACTAGTTAGCATGCAAATAGTGTGATGAAAATAGTAATACTAAACGTTTCATTAGCTAATACGATTATTCCAAAATCCTCACAATGCATGCTGAAACAAATAATACACACACTGCATTAAAATTTACCACCCAAATTATGTCTCTTCTCAAACAAAATACAATACAGGAAAAACTTCTAATATGCACATACCTCTGTCTCTTGCCAACACCGCTCTAAAGAGGTACGGCAACACACAATGGACAAAACACACCAGACCTGTAGCACACCAAAACTCTAAAGAGGCTCCATTAGAAATAATTCAATTCTAAACTGCTTAACTATGGCTAAACTCATACATAATCAAAACTTCATTTTTACCTCTGTTACACATCAACACAAAATCAGCCAACTCAGCTGCTTTAAGCGCGGTGGAGGGCTTCTGCTCATTCACATAAGTAACAATGTGTTGAGGGATAGCGTTTTTTAACTTTTCCAACACAATCAGCTCACAAAGACTGTCCAACAAATCAACTTTTGTAGCTGAGCACTAACTGTTAAATGGGACGCCAAATCACGGACAAACTTCACATTTGTTCGCTTATCGCCCTTCACCCAATTCCTGAATTTCTGGCGATATGCTTCAGGGACCAACTTGTATGCTTTCAATACAGCCGATTTCACCGTATCATAATCCAAATCAGTCTTCGGCACAAAAAGCCAAATATGCCTCCTTAGCTCTCCCAGTGAGGATGCACTGAGGCATCAGCACTCTGTCCGAATGGGGAAATTTTTTTGCATCTGGAACACTCTGCAAGTTACGCCTGCCACACACCACCTAAGTAGCGTTTTCAATGCCCTCCAACACAGAGACACAGGCAGAGATGTTGAAAACACACCACCAGTTTATTGACTCTTGCCTCTGTGCGTCTGTTGCCTCTGACGGGCAACAGACGCACAGCAGCCCAATTACCCAATACAGCTGTGGCTGCTGAAACCACCCCACTCCCACAGCACAAACATGTTCAAAAAGACTAAAACAAAATTTAGTGAAATGTCAGGTGTTTCCCATTAGCACCAAATGCAGATTAGCCACCACATCAATACTGCCGGTGCAGAACCAACGGAAGAAGAGTCCTCTGTACCCACCACCCCGGAGCAGGATTGGCCTCTCGGTTTAACTGTAATTTGGACTGCTCTAACTACAATTTCATTTATTCAGTGCTTTGCGGAATTTCCTCCCACTCAAGTTCTTTCTCCAACTCAAGTTGCCTCTTCTTTTTATCCACCTGCCAAAGTTTCTCCAAATCAAGCAGACAAAACTCAGTCTTTCACACCTCGCTCAAAAGCAAAAACCCCAAACCCAATCACACCCTTTTTTCTCTGCAACAATAATGCCATAATGATCAACTATTTACACCAACTACTCTTTTTTACAGCCATTTACAAACATCTGCGTAGGTGCCTCGAAAATCGACAATAAAGCAACAATTACAAATTACTAATGCAATAACTAATGTGTTCACCACCAGATATGCACTTGAGGCTCAAGTTAACCCTCACAGAGAATTTCCCCCTAACTGTCTAACCCCCACTTAGTAACAAGTCGCCCTGAGTCTTTGTGCAGTTCTGCGGTGGGTACTGTACGCACTGAAACCCAGCAGATTTGCAAAGCGACCTGCAAGCAGCCAACCCCACAAAATCACATGGATATGCCCCATGAGACAGTTGTCCGAAAACAACTGACACTAGCCGCGTCGCCACAGTACTACAACCCCCCCCAAAAAAACCCCAATGCAACCCAAAGGAGAAGCGCCCCTACAGCCTAACGGAGAAATCTCTGTATACAGTGTTTCAGGAAAGTAACACTTACCTTTTGTTCCACACCCGACAAGCCGACACCGGGTCTAAAACACTTACAGAGGAAAAAAAACAACACATCGTGTATCTCCCAAAAACCAGAGGCTAGTGCAGCCCTCGCAAACAAAACACACAGCCAACACCAGCGCGCAGCTGGACTAAATCACCTAAGCAGCATGTGCAATCAACACCATGCGCCCGCTGCTAACCGCATAACCAAACTTTCTAACAACATAACCTCAATGGACGAGCCCCAAATTGGCCCCCTCTTTGGCCACAACAAATAGGAGACACACCAAGGTTCCGGTTTAAACAGAAGATGCTTAATTTTAACCAAATTTAACAAAATCCAACAAATGAAAGGGTTAACTAAATATTTCGAGGATGGGGTGTGGGTGTCAGTAGTGTCAGTAGTGTAAGGTGCGGACAAGTGTAAGATGTGTGTATGTTAGGTAAGGTGTAGAAAAGGAAGCTAAAGCACCATAACCAAACCAGAACGGGGGACCTGTAGGGGGGAGCAGAATAGTTATGCTGCAGCCAGGACTTACGTAACCCGGGAACACACCACGGCCCTCTGGTGTTCCAGGTTACGCTAATGACCCACCTGCAGAGTAACCAAAGAGACAGGTGAATCACACAGCAAACTCAATATGACAGCAGGGGTCATCATAGTAGGTAGGTAGATACTACAGTAGTTACAGGTGACAATGCCATTCCTCTCAGACGTCTCAGTGGCTCTGTGATTTCCATCATGGCTTGTCATGCCCAGTCTTCTCTGCATCTGTGTCATTGCAGAGGGCAACAAACCGGTGAATCACAGCCCATCAGATGATGAGGGGGCGGAGCTGGGAGGTGCGTTCCAAGTCGCTCGCGGTACACTCATGATTTCCAGACGAACCGCATCCAGAAACCCTCAGGATTTTCTAGGAACAACAAAAAAACCCCACAAGGCTATAATTAGCGTAGCTGTTATGTAGGTGAAAAATACAAGTATGTTGGGAAGCAGAGAGAGAGAGAGAGAGAGAGAGAGAGAGAGACTGTGGGTAAGCTCTGTAGTGCCAATGACAGCTGGTTTGTGATTGTGTGAAGGAAAGATTATAGGTTTTGGTGCATGCTCTCATCATCCAGAAAAAAAAGGTTGTTTCTCTCTCTCTCTCTCTCTCTCTCACGCCCGGGCAGTAAGTAAAGGAAAATATCATCATCTGACACCGAAAATAACTGTCTGGCTGATTCTAGTTAATGCTGTCGCTACCGGATGGACGAGAAGCCCAGACGCCGCTTGCTTTCTTTCCTTCCTGCTCAGGTAGGTCGGGGTGGCAAAACACAAAATCTCAACTCCAAATCAAATCAATCCTAAAAATTCATCATGTCTGGGACTTAAAGAAACCTTTCAAATTTAAAATATATTAAGTGAAACGAGTGGAGCTGAGTAGATCAGTGCATTCGCGTTCAAAGCCGAGTATTCTGCCGGCCAATCCGGGTCGGATCTCGTTGTGATGTCACGCCGCAGTTCTTCCATCTTGTCAGCCTGTTTCCTGTTGTTGTGGACGACCGATAAATGTTGGACGCTTTTCACGCGGAAGCCGAAGAACGGCTGATAGTTACAGACCAATCTTTGAACATTTGAATCGCTGGATGGGGGGGCCATGGCCCATGGCAGCACAGAGATGGAGCTCCAAATAAACAGTGTAATGTGCATTTCAAAGCCAATTACCAGCACCGGCTCTGCAGTTTATTTATCTTCACATTCTGAAATGGCGGTCAAAAAAATTGCCTTTCGTTATGGCCAATGCAAAATCGAGGGTTACATGTATCATAGTTATGTACTAATTTAAAGCACATAATATATTCATTATTAATATTCTCTAATGTCCATTTTACTTTGTCCGGGAGTGAATTGTTCAGGTTGAGGATTGAGATATAGAGGAAGTACTTCATAGTGTAAAGAAATAAAGCTAGTAACCCGGTCCCTAAAAGCACATTGTTTGAATGGACTTGAGGCCAAAAAAAGAGCACAAAATGATAACATTTCCACTGATTGATTTGGTCCTTAACAGCCTCAGCACTTGATGCAAAAAGGTCCCCATTCCTTCATAATACCAAACATGATTTTATTTTTACTGTATGTCCTTATAACTTAAACCATCAATGAACAGCATATTAAAGTTTTAATCCATAAGATCATCTGTGTTGGGTGGACTTCCCAGAGTCCCATATCGACAGTTTTCTGACCACAGCTATCTAAGTTGCTTTTTTAAATTCACCGCGGTGGCCTTTTACTCTTGGTGGCGGACCACGCCACCAGAAACCGAAACAGCATATAGAGGAGAGCATGCGTAACGCAAATACATTCAATGGCTGTTTCTTATAAAGTGGCAACTAAAAAAAAAGAACCAAATAATGGGATTTTTTTTTAACAAAATAATCCTAAGGATTACCACTTTAGTTGCTCTTTAATTGTCTTTCTGAATGTGTCTGAGCGGCACAGGCAGCACATGCCCATCTGCTTTGATGATAGGCTGCTCTGTGTTGTATAGAAAAACACATTACCAAATTCATTTCAAAGTAATCATTGTGACAAAACATTTAATGGAACTGAAGACGCTGCGATCTCAGGGTGAAACTTGTGAAGGTTCAACCTCCGCTGCGAATCAAACCGCTACACCGTGTGTAACAACACCGCTATTTGCTGTATTGCATGGGTGTCAGCACATTTGGTTTATTTGTGCACTAAGGTGTAACAAAAACAAAAGTGTTATTTTTCACAAAATCCTTTCCACATTTTTAATGTGACTTTAGGGGGAGCTACATCCAAGGGCGTAACTTTTGTTAATGGGTAGACGTGTAAGAGAGTGGTGGAGAACGTTTCCCCATCACGCACGGTGCTTGTTTTGTTACATAAGGAAACGGAGTAAAATACAAAACACACTGTTTTCGAGCACCAATCACGGGGGGACCCATCACTGGGCACCGCGGGCACCCTCAGAGAGGGAGCGATCAGGGCTGTTCTTCCCAGGAAGGGAGAGGTCAGGACCCCCCTGTTTCCAGCCCCGGCTACATTGTCAATGTGAAGACGTCGATCGTGCACGTTCTTATCGCACGGTGGGTTTGGGCAGCGAAAAGCCCCAGAGTCTCACCAGCTTCATATTAGGTGATCGTATTTATATTTGTATATATTTGCTGGAGACGACGGAAGAGCGTGTCCGTGTGTAATGGAACAACCTGGTGGGAATGAATGATCGTGGGGGGGGTGAGTGGGCCTCGCGTCCGACAGCATTGTCGGGTTGAGTCATGGAAACAAGAGACATGGAGGCTCTGATGGGAGTGGGTCGGACAGGCTCATTAAAGGGGAAGCATACGGCTCGTAGGGCAGCCATGCGGCAACGGCAGCAGCGGCGGTATCTGTGGTCCGCTACGCCCAAATGGAAAAACATGTCTCTTCCGGGGGCTTGGCTTCCGTCTCTGCAAAGGCTGATTCTGAGGTCTTTCCGCCCAAGAGCCGATCGATACTGTGTGTTTGGTAGTAGCCATTTTGAATTAATACATACATAGTGATATGGATTGGAACGTAACAGGGGGCCCATCCCGCTACATACACCAGTGATCCACAAAGCTTGGGTAAACTCCGCGGTGTAGATGAGATTGAGATCGAATTGACGTTTTCCCTGCCCAGTGAAAAAACCCCTCCAAATCCAATAAGCTGCAGCCCAAATTATCTCAGCCAGCAAACGGATTTCAGTTACTGACATGAAAACACATAAAATACCATCCGCCATGAACGGCACCATGTACTCATCAGACCGATGTAAATATGTGTTGCAGAAGGGAAAACCCTGCTGCAATATTGTAGTATACTGTATAAGGTCATTGATTTCAAGCTCCGGCAGAAAGTTTCCTGGAGATTTCCAGTACCGATCTGTTAGAAAGCTGTGTCTTCTCACAGCGAGTCCTGTTCCTCTTCATGAAGTGGTACTATATCAATAGCGTTGGAGCTCGGGGCTCACTGCGTTGTGCAGATGATGCAAAGCTGCTGCAAGCTAGCGTCATAGATAACTTACTGTACTGGAAATATGATGCCACCATCACAGAAGATCAATAGAGACTAACAGGGCTTACAGCTTCCTGTCTATCTGTGTCAATAATAATAAAAATAATAATAATAATAATATTTTTTAATTATTATTATTATTATTATTATTATTGAGGAATATTATTATTATTATTATAATTTGTATTATTGTTAGTGATATTAAGTAGCATTTTTATATTTATTTTATAATTATTTTGACTTTTATCACTATATATCTCATTGAATAAATCATTATTGAATCACATGAATCACATCATTTTGCATCATTTTTTCTGTTAGTAACACTACTCCAAACTCTATTTTCAATCACTGTACTCATTCCACTATCTTTACCCTTGTGTTCCATTAAGTAAAACAGGCAACCATGAGAACGGAACATGTAAATCATCGTGAATTAGTATTATATTTCCTTTCATAAGAGGTGAAGCAGGTTTAAGCTGTTGCCGTCTGGGCCCCGGGCTCGTGCTCCACGCTGCCTGGGTCCATCACCGCCCGCCTGAGCCGAGGCGCTCCAGCCAGTGGGGGCTTTAAAGATTTGAGGGCCAGCGCGCGGCCCCGATGCAGCGCGCGCTTTAAAGGTAATCGGCCGAGTCTTGCGAAATTAGTTTGTGGATGTACAGTCGAGGGATGTGCAGAGGCTCAGGGAGAAGCTTGTCTTCTCCACAGAAAAACAAGATGAGCCGTAGCTTCAAGAAAACTGGACTTAGGTCTCTCTCTCTCTCTCTCTCGAGAACGGCTCCACTAATCTCCACTTGGTATGATACCTTTATGTCTAATCTGTCTCTTTATGACGACTTTTCATTTTAAGAAAATACCTTACTCAAATGACAACGGCAACGCGGGTCTCGATACTACTATCTACACTGGATATGGAGTTGTAGTGGGAGCTGAAATGTTGACGGAGGCTGAACGCGGTGGTTCAGCAATGGACGGCACAGATATGCTGCGTTCGATTGAAGCCCCGAACTCGGAAAAATCGGTCTTCCCGCTGTACTCTCAAAAGGGGGCAAGGGACGGCTGTTAAAGTCGGTATTTCAGGCCTGATTAATGAGATAAACAGACATCAGACGGGCAGACATCTACAGCAACATGGCTGCTCACCAAGTTCTCTTACCATGGGCTTTAATTTGGAAACACATTTGTTCATAGAACTGTTTGTTTTTGTTTTTTTTCCAGCATCTCCATTGTATTTTTATAAACCTTGCTGGCGTAGGATTTAATGGTCCGGCTTTGATGTTGTTTTTTGTTTTTTTTCCACCTTTTGCTTTTGTGTGTGTGCACGTGTGCGTGCGCGTGCGTGTATGCGCATGTGTATGTGTGTGTGTGTGTGTGTGTGTATGTGTGTGTGTGTGTGTGTGTGTGTGTGCGTGCATGTGTGTATGCGTATTTGTATGCGCACGTCAACACACGCGCGCGCGCCCACACGCACGCACGCGTGTGTTGACGTGCGCACACGCCCCGCGCCCACAGTGCCACAAGGCTCAAGGTAGCTCTGTAGCATCGCCATGGTTACCTCTTCCCTCCATACTGCGAGACTGGCAGAAGATTAGAAAAGCAGGTTTGAAGGAAACGCTTTTGGCACATGCTGCGGCCTCTGTGAAATGATTTTTTTGCGATCTCGCTTGTGATCTTGCGGTCTTGTGATCGATTAGCAGACGCAAATGTAATCACCCTTTAACGCTACAAACCACCGCCGCCGTAAATAGTTAATGGTAAAATATGAATGTTTAATTGCCCCATCCGATGGCGTTGACACAAGACATTAAGGTGGATTTCCGTTTGAATAGACTGTTTGCGACTAGGTTTCCATCCGCCGCCGCCTTGGTGCGATTCCCGAGGAGCGCCCCATACAGGCGAGGATATCGATGATCTCTTTGTGTGTGTGTGTGTGTGTGTGTGTGTGTGTGTGTGTGTGTGTGTGTGTGTGTGTGTGACAGCGGTATTCATAACGGGATCGTGTCTGACAAACTGATTTACATTAATGAACACTGAGACCTCTTCCTCTTTTTTTTTTTTTACCCCGCCCAACCATTCATTCCTCTCACTCTATCCTCTCATCTTTGTTCTTCCCCCCTTTTTTTTTTCATCCTCTTCTCGCGGGACGCCGGTTGCGGGGCAATTACATTGTCACTGCGGCGTCAGACCTTGACAAGCCGCACTAATCCACGCCGCAGAGCCGGGAGGGAAGGAGGGATGGAGGCGCTCGTGTGCTCTCTCCACCCACGTTTTATTTTTTTGGAAAATGACTTATATCATGGTTTTATTTTCTATAGCTTTATCGATCGTCACTAGAACGGAGGGGGCTGAATGTAAATGTGTGTGTGTGTGTGTCTGATGACATCACGACAATCAGAAATAAAAATAGAAAAATAGAAAATATAGAAATCAGGTATCTTTTATCCTTTTATGCACCGGTTCTGTTTTTCAAAGCAAAGTGCACGATGAGTAAAGTTGTAAAAGATGCAGAGCTAGCTCTGTCAGACAACTTGACCGCGCCACATCCGTAAATGGGGCCGCCTATTCAAAGTCATGCGTCAGGAAAGGTGGTCGTAAATATCGAGTGTCTCCATTTCGGTCCGACTTAAAAAAGAAAATCATGATTTAGAAAAAAACAAACGCCCGGCTCCTCGAATTTCTGTCCCGCGGGAGAACAATAACACCTATTAGCGTCACCTTTTCAGCGGATGAGCAATGGCCGCCCATTGAAGTCGATGGCGGCAGGGTTTTTTTTTTGTGAGTAATAACAGCATTAGCGAAAGCTGAGGCTTTGTTTATTCCCGCTCATTGTGCGATTGGCGGCTAATTCCTCAGCCTCCTCCGCCTGCGTCCGGGCCCCGGCAGCTCCTCACTTCAGACTCCGCTGGCGTCCAGAGGAAAAGGTGCGACGCTCTCGCCGATGCCCTCGCAGACGCGGTTTTCTGTGTTTCCCTTTTTTCTTTCGTTTTTTTTTTCTCCCTCTCCATTTAGTTTCCTCGATATAAATCTTAATGCGAACGGGGCCATACGTGCTTTGTGAAGTTGACCCCCGTCCAGTCCAGACAAATGATGGGAAGCGCCGCACGCAAGCATTTCTTTATTTTATTTTTTTTACTTTGGACAAATGTATGGTCTGGTTTATACGGAGATATCTGCTGCTGCGCCGACACAAACAAGAGATTCTGTTTTCCGCCAGATCCATCTCGCTCAGCGGTGTTTGCACTTGACGCCAAGCTTAGAAAAATACTTACAAATATATACAAATAAAGAAAATTCGATTCTTATTCCTTTTAGATTCAGAAACTGTAAATACACGTATTTCGTCAAATGTAATGACCCTCATCAATCCAGTCAATTGTTGCGCTTAGAAGTGAAAAGAGTTAAATACACATATAATATGTATCAATTCAGAAATATTTCATTTTCGAGCATGTCAAACATACGCTCTTTTTAATCACGTTTTTATTTTATTCTTTCTTTTTACAGGGACGATGCACAGTTTGAAAGGATTAGCACCAGAATTAGTTTTAAACTAATCTGCCTGTGGAGTTCCTGGGCAGGGAGTGCAATACAATCAGAGACATACATTACAATACAGTACAAAATACAATACATAAATATATAGGTACAATAAATGAAAGTAATAAAATTGAATAATGTAAAGATAATAATAATAATAATAATAATAATAATAAAAATAAATAATATATATATTTTTAATATAATTATATATAAAAATACATATAGTATATTATTATAGTAAAAATAATAAATTAATATAACCACACGTAAAAAATTTGACATACTAGTTTAAAATATCCATACAAGTCATTCTTTTGCATCTGCTTCAGCCAAATCCCAAAAAAACATTGTCCTCCTCTTTCCAACAGTGATTTCAACACAAATCTGCCGGCGCGGGAGGTTTTTGGATGCGTCTCACGCGTTGTGAAGAGATGTTTTCTGTTTTTCTTTCCAAATGTTTTGCTCTACGTAGCCACGCAGTGGCCCGCGGGGCCTGCTTTCCACTCGTCCTGCCGTGGTGAGCTCAGCTGGTGGATGGCAGTGTGTTTTCTTTTTCGGCACTCACTGGTGTTTAGAGCAGATTAATTCCACCGCGGGCACGGTGGAATGAAGAGTGTACGTTCAGTCATGGCCGTGTTTCAAAAACAGGGGGAAAACGCTATATGAGTGAGGGAGGGAAAGAGGGAGGGAGCGAGG
This sequence comes from Zeus faber, assembly GCF_960531495.2. Lineage (NCBI taxonomy): Eukaryota > Metazoa > Chordata > Actinopteri > Zeiformes > Zeidae > Zeus > Zeus faber. The sequence continues at coordinate 15,278,549 of NC_137207.1, forward strand.
GAGGCAGGATCTGAGAGTGGATGTGGACGATGGGTGGGGGATTGTCAAGGACAAGCTTTTTTATCCTTCTGATTGTGTGTGTGTGTGTGTGTGTGTGTGTGTGTGCGTGTGTGCGTGTGCGTGTGTGTGTGTGTGTGTGTCTGTCATCTGGCGGCCTGTGGTTTGCGACAGCCACCCAACGTAATTTCTTCTTCCTTTAATGGTGAGAAGAGGGACTGTAGAGGTTCTTAAATCTCGAGGGGTCCTCCTGCAGGACTTTGAGTGATGGGCCTTTTTTAGGGCTTTTATTAAAACCTCCGACCACCAGAGGGAGCTCTGCCAAGGTGATGGTCCAAGGGTAAAGGGCTTCCCACGGGGCGGGAAAATGAAATATGAAACAATAAGAATGGTAAAATAAGACACAGATGCAGCAGGAAAAAGCACACGTTTGAAAACTCTATGTCACATGGACATGTACATGTTTCACAGGTTTTTTTTAAGAAATTCAATTTGGTTAGTAAAGGAAATTTAAAAAACATAATGTGATCTGTATAAATTACATTATTAAGCTCCTACTTAAGGTTTTCCAACTCAAAAATGTATCACACCATTTTGCAGATGCTTTTATCAATGAATGTGTGTGTATGTATCTAAGTATATGTATATAGAGAGAATATACAGTTCATATACACAGTATATGCGTATGTAGCTAGACATATATATATATATATATATATATATATATATATATATATATATATATATATATATATATATAGACATGTATATGTATATAGAGACAAACATAATATAGATATATATATATATATATTTATATATATACAATATCTGCTGTATATAGATACATAGATCGATCTATCTAGATAGATAGATAGCTAAATAGATAGACGGACACATATATAGCATAGCTGTCAATCCTCCCCGTTTTCTTCTGTGTTTTACCCTTCTTTCACGCAGCCCTCCCGTGTTTATATTTTCCTGTAAATATCCTGTATTTCTCTTTCTAAGAAAATTGTATTCAAAAATATTTTGGCGGTACAGTATCATATAAAGACAGAAACAAACAGTATATGTATATATATATATATATATATATATATATATATATATATATATATATATATATACTGTACATACATATATATATATTTTTTCTGTGCAGTATAGGCAGACAGACAGATAGATATCTTCACACTAGGTGCACAATTAAATCATTAAATCAATAGTCGTCTGCATCACCGACATAGCAAATGCAGGAAAACAAACAGAGAGGAGAAAAAGCAGGTGATCGCTGATGGAGCATTGATTAACTCAATCAAGGAGTTAATTCAGGGCTTTACGTTCTGAAGACACCGGAAGCGATTCCCCCGTCTGGGTCTGACGGAGACCGCTTTTATTTTCTCTGCGCAAAGCGGGCAAATTTGGAATAAACATCCAATTGAGATAAAACTAAGCGAGCAGGGGACGCTTCTATTCAGGCCTTGAATTGGCTGCGACTCTTCAAGGAAGGCCGGTTTGTCCAGGAACAAAGTATTTCGGCTTTTGTTTGTTTTACTCTTTGTTCGTCGGCTTTTAAAGGCCAACTACGGTACTTCATCATCATTCTTTTTATTTTAAGTTTGGCTTTTTGGAGCTATTTAAGTCACTGTCATAGATTTTTATCAAATGCCAAATTACACATGTTCGCATCAAACGCTGGATATTTAAATGCTTTTTAAGATGCCTCGAGAAATAAATATGACACATACATATGATTTATCAACATTTGTTCATTTCTCTCTTCTACAAAGTGACTCTCGCCTTAAATTAGTCTTAGCTCATTTATTTCCTTCCCACTGCTGTTGACCTCGATGAGAATTTGCTTTATCTTTGGTTGCCACGGTTATGCTTATGGAATGCTAACAATTAATATGACCCATTTTGAGTTTGGAGATAATTGGAGGCAGAAAATCTTCACCTGGAATTGTCATAATTTGAGAAATATATATATATATATATATATATATATATATATATATATATATATGTATATATATATATATATATATATATATATATATGTGTGTGTATGTATGTATAATATATAAGCAGTAAAGCTCACAGGACATATTCTTAGCCAGCAAAACATTTTGTCATTTTAGGCTTTTGGAAATCCTTATTAATACTTTAAATTGGGTTCTTCAAGTCTCCGTCTCCAAATTTCTGCTTTTTCTTTGATTCACGAACCTGTCCCTGGCCTTTTTTACAGCCATAAAACTATGGTAGGAACAAAAAATGAATGCTTGGAATTTATTTGAAAATAAAAGGCTAGTGGAATGATATACAGTGGATATGAAGATGAAGTGTGTGTGTGTGTGTGTGTGTGTGTGTGTGTGTGTGTGTGTGTGTGTGTGTGTGTGTGTGTGTGTGTGTGTGTGTGTGTGTGTGTGTGTGTGTGTGTGTGTGTGTGTGTGTGTGTGTGTGTGTGTGTGTGGGGAGGCTCCGGGCATGCAGGTTCCCTCCCACCTCCACATTGGGGGCCAAAAAGGCCAATTGGAGCTTCCCTCGAGAGACTTAATGGCCCCCCCAGAGGAGATGGAGTGACCCCGCTGTGCCCCCACCTCCGTGATCCTGAGCTGGAAGAACCCAGTAGAAGAAACAAAACAATAATAAGTGTGAATACCTTTTTTCTAAATCAGGCGAGCGGGGGCGTGATTTAATATAGTTCTGGGAAGAGAGCGAGAATGCGGTTTAACCTGGGTTGTTGTTATGGATAATTGCAATAACAGATTTAATGAGAGATGACTCGTGAGTGAGGTTAGATAAGATGATGTGATCTTCACTTTACCTATTAGCTTTAAGATATTAATACAAGATATCACCACAATAGTTACCAGACTTCGCAATTTCATGTGTTTACTGCTTGGTGACAACATCAGATATCAGATATGATATTAATGAATGAATGAATTACTTAATTATTTAATTAAAATAAATATAATAAAATAAAATAAATGAATGATATTCATAAATTGAACAAAATTGGAATTTAAAACCCTAGAATATTTTTAAGAAGAATCTTCAATTACACACAACACACCACACTACACATGCACACACGCTTTTGGATGGTGGCCAGTGAAATGGGGCCTCTGCATTTAACCCATCCTGGCTTGTATTAAATTTAGATTATTGAATTTTAAATAACTTATATAAAGAATAATTTGTCCCTCATCCATATTATGTCTGGTATGGTGACATCGATGTAGAACAATTATTTACATTTACATTTACATTTAGTCATTTAGCAGACGCTTTTATCCAAAGCGACTTACAAGGGAGAATAACATTCAAGCTACATTGCAACAGAAACATTAGTGTAACAATAAATAAAAGAAGAAGAAGAAGAAGAAGAAGAAGAAGAAGAAGAAGAGGGGGAAGGCGTGTGGCCGGAGACAGCAGGAGAGGAAGAAGGGTAGGAGAGTAGGGTTGAGAGTAGGAACTTTGACCGTTGGCACTATGAAGGGCAAAGAGAGAGAGCTGGCTGACATGATGGAGAGAAGGAAGGTAGATGTACTATGTGTACAAGAGACCAGGCGGAAGGGGAGTAAGGCAAGGAGTATCGGAGCCGGGTACAATGGAGATGATGAGAGTGTCAGACAGAGTAATGAGCATGACGCTGGAAACTGATGGGGTGATAATGAATGTGGTCAGTGCATATGCTCCCCAAGTTGGGTGTGAGATTGAAGAGAAAGAAGAATTCTTTACTGAGTTGGATGTAGTGGTGGAGAGCGTCCCCAAGGGAGAGAGAGTAGTCGTTGGAGCCGATCTCAATGGGCATGTTGGCGAAGGGACCAGAGACATAGGTGACGAGAAGGTGACAGGTAGGTATGGTGTCAAGGAGAGGAATGTGGAAGGAGAGATGGTTGTGGACTTTGCCAAAAGGATGGAATTGGCTGTCGTGAATACGTATTTCAAGAAGAGGGAGGAACACAGGGTGACATACAGGAGTGGAGGAAGGTGCACACAGGGGGACTACATCTTATGCAGGAGGTACAATCTGAAAGAGATTAGTGACAGCAAAGTGGTGGTAGGGGAGTGTGTTGCTAGGCAGCATCGGATGGTGGTCTGTAGGATGACTCTGGAGGCCAAGAAGAGGAAGAGAGTGAGAGAAGAGCCAAAGATTAAATGGTGGAAGTTGAAAAAGAAGGAGTGTTGCATGCAATTTAGTGAAGAGGTGGGAATGAACGGTTACCAGATGACTGGGAAACAACTGCAGAAGTGGTGAGGGAGACGGCCAAGAAGGTTCTCGGTGTATCATGCAGGAAGAGGAAGGAAGACCAGGACTCTTGGTGGTGGAATAAGGAAGTACAGGAGAGCATAGACCAGAAGAGTTTGACAAAGAAGAAATGGGATAGTCAGCGAGATGAAGAAAGAAGACAGGAGTACAAGCTGATGCGTGGCAAGGCGAAGAGAGAAGTGGCAAAAGCAAAGGCAAATGACGAGTTGTATGACAGGTTGGACAGTAAGGAAGGAGAAAATGAATTGTATCGATTGGAAAGACAAAGGGACCAAGCCGGGAAGGATGTACAGCAGGTTAGGGTGATGAAGGATAATGATGTGAATGTGCTGACTAGTGAGGAGAGTGTGTTGAGAAGGTGGAAGGAGTACTTTGAGGAGTTAATGAATGAAGAAAATGAGAGGGAGAGAAGAGTGCATGATGTGGGGATAGTGGATCAAGACGTGCAGCAAATTAGCAAGGATGAGGTGAGAACAGCATTAAAGAAGATGAAGGGTGGAAAGGCAGTTGGCCCAGATGACATACCTGGGGAAGCATGGAAATGTTTAGGTGAGATGGCAGTGGCGTTCCTAACGAGACTGTTTAGCACCATCCTGGAAAGGGAGAGGATGCCGGAGGAGGGGAGAAGAAGTGTACTGGTACCCATCTTCAAGAATAAGGGAGACCTACAGAGCTGTAGTAACTACAGGGGAATATAGTTGATCAGCCACAGCATGAAGCTATGGTAAAGGGTAGCGGAGGCTAGATTAAGAGGAGCGGTGGGGATCAGCAAGCAACAGTATGGTTTCATGTCGGGAAAGAGTACTACAGATACAATGTTTGCTTTAAGAATGCTGATGGAAAAGTACAGGGAAGGGTTTGGACAAGTGTGTAGGAGAGATGAGAGTTCGATTGGGAGGAGGCTGAGGATGGAGCTGCCAGGCCAGAGGAAAAGAGGAAGGCCAAAGAGAAGGTGTATGGATGTGGTGAGGGAGGACATGCAGGCGGTTGGTGTAAGGGAGGAAGATGCGCAGAACAGGTGTTGGAGGCAGATGATCCACATTGGCGACCCATAACGGGAGCAGCCCAAAGAAGAATAAGTAGTCATTGTAGCAGTCGTGCCTGAGGAGTAATATATTGAGAGCGTAGCTGATTATATATAAACATAATATAAGGAAACTTTTGAAGTATGCACTTTGGAAAAAGTAGCCTGAGCCATAAGAGAGTCATCTTTTTAAAGTGATATTTTTCCCCTATAATTATTCATTCGTTATGTTAAGATGATTCTCTTTTGGACCACCTTAGAGCAGTCAAGGGCCCTGGGGTCACCCCTGGGGCTCCTGGACCGCGGCTTGGGAATCCCTGTCTGGCAAGGCAAGTTAAAAAAAAATTGTACTGCACATTTATTGTGCAAGGGCAATTCAAAGTGCTTTTAATAGGTGACAGGAAACAAGATGTAAAGGCAAAGAAGAATAAAAACATAGAAATAAAAAGGTTAAAATAGATGAAGAGACGACATGGCAGAACCAGCTAAAACCTTACTAGAAATGCAGGGGGGGACTATTACCTACACACTTGGGCATAACAACCGAAAGCAAAGGGACAAAGATAAATATTTAAAGTGTAATTTAAAAGACACTCTTTGACTCTGAGTTTGTTATTTGATATATATATATATATATATATATATATATATATATATATATATATATATATATATATATATATACACTTATATATATTCACACACACATATATATGTATATATGTGCATATATATATACATGCATCTGTTTATGTATGTGTGTTTACATATATATGTATATGTGTGTGCATTTTGTCTTTTTCTGGGAACTTTACATTAGAAAGATGGAATTGAATCACAAAGATAACACTACACTTATAAAGATTCTATTAAAAATGATTGTTATTGTCCTTGTTTTTTTTAGCAGTACTTCCTAACAGGCTTGTGAAATGCACGTGGCTAGTAAGCGAACACAATCCAACAAGAAAAAAAGACAGGAACAGGAAGTGCACTGATAAATGAAGTGTAAATGATGGAGCACCGGAGAAGAGGAAGGTCACAGAGAGGTTATATTGCCATAAACGCAAAAGCTGCTTTCCCACATGCACTGCAACCCTGAAATTATCCGCACATTACCTAGGAGGAGGAGCTGTATGTGGGAACGCAAATGTTCGAATCATTTGGACCGGACATTACCCGGACTCTAACCATCCAGAACCCGAGTACAAAGTCTGCGTCATGTCCGAGTGAGCGGTATGTGTGAACAGAGCAGGTGATCGTCTGGAGCATTCACAGCTGGCAAGTGGGCGTGTCACATGTAGATGACGTCTCTATCATGCGCCAGTTATTTACCCTTTGTGTGGATCTTCGTGCACGTAAACAGTTCCGCATCGCTCTCCTTTCTGCTTTCTTTATTATCCTTTGGTCGGTAGCCTCGACCCAGGCTCCGCCCCTCGTCTAACCATCGTATTTCCCGGACATTGTCCGGAGTTACCCTTTCACACATGTAGCTCACAATCGGAGATGGCGTGTGTCACACGCGTTTAGACAACCTGGAAATAGTCTGTTTGGTTTCGACGAGGAGCGGAGCCTGGGTAGAGCGTGCAGGAGGCAGGACGTGAGGCAGTGAGGCTGCAGAGTTTTAGCACACCCAAGATGGCGGACGAGGCTACAGATTTCTCCGATTCATGAGTGAAAGAAGCTATAGATTACAACGAGAAAATTGATAATTGGAATATAATCGAATATAATACCAAAACTCCATTTCCATTACAGAAGCACAAGGATAACAACCCACCACGCTTAAACAAAACTGAAATAAATAATTAAAAATTCTATCAAGCATAGCATGTTGGGTGTTTGAATACAATTTGATAGTGGAAGGAGAGAAGAAAATTCCAAGATGAATGCATGACAGTAATTGCTTGTTTTGACAAATTTGGTTTAGGGTTTTGCGACGCGATCAGGGTTTTTTTTTTCCCCCTCAGCTTTACCCAGTCTCTCACTTGTCACCGGACTTGCTACAGGTCTCAATGGAAATGAATTTGTTCAGCTTTTTGACGAGTTTAATTAGACGCTGCCATCCCCCGTCGAAGGGTGGATTATAATGTTTTGAAACGGAGGGCATCACAAGGGGGCCCGAATAAAGAAAGAAAGTAAAACTTGGGTTGTCGTGACAGAACTTATATGATTGAGTGTTGTGGTCCGAATTTATAAAACTATGAAAGACACTTTCTGCCCTAAATGCACGATAATGCATGAGCGTGCATGAGCTGAATTAGTATTCTTTATCTTTTATGCGAGTTCAGACATGTCCGTCCCCGATCCCCCAAAAGTTTATGCCGTTGTGACGAGTTACTTTAAATAAGTCACTTCGACTAAATAAATGTAGAGGTTGTGCAGAATCATTGTATCGCCTAAAATGTTTATACACTCAGAGTATTTGTTTGAAAGTTTTCCGGTAAATTGAATGTCTGTCTTTAAAAGCACGACTTTTTGTAAACTTAGTATAGTGTGTACACATCTCAAGGCATATACTATATAAAGCAGCTCTTTAATGATGAGTAAACTACCGGTTTTGAAAGGATTAAGTCGATACGATTTTGCAAATTTTGTGGACTAGAATTCTTTATTTTGACCTCTGCGGAATGTGTAATTATTATTATTTTGAAGTCCGCACTACAGCCACGAGTATTTTACACTATTTTTTCTGTTGATATTTTACATTGGTTTTTATCGTGTCGCTAATTGATCAATTCAAGGATTTTCTTTTTTCACCAGGGACTTCTGTTAAAGAAGACCTTCCATTCACGCTTATCAATACGAGGAATTCCTTCTCGTGAGGCGTACATTCCATTCCTCCTGGCGTTGACCTTCCTGTGATCAATGCAAAAATCAGTCAAGAGACATTCTAACCGACACACACACACACACACACACACACTCACACTTAAATAGGTCTTACAGGAAGTCACCCCATAAATCCGTTCAAAAGGTTGCACTTTGTAAAGGACATCCCAAGCCTCGCTAATCGCGACCTGTGGGAGAGCGGGAGCCGAAGTCAGAGAAGTTTGTGGAGTGCAGAGAGAGAGAGGGGGAGAGGGAGGGAGGGAGGGAGAGATTAGAGCGTCTCGGAAAGTCTCGCCTTTCAAGTTTGGAGGCGCCGAGCGCTAACGACACGCAAATGTCTGCTAACGAGCTGGGCCACGCCCACCGAAAGCGCCTCGCGTCTGAAGGAAATCTGCGATGGGAGGGGAGTCTCGGGTCTTTGTCAGGATGCAGTCGAAAGTTTGGGGGGCGAAGTTGCCATCGCCCTAAGCTGGTGAGTTGTGATGCCGCTTATCGTCAAGAGAAGAAAAAAAACCCACTGATGTGAGCCAAGAGCCGCTGTCTCAATGGCGGGTTTGGGGGCCGTCTACGAAGATACACAGTCACGCTGTCTAACCCTAAGTGCAATAACCTTTTCACGACAATACTTGTCCTTAGCCAACAATCGAATTGCAGATGTTTGAATTTGAAAGGCCTCCTGTTACACAGACTTACACTATCCAAGGGGTACCGAAACTGGGGTCTGCGGCCCCCTAGAGGTCCCCCCAGGAATTGCAGGAAATAGGTATGTATTTATTTAATTGTTTTCCATGTTGACATGTGACATAACATTTCTTGTAAAATGAACGGTGAAATTGCTTGAAATTGATTGTTTTGACTTTCTGCTGAAGACTGAATGTGGGCCGCGCCTCGGAAAGACATGCTGTAAATATGGAAGAAAGTGATGAAGCGTTCTTTCGACGTATGATCTCCGACGTAAAGTGTATTTCAACACCCAATGTGTCCCGCGGGGAAGACTTGGAAAATATTTTTGACCCGGACTTTGCTGGCCTTTAAAGGAAATGAATCACTGCTTGGGGTGGACGATGCCGCGGAATCTGGTTTCCATCCGATACCAGGTAACACCAGGGCGGAATCACCGATATCGATACCCCTACCGGGGGAGTTTAAAGCGCCGTGTGTGACGCGGCACTAGTGAATCTTTCGGCTTCATTGAGAGCCACTTCTGGCTTTTAGTAATTCAGCCAAATTTAGGAATGCTTTGACCTATGACCAGTAAGTGCACACATATATCACTTGAATCATTGAACATTATACGAAACTTTATAATTTCCAGAATACCTTAATTCATGTAAAACAAAATTTTTTGCATTTTTCATCACAATGATGGTTAAAGAACAACTATCCTAGTTGAATAACAAAAATAAGACACAGCTGATAAAATTGTAATTAGTTCATTATTTAATAAATAATTACCCAACTCTGTACAAACGCTTTTATTTCAATTTAATTTGTATAATATAATATGAGACAAAAAATATTTCTGCTCCATTCAAAAATGTTATTTGTCATTCGTCATGCATTTCTTTTTCCGAGATTTAAATTTGAGCCCCGAGGGGACGGGGGGCAACCGGCACAACATACGAAAGTCTGACCACGCTTGGCTCTTAATGTCAGCGACAAAATATATGCACAGAATTAAAGAAACAAAACAATTTGACTTATTTTGGAAAGAGAAACTGATCTTTTTTTTGGTATCGTTCCCATTGACGAGAATCAATCTTCAAAACGAAACGGGGTATCGCTGGTATCGATACTTTTGGCATCGATCCGCCCACCTCTAATTACTACACCTTCACCAAAACATCCGAAAACACGACTTTTTCCGGACCGTCCCGGTCAGAATGTGCAAATATTTTCCCACATTAGCCTTCAGAATATGCAGTACCATGCAGTGAACTTTCTTTTTTGGAGTCCTAAAAGTCCAAGCGTACCTCATTATAACGACTTACTAAGTAAAAGTGGTTCCTTAATTTTTCCCCCAGTTTAATAACTTATAATGTTGTTTTAACAAGATACTAGATAGCACACATCTAATCTGCTCATCTCCTGTCTAGAAATACAATTATATTGCTATTATGAGATTGAACTAGCTTCCAATGGATGAATAAACTGTTTAAAGCTAACAAGATAATCTTCGACTGAGGGGACTCAGTCCAACCCTAACCCTAACCCTAACCCTAACCCTTGTTGCCTCAAGGCCGCCGTATGAAATGATTTTAATTACTTGAAAATTGTGCAGACATGTAGCATTGTAGAATGAAATTTGGCAGTTTGGAACGTTTTAGAGTGCTGGCGACCTGAGATTCTCCTGAGCGCGCTTTGCTGAAAGATTCAAATCAGAGGAGACAAGATTTTAATGGGAAAAATACCATTTAATAAACATGAATCAGTGTTTGGCATTAAGACTCCATTGAATAATACAATATCATGTTTAAAGATAGACAGGTACTTCAATGCTAGGATAGATTGATGGACTGATATTAGACAGATAGTTAAATTGACAAAACCAAAAAATGAACAATAAACAATTAAAGTAATACCAAAATAAACACTAAACAGGTACAATCTGACATATAGAATAAAAATTAACATAAACATTTAAAATAGGAAATTGTTCAGGTTTACATACTTCCTGTATATATGCAAAAAAAATGCTGTATTTAAACTGTGTACCAGGGTTGAAAACAAAATGATTATTCAATAATATAGGAAATATATATATATATATATATATATATATATATATATATATATATATATATATATATATATATATATATATATATATATATATATATATATATATGTATATACCGATAAGCCACAACATTAAAACCACTGACATGAGAAGTGAATAACATTGCTCATCTCATCCAATGGCTCCTGTCAAGGGGTGGGATGCATTAGGCAGCAAGTGAACAGTCAGTTCTTGAACTTGATGTGTTGGAAGTAGGAAAAGTGGTCAAGCGTAAGGATCTGAGCGACTTTGACAAGGACCAAATTGTGATGGCTAGACGACTGGGTCAGAGCGTCTCCAAAACGACAGGTCATGTGGGGTGTTCCGCTATGCAGTGGTTAGTACCCACCAAAAGTGGTCCAAGGAAGGACAACTGGTGAACCGGTGACAGTCATAAGCGCCCATGGGCTCATTGATGCACATGAGGAGTGAAGTGTAGCCCGTCTGGTCCCATCCCACAGAAGAGCTACTGCAGCACAAATTGGTGAAAAAGTTAATGCTGCTATGATAGAAAGGTGTCAGAACACACAGTGCATCACAGCTTGCTGTGTATGGGGCTGTGTAGCCACAGACCGGTCAGAGTGTCCATGCTGACCCCTGTCCACCACCAAAAGCTCCTACAATGGACATGTGAGCATCAGAACTGGACCATGGAGCGATGGAAGAAGGTGGCCTGTTCTGATTAAACCCTGTTTTCTTCTACATCATGTGGATGGCTGGGGTTAGGGTCCGATCTGATCGAGCATCAGTGGGATGTGCTGGAACAACAAGCCCGATCCTTGGGGGCCCCACCTCACAACTTCCAGGACCTAAAGGATCTGCTGCGAACGTCTTGGTGCCCGATACCACAGGACACCTTCAGAGGTCTTGTTGAGTCCATGCCTGGATGGGTCAGAGCTGTTCTGGCGGCATAAGGGGGAGCTACACAATATTAGTTGTGGTTCGAATGTTGTGGCTGATTTGTATATAGGGCTCCAGACTAACTTTTTCCACTAGAAGCACTGGTCCTCCACCAGCAGAGCACCAGCACAACATTTAGGAGCACCACTGAAATCAACATGCAATGCCATACATTCATATTTTTTAATCTTAACCTTATTACTGATAAATGCTTTTGTAATAAATGTACATGTACAGTTTTATTTTAAAGGGAAAAGTCACCATTTTGAAGTAGTGCTTCAAAAATCTTTAAGTTAAATTGTGCTTTTTTAGATATAGGCACCAAATAATGAATTGACAAATGTAAACATAAGGTATGTGGTCAGTACATTACTGTCATTAACAACCATGATGAGAGCCTCAGCTCTCCATGTCTCCCGATATCACTCTCTCTCTCTCTCTCTCTCTCTCTCTCTCACACACACACACACACACACAAACACGCACACACACAAACACACACACACACTACTATCTAAAGATGGTTTCGATAGTCAAATGCTGTTTGTATTTTTAAAAACAAATGACATCGAATCTGAAAATTAACATAAACACTGCAGTATGTGTTTCAGCAAAAATGTATGATTTTTTATAAAAAATGCTGCGTGCATACGTCCACATGCATCCTCTTTGTGTGCGCAAGTGAATGAGCTTTTTCCGTGCGCTCAATTTTTTTTTTCACCCCTAGCTGATCAGGTGCAGGCAGGGCCGGCTCTTCCTATGGATGAGATAGGTGGCCATCTTGGGCGGCTTCCCGTGGGGGTCCCGGCTCGTTTTCCTGTCTCCCTCTCCGATGGCACCGACGACACGTGCACCGGCGATGGGCTGCCCGCAATCGACGCGCCAATACAGCGTGTTTCTGTTTTAGGTGTAGGTTATTTTACGTGAAACAAGCACCGTGAGTAATGGGGTCACTTTTTCCATGACTCCTACTGATATAGGATGACGATAAAAAAAAAAATAAAAATAAAAATGTTCGGCATATTTGCCAGCCACGTTGGTGCTTCTAGTTCTAAGATTTAGTAGCACTGTCTCAAAAATGGGCGCAAAATGCAAGTAAATGGTCACAGTCTGGAGCCCTGATATATATATACTGTATATATCAGGGCTGTATATACTGTTTATACCGTACTCTGTCTGTATGTAATATGGATCTTCAGGAGAAGGTTCGATCTCAAGGTTGGGTGCAGATGGCGATTAAAATCCCAGGCGGTGAGTGAAGAGAAGTTGTCTTCCGAACAGAACTTTCACCATAACTTCATTTAGTCCCATTTCTGTCCTCACCAGAGTTGGCGATGACGGATGACAACGTTGTGGGGAAGATAAGACGAAAATGAGATCGCACTTTATTAAAGGCTTGAGGGGGAGAATTCAGGTAGAAAACTGACAGAATTCTGCCCTAAATTGTGGAGATGTGAGAAAAGGCCCTGGGAAAAAAGGCCCTCAACGTTTTTTAACCGTCTTTAATGGTGTCCTTTTTATGCCTTGTTGGCTTCCTGAGTAAAGGAAATGGAGAAGGGTGGAGGGATGGAGCCTGGGAGATGGAGACATCCAGGCAGACATATTCTTGTTGGTTTGGAGAGAGGGGAGCGGTGACGCTGCGCCGGAGGAGAAGTGTGGGGGGGAACCCGAGCCTCTCCAACTTGAAGCACAATATGTGTCGAGCTTGATTATCTCAAACTCTGAGTTGGAAAATGGGAGAGAGGGGGAAAAAACAAAAGAAAGAAAGGAAGAGAGAAGGAAAGAAGGAAAGAAGGGAGGAAAAGCCGAGGCTGTCTGAGTCCAACTGACTAGAAAGTGGGTCAAAGAAAGTTAGAGTCCTGCCAAGCTCTGCTCTCTGAAACGTGCTGCTGGTCTGAGTTGGCCAGTGAACCGAAGTAATACCAAGGTGATATCTAACTATCTGATGTGGTTTAATGCATATGCTGTTATCATATCAAATTCAGATCAAATTTGTCATCGGGTAAAGTGCAGTCATTTCAACAGTTGAATGTCTCCCCTCACAGAAGAACAGAAGGGAAAAATAATAACAATAACAATATCCTAATTTGAAAATGACATTCAAATAATGTACATTATTATACAATTATGATTATTGTAATGATTTATTATTATTATATTAATAATGATAATAAAGAAATGTCAATTATTCACTATTAATAATGGGAATTAATCAATTATATGAATAACAATGAAAATAAGTATTACATTATAATCATTATATAATCTACTAATGTTATTAAAACTTCTTCAATCTTGAATCATATGATTATGATAATTAATAATAAGTAATTGTTTTTTTTATAATCTCAATTATACATTATATTTATATATATATATTTACTAATAATGCCTACAAACCCATTCGGAAATTATATAGAATATAAAAACTGCATTTGAAAACAACATAAAATCAGAATACAGATACTGAACCGCAAGAGTTGGTGGTAAATTCACATTTTTACAGAGATATTTGATCAGAGTTGTTTTGTAGAGTAGCCAAACTTTTTCTGTAGAGCACAGTTTTTTCGGTGGAAAGCCCGGATAAGTAGAGGGAAGAAATTGGGGTTTTTCTAGCCAAAGCATCGTTGTTTTGTTTTTTTCCCCATGCTTCCTGTCGCCATGGAGATGAAACAAAGAAACTCAAAACCAAACTAATTACTTTAACTGTCAATCACTGCCCTCCCAACCCCCCCTCCAAAAAAAAAAATCTATACCAACAAAACCAAAACCAAATAATCGTGAAACTGTGATTCTCCCTTGACGGCTGCATGCGTCTTCCTTCTTGTTGGCAAATGAACTGGAGTTGGATTTGAAAGTGATCATGATCATAATCTGTCTCATTTAATTGATCGCGCTGTCGTCTCGCCGAGGCTTTCCGCCCTCCTTCTCCTTCTCCTCCTTCTCCTTTTTTTGTTTTCTTGACGCGCTCATTCGCAGGCTGGGAAGGCTTAACGTGCATATGTCTCTCGGATGCCAGATGCCATGTTGTCACTTTAAATCCTCCCAAAATTAACAAATATACTCATGGATTCGATTCAGAGGTTTTTCGTTTTTTCGTCTTCTGTCGTTCTTAAAGTAACTCCCAGGTCCTATTTCCATGGACTTTTCAGGTATAATGCAAACTTCACGGTATTTGCATTCCTGAAAGATAGATAGCATTTATTAAAACAGACTTCATTTTGAAAAGGGATTTTAAAGGCATTATAATAGAACAGGTCGTGGGGCCTGCAAGGGAGAAGAGGGCTCACAGCGAAGAAGGTGTAATTAACAGATAACGATGGAGAAAGAAGCATATTCCTCACAGTTTGTTTTCCTTCATTTTCACTAGTCAGGCGCTGCAAACCAGTGTTTTCCAGCAACTGCGCCAAAAGCTCACCGCGTGTGCCGTGAAAATGTTTCAAATTCCACTTCACACTGAAAGTCAGAGCTATTTGTAACGATGACTGTTCACTGAGTCACTCGGACGAGGAGTAATCTGAGTATTCAATGTGAATTACACCAAACGCCGAGACCTTTGTGCCTCTGACTTGAATTAATCCGCAGTACTTGTTTTCCGTTTGTGAGTCAAATATTTTCTCTTTGGCCGGAAGTGACTCCCGACTCCAACTTCATTTAGAAGGTTTGGTAACTGCGAACAAATCGTTCACGAATCTTGAACCCCCAACTTTTAGTCGGCCCCCGTAAAAGGTGTAGGTGTAGCTGCTGGTGTCTTTGTGGCTGAAAATAAGTTGAACTTATTTTGCATTAACCTGGACTTCATCAACTCGCATAACACCGCGTTACCTGACCTTGAAATAAATGATCCATTGTTTTTGGTTTTTAATTTGCATTTGAGACGCCCTGATTTTCCCCGATATTACAATTTGTAATCTGCAGAGGCAATTCTGTAAAGTCACACAGAGGTGATTAGAAAAATGCCCTGATGAGGGTTACAGTGAAATGATATTATGTCGGTAGAAGATGTTTCCGCATTGTGAGGCTTAAAAGTTTTGAAATAAATGACCTGCATTGAGTAGCAGTCATATCAGGATGTAAAAGAAACTATCAAGATGTATCACAAAATGTCTGACAGGACTCATTTGCGTATCTTTGGCGTGTGAAGAGAGGGGTACGGTGGCCCTGAGAGCTCAACGCACTGCAACTTGGACAAAACACGGGAAAATTAAGGAAACATCTTCACATGCGCAGCATTTCGAAAATGCGCTCCAAATCCGTGACGAAGAACTGCATACCAAAACGCTTTGCAAATACGAAAAACACAACCGCGTCAACAGAAAACACAAAAACAAAAGTCACATTACGTCGTGGCGTCGTTTGTGAATGGCACAAGACTATCATGGAGCCGGTAGAAACTGTTTTCTCTGGAATATCGCACTTAAATCGCTTAAATAAAAAAACGTGGATTGATATAAAAGTCTTTTTTTTCTCTATTTATTAATTGCATATTATTATATTGTTTTGTATTGCAGATAAATCGCTGCATCCAATGTGGCCCACTTCCGTCATGTGGCTTTTGCGTTTGTGTTTTCCGTTAATGTGGTGATGTCTTCTGTTAATGCGGTTGTGTTTTCCGTTAATGTGGTTGTCTTTTCTGTTAATGCGGTTTTGTTTTTCATAAAAAGCGTTTTGCTATGCAGTTCTTCGACATGTCTGGATTTGCTACCCCTTTTCTAAATGCTACGCATATGTTCTTAATTTGCTTGGGTTTTGTCTATTTGCATGTATTGTCTTAAGTTGCAGTTATGTTGTGGCTTTTACATTTGTCTTTTGTCTATTTGCGTGTGTTTTCTTAAGTTGCAGTGCGTTGAGCTCTCAGGGCCACCGTAGAGAGAGGTTATGTAAATAAGTTTGCATTTACATGAGTATTGTTTCATAAATGCAACTGGATACTGTGGGCAAGCCGTCATCCACATGAACATTTCACAAAATTCATCCAAAAGTACATCTTTGCAAACGCACTGTACATAATATTATGACTCTGCATTCTCTGTCATACCGCAGATATGAAGTAAACATTTTTATATAAATATGAAAGAAAAAAAAACCCTCAGAGAATCCACCGGTTACAGCCCTCATCAGCCTTTGTGGGCTCTTGCTGTAGTAGAGCCGGTCGGCAGCAGCAGCTTTAATATTGCACAGCTCTTGGTGTGTTCGAAGGGGAAGGCTCTGATAACATCCGATGGAGATATAAGTCAAATATCCTTTGGAACTGTGTGTAATTGTGTAAAAGTCACATGCATCTGAAATGTGAAAGGTTAGTGGGGAACAAAAAAGGCAATTAGCTGCAGCCATTTTACAGTAGAAATCCCCTGGGACGTGGTAAACAAACAAACAAACAGTGCGGCCACTCTCCCCCCTGGCTGGGCTCCGGCTACATGCATATTTAAGGCCTGAATCAAAACAAAATCCAGCTATACTGGACTTAGAATTTTCAAAGCGGCAGAAAACACCCCCAAAATACACCCTGTTTTACTGTTGTTTCTCTTGTGGTCAAATAAAAAACAGGCCTCCTGGCATTTATGGAGTGGATATAAAACTGTAGCAGTCCTGTTCTCCCATTGGCCCTGGCCGCTGTCTGCCTGTATCCAGTCCTAAAATTGATGCAGTGGTGAGATCCACCGGGTTTTATCGGAACCTCTCACTTACTTTATCACTTGCCATTAGCGGCGGTGTCCGGCATCACAGCCATGTTAGTTACAGATCAATACTCTGCAGCCGCAGTGCTCAAGGCAGCCCTGATCCTTACCATAAATCTGCATGAACCAAACAAGGCTCGCTCTGCTGCCCGCGTCCAAAAATAAAAATAAAACGATCTGAGCCATATTTAACACCTCGGCGGATCAGAGGCGGGCGGTCCCAGGGTTTGAAAGTCGAAACACCCGCCGTTTTTTTTCTTCCCTCCAACCAAGTAGGTCAATTACAAAAAATAATTTACAAATGTGAGCTCAGAAACGAATAAATAAATAAAATAAAAACAATATTTTTATTATTATTGTTATCACTTTCACTATCATTATACCACTGAATTACTATTGGTTTTACTACTGTTAAATAATAATAATAATAATAATAATAATAACAATAATAATAATAATAATAATACAAATAATAATAACCCTGATCGTAATATGGAAAACGTCACATTTTTTCTGATCTTTAGACGAGATCAGCAGCTTTCATTGCCTTGAACTATCATCATACTCAGCTTGCCCTGAAAAGTAAATTCACATTTCAAGAAGAAAGTACATCGATATTAAATTATTGTACTCATTTCTTTGTCTTTATTCTCTTCTACTATAGAACCATAACCTGTGAACAGTTGTAAAAGCAGTTCACGGCCAAAATGTTTGTGCAGGTGAGTAACAGTCTAGTTAGTTCAACAAGCAGTCGGTTACTTATGTGAGTCCCATCTTGATATGTTGTGTGTTTAGTTATTAGCATTTTTATTTTCATACGTCTGAAAGGGGGTTCATGATCTGCAAATCAGTTTAGCAGATCACGCCCTCAAACTAGAAATCTCCAACGTGGACGTGCTGTGCTTTATCCTAAAACTCTCATTGAGGGAACCTGCCTTTTTAAAGTATGATATATGGATATACTTAAAATTAAATGTTGAGTCATCAGAAATTATCACAACAACAATTATGAAACACAAATATATTGGAAAAAAGAAAACAATGGGCGTGAAGCATCTGCGCCTCGATACAGCACCAATTAAGTAAAGCTTCTTTCAGTAAAGCTCTTGTAAAGTCCGACCATTCTTGTTTACACATGTCTACGTCCTATAATAACATTTTGAAATATGATTTATGCCATATGTCTGCCTGTAGAGTGCTGTAATGTGCAGCTGTATTCATTTAAATTTGTATTTGTTCCCCATCCTCCCTTCCCACCTCTTCACTTGGACCGTGGCCAAACAGTATCCAAATCAAAATCCCATTTACAACCGAGATGTCACGAATGTATGTCGCGAACAAATTCGAGAGTCTGCAGTCACTCCGGGAAAAAGTGTGGGCGAGCCTCGGCGTCTTAAAAAAGATTATTAATGAGAGCTAAATCAAAGTCCAAGACAACCAAAACAAATCATTTGGACGGTCTGAAATGATCCATGGGAGAATTCCATTCACCTCAGAGCCAAACCCGACTCTTCTGTCGCTCATTCATGGCTCACAGAACATCCGACTCTTTAACTCTTCACCAAGTGCCTCGTCAAGAACCGAATCGGAAAAAAAGGGTCGAACCTTCCACTGCCGATAGTTCTGGCTCTCAGTGTGAAACGTGTGCTGGTTCTGATGAACACAGAGCTGCTATTCTGCGGGAACTGATGAATTAGAGGAATTGGTGCTGCCTTGCAATTTTGATCTTGCGGCACAAGGGGTCGTTTTCATGACTTATTTTTCGAAGTGGAATATTTCATAGCTGGTGGGCTCTTAGGGCACACAAGAAAACACTGGAGAACACTGATTTAGGGCTTCCTGGTGAGATTAGACGATCGGTAGACCTGATATTGATGGTACTGTTCCCTGCATTTCTCCCCATTTTGTTAAATAGATAAGAATGACGCTTCCTCCCGGCTTTAAGCTTGCCGTATAACTGCCTGGCTTTCTTCTCGCGGGGGCAGCTTGGGGCCTGTCATTTCACTGCGTTTGAGGAAAGGAAGAGAACGGAGATGCTTATCTTAATCTGCTCTCAGGAAATATAAAAGTACAGGAGAGTTTCAAATTGCCTTGAAATTAGACCCGGAAATCCATGGAGCCAGTGTCACACTTACCACAGGGCAGAAGGGAGACTATCAGAGCCTAACTGAGCAGAGTCAGCCAGCAATACGTTCTTCTTAAAATATAATTGGCTGTAAAGTGACGATGAGACCTGGATTAACTCCCCCTGACCCACGTCAATGGTGTGGAGCTGATTATGGGACTCTGGCCCTTTTCAGTTTCGGGAACAAAGGAAAGTAAATGGTATTTTTCTGGTGGATGGAGGACATTTTGATGTATCTGACTGTGGGGAAAAAGAAAGAAGGTCCTTGTTATAGTCGGTGCTGCATCATTATGTAATGCTGTGCTACTTCCTGCAGCACCACCCTCTGAACCCTGCCCAATGCTTCCTGTCACCTATTCTGTCTCGCTTCCTTCCTCCTGTGCATCTCACAACGGGGTCTGTGGACCCCTAGGAGTCAGACCTACCTCAGTACTTGTTCTGGATGCCTGTGATGTAATTCCCGGAGATTTGAGTCCCTGGAAAGCCCAGAGTTGTACATATTCCATCTCAATGGTCCTCGAACAATGTGTTATTATTAGAGCTGTCAAACGTTCTTATAATTTGTGACGATTAATCGCACAATATTTTTGTGATGGAATTAAGTGCATTTTCTTAATTTGCTCAAATTTGACCCAGACAAAAGAGTGTTACTTTAAAAATCAATGCAGCAAGTGATATACAGCTACAATCTGATCTGATTATTGACAACAGAAACACAAAATAATCTTAATCGTAATGTATGTAATCGCATTTTCACCACAAACAACGCCACCACCGCATCATTCTGCTATTCATTCTGAATCCATTGAATTGTGGATTGATAGTTTTTTTTGTTTTTATTCAAACATTGACATAAAAAATGCTGGCTTTTACGAAAATCTTGCATAATTTTTAAGTAATGGTTATCATTCTATTTTTTAGCTAGTGATACATACACCATAACCATAATTATATTATATACATAATTCAGGCCTATTTCCTTTAATGAAGCACACTCACTTTTATGCTTTTTTCTTATTGTTATATATAAACATTTTTGTAACTTGCATGTGTATCCTCAGCTTGACATTTTACACTGGTGTATAATTGTCCCGTGTAGGTGCTTCTGTGCACAAGGTTTTTAATTGCAGAGTGCAGCCCCAAACAAGATGAAATTAGGGCTTGGAGGCCTCTGGAAATTTAAGGGACGTTAAAACATTTTACAAAGAAATGCAAATTGCTACTTATATCATTTTTTGCAGCACTTTAAATTGAGGACACTAATGCTTGCAGGAGAGGGTATTTTTTTAATGTTGACAAAAGAGACAGTGAGTGATGAGATAATTTTGTCTTTTCGTTTATCACTCAATGTTTATTTATTTACAATATAATTTTATTTTGAATATAACTCAAATAAAACAGCAACATTTTAAAAAGCTGACCCAAGCCATGCCTAATTGGCAGACAGAGTGCTTTGACTGCAGGCCATAAACAAATAACGTTCCATTAAAATAGTCCACCCATAATTGTGCTATCAAGAGCAAAACCTCAAAAATGATCTTTCTGATAACAAACCCTATCAGGCAAATTAAATATTTAAAATTAGAGAGACATGTTGGCATGTAGAATATTACTTTTATGCATATAAATGGATATGTCATGCCCTAACTAACACCGTATGACTGGAAAATAGCATAAAAGTGTCATGGCAAACTTTTCCATTCTTAGTAGACAAAACAAGCCTTAAAGATGATATTTTTTCTATTCTTGCAGATAGGTCCCTAATTTGCCATTTTGCACTTAGATTCTTTTTTTGTTTATCATTCATTATGTATGAAGTTAATTTGAGGTAACACAAAATGCTGCATTCCTTATTTTTATTTTTAATTTTTAATTTTTTGTATCGGTTGCACAAATATTCTGTGACACACCAGGCAGTGTTGAGTAGCCATGATGTCAGGCACACCAGCAACACCTGCTTGTATTCATATTTTACATCAAACAAGCCAAAAAGATGTGGTCTCATTATGCAGCGGCGACGCCGTGAGACAGAACATCTGCTCTTTGGTTAATGCAAAGGAAAAAGAAAAAAGAAAGAAGTTTGGTGCAAGTAAACGCTGCTTTTTGCATGTGGAATTTCTCATACTCATTGATATGCATCTCTGAAGTTCTGCCAGCGAACTTGCCGTCATAGTTTACAACTATGTGTAGCAGTTGGTTTACAATTATGTGTAGCAGTGTAATTTACAGCTATATGTGACAGTGTGGTTTAAATCTACATGTGGCACTGTGGCTTACAGTTAAGTGTAGCAGTGTAATTGACTAATACATATATCAGCATATATATTATTATTATATTACAGCTACATGTAGTATTGTAGTTGACTACAACATATAACAGCACAACTTGGCAGCACATAGCAGTATAGTTTATAATTAAATGTTGCAGTGTAGTTTTCAGCCACATGTAGCAGTGCAATTGACTAATACATATACCAGCATAGTTTACAGCTACATGTAGTATTGTAGTTGAGTACAACATATAGCAGTGTAGTTTACAATCTACATGTAACAGTGTATTTTACAACTACATGAAGAAAAATGATTTACAACTATGTGTGGCACTGAAGTTTACTAATACATGTGACAATGTAGTTTACAATCTACATGTAGCAGTGTAGTTCAAGCAACATGTATCAATAGTGTAATGTTCAGTGCTAATTAGTATAAAAATTTTGTTTCTAGCCTACCGTCCAAGTCACTTTGGAAAAAAAGCGTCTGCTAAATGAAATGAATGAAATGTAACGGTGTAATTTACTGTTACATGAAGTGGTGTGGTTTACTGCAACATGCAGCAGATTCGCTGACAACTATATGTAGCAATGTAGTTTGGTGCCGTTTACAACTATGTGTAGCAGTGTAATTAACTAGTACATAGACCAACATTTTTTACAATGTACATGTAGCAGTGTAGTTTACAACGACATGTAGCAGGGTAGTTTCCAGTCGACATGAAGCAGTTTAGTTTACAACTGCATGTACTGTAACAGTTTAGTTTACAATCGCCATGTAACAGTGTAGTTTACAATACATATTGCAGAGTAGTTTACAGTGCACACGTAGCAGTGTTGTTTACAATGTACACAGAGAAGTTTTGTTAGTCTAATGTAGTCTTGTGTAGAAGTGTAGTGTCGTTTACAACGGCACTACACGCAGAAGTGTCGTTTACAATTTAATTCAGCAGATTAGTTTACAACTTCTACATTTACCAGTGTAATTGACTAATACCAGTGTAGTTTACAACACACTGCAGTGTAGTGCAGTTTACAACTACAACTACAGCCGTTTTGTAGAAATACTGTCCTAGCCGTGAATGAGAGGATGATTGTCCTTTTGTCAATCATTTGAACGCACCACTGTAACTAACTGGGTGCCAGATGTCTTGTGTCCGTTGACTTAAGGGGTTGGAGAAATCCCCTCGCTGTGCTACAAATGGAACATCTAGCAGACACAGCCAGGACTATCCTTTCTGTAATCGCTTCCTGAGAGATTCACAGAAGGGGGTATGAACCCCTCGATGAGATCACAGGATCTGTAACACTTATTCCACACTGCATTCCTAAACAATGACAATGCCAGTTGAGTCTGGATGAGGGGGCCTAATGACTCTGTTTTGTTATCTCAGCATAAAGTAAGACAACAAAACCCTTCTCTCTTTTCGTTGCACCCATAACCACATTCTTTCCTGTAATCAAGATAAACCCCCAATGGAAGTTTGTCTCCAAGACATGTCTGGGAGGAGAGAACCCACCATGAGTCCCTCTTCTGTTAAGAAGTCTAAATTAATATGAACCGAGGCCAAATCATTCGGTTATTGAAGGAACATTATTTCTGCAGATGTTTCTATGAAAAATGACACAACTCTCATCACTGTACGACGTAAATTGGTGAAGTTACACAAACTAATTTAAAATTTATTAACTTTCATGTTGCCAAGTTGCCATTTAGAGGCAAGGGGGTGGAAACCACCGTGATATCCATAAGTACTGCAATGTCCATTGTGTGTGGTATAACCAGATTAAAGATAATGTTTTTATGCCATTTATTAGGACTGTTGAAATTATGTTTTATTAGTTAGTAATTAGAAATCGTCTCGATAGTTAATTAGTTACGAATGTTATGTTACTGATGGTGATGATGATGATGGTTTTGAAAGATGACAGATTTTTTTATTTCATATATTTGTATGTTAAACATTATTACATTCGAGGGACCTCCCTCGAGTTTAAGAACTTTTATTTTATTTTATTTTTTATTTTTACTATTTTTAAGTTTTTAATTTATTTTCTTTAGTCTTTGTTTTTTGCTAAAGTTTGCACACAATTTAAATTTACTAACAAGCCTGCTCCAGCCACCCAGCTGAAGAATTGTGTTTTCTTATTTTCGTTATTTTGTTTTGTATCACTAAACCTTGCAGTTTTTGCAAAGTTACAGTATTTCTTTCTGTTTTCAACGATCCATGAAAGACTTAAGCCGAACTGATTAAGTTAGTGTAGATTTATTGATTTGACGATCAACCACAACAAGAGAAGCGTGTCGAAGCCATCGACCTCAAACCCAGAAGTTGTCTATCAGTTTGCGCGGACCTGACAGTGAGATCACGGCCCTCGGAGTACATCCAAATTGTTCCAGTCTACCAGGGAACCTTAAGACTTTTCCTCGACATCGTCCAAAGCGCCAACTGACCGCCACACAACGTGGCTGAAAATCACAGGCGGACAAAACGAGCGGCCTCGACTGCCGACTGATGCCACTCTGTCCACTTATGGTTTGGAAAGCCCGCTGAAACTTTCCACCACAACTGGACGTTCCGTGAGACAAAAGGCTTCCAATTCTGCTTCTTGATACGGGTTGATGTCGATTCAAATTAATTCTTAGTTAGTTAGGAGTTAACTGCCCTGAGCATCTGACTTTTACTTTTGATGAAATAGTCACATAACTTCTTACCTCACTGTTGTCTCTGAGTTAAAGTGTGTCACCAACTTGAAATCCTGTATTCATGTGCTTATTTTCTTCATAATTTCTTTGACTAATTTCAGATATTTTACTATTATTTCTTCATCATTTATTTTCTTCCTTAAGAGGTGAATACCGTTGTAAATGTGAACTGAAATTCTTATGAGACTGATACATTATAGCTAATTTGTTTTATATATTTTCCCTTTGTTAAAAAAAAGGGTGCTGCCCCCGTAAACAAATATAATTGAATATGATAATTTAATAGTTTAATAAATCATGTAACGCTACATAAATTGATCCCCTTTTTAACGAGTGCAATCCTAACTCTTAATGTGGCTATAACACGACAAACATTACATTTGAATAAAATCACTTTGCAGCAGCAGAACCAGACCCCCGCTGTGTAAAGGTCGCGCAGCAAGATGTGGGACTTGATTGTAGATCACGCCGTTCGCTCCGTCTGCGGGTTTGTCTGTGCATGGGCTGACAGTGACGAGACAAATTGTATCTGTTTCATTTAGTTTGGATGTAAACACCTTGTACAGAGCTGGGAGGGAGATAAGAGGTGTGCGTGTGTGTTTGTGTGTGTGTGTGTGTGTGTGTGTGTGTGTGTGTGTGTGTGTGTGTGTTTGCGTGCAATCAGTAGTGTTGACATGCAGGAGGAATGCTTGTATGCAGAGCTTACAAAGGAGTGTTGCCAAAACATGCAGATGCACTGCCAATAATGTTAAGAGGTGGCTTATAATTCACCAACCAGCCCTCCCCAAAACAAAACACTCCTCACTCATTTATATTAGCTGGAAAGGGCTGAGTGCAGAAGCAAATGATTTATTTTGCTTGTTGGCTTTGTCCGTACGTTCGTCCATCCTTCCGTCTGTTTCATTTTTTCGGTCGTTGTGACAGATTTGCATGGAGCCGCGCAGTGCTCCGTGGACCGTCTGACAGCGGTTTGGGCCCAAATTAATGACAAATGCAAAGCCCCTCCAGACGCCAGAGAGGTTCAGTGACTTGTCTTTAAACATTTATGTGTTCCCAAAACTATTTTCTCTGTCTGATCTGAGGACACGGGCAGCCACGTAAATTATTCAGGTGCAGGCTGTCTGCCAGGGAGAGAGGGGTCAGAGTCTGAGTTAGGAAGAGATCTGTGGTGGCTTGCGAGGCTTGAACCCCAAACATTTCAACGCCGAAGCCTCAGCGGACTTCATTTTTGTTATTTACAACTTTATTTAATTTGAAACGTGCGCACTGCCGTCCCAGGAAGGTCTCAGTATCATCTGTATGAATTGTGTATTTGACCTTTTCCACTGTAATGTCCATGTTTACACGTTTTCTCCGTCCATGTTGCCGGTAAGCATATGCAGGTATATGGAATCCAGTCGCCTGTCTTTCAGGCCATTTATAATAAATAATTTAAATTATTACACTAACCTTCGTACATAAACACCTCTCATACACAGCATACAGCTCAAAGTGCTACTTTCATTAATAGAAGGCAATTATAGGTAAAAGGCAAAAAAAAAAAAAATCCATTGAAATATGCAAGGCAAGACAAGTTTATTTGTATAGGACATTAATACACAATACTGTGTATACAGTATATTTATACTGTATATAAACCCTATCTCCACAGAGGGGCCTCTGATGCATGCAATCACAGCCTGCAGCCCTGATGGTCAGCAATTAGGGTTTTCCTTCGACAGGTGCTCATGAATACAAAGGAATGAACTCAAATATGCATGTATGTTTAAATATGCAACCCTTAATGGAATGCAGTACACTTCACCTGAATTACTATTCCCTATTCAGGCCCGGGCTGTTTGTCAATACCAAGAACTCAGGAACCGACCCGTGGGACCTCGAAGGACAGTACATCCTTCGAGGCGGGATGAACTCGAGTTCTGAACAGAAAATGGCCAATGAATAATGACGTCAAGTGGGTCCATGAGAACGCAAGTGCAGATACTGCTTTAACAGGTCGAGGGAGGTAATGAGTTCCATGTGCCCGGGGATTTCCAACATATTGGACAATTTCTTTATGGATCAACCTTCATTATACCGTGATGTTTGATTGAATTAGATGAAGCCCTGATGGTTGTGTTAATAATTATTTTAAATGTAAACAAAAATAAATATATTGAAATACGTGTAAACGCGAGATTGAGCAGTCTTCGATCGGCAAAGCCTGGCGCGAGGAGGCACGGGGCGGTGATGTCAGGGTGAAGGCGATGTTGTTGTGTTGAGAAATAAATGGAGAGGGATTCCCGACGCCACCGGCTTGCGCGAGATGGCGGGTTTTGATAGAGGGTTTTCGCTGCGGTGGGTCACAAATGTCAAACAGTGTACAGTGTGGACCGGCTCTAAGTGGCTCTGACGGAGCTTTGATTAGCCTCCAGTGTAGTCAAACGCCGCTGGCATTAACCCACATTGTATGAGGAGGTTTTCATTGGAATTATTTAGGGATGGCTAATCCACATTAAAGACCTGATTGTTGTTCCGCATTGTGTGTCTGCCAACTCTTTTTTTTTTTTTTTTTTTTTTTTTTTGGCATGGCAGAGTTAGCTTAATTTGTATATTTGAAACATGCTAGACTCCTGTGAATAGACGATGGCGGGGTGTGTGTGTGTGTGTGTGTGTGTGTGTGTGTGTGTGTGTGTGTGTGTGTGTGTGTGTGTGTGTGTGTGTGTGTGTGTGTGTGTGTGCGTGCGTGCGTGCGTGTGTGTGTGTGTGCTCGCCTGCGTGCGCGCCTGCGTGCATATGTGTTTGTGTTTTGGGTCATCTGAATTAGCTACAAGTATAAGCACTATTTGCTTGCATTACATTAAGCTAAGTTAACCCATGAATAATAACCCGGCTGCTTAAATGAGGCTTAATCTACTTTCATGCCACCAATCCCCAGGTCTCATCCCCCTGCCAGGGGGATCCCCAGTTTGCATCTATTAATCTGATCATTAGCGCCTCTTAAATACCCAACACCACTAATTTGCATAAAGCCGATTTTCACTCGCTGACACCGACGCGTGGTCAAGCGCCTCGCACCTTCCCGCCGCCGGCCTCCGCTCGCAGAGTCCTTTTTACATGCCGTGACCTTTTGATTCGGCCGGATCGCTTTGATTGAAAAAAAAAAAAAAAAAAAAAAAGATCTCCTGCTGACCATATATACTTATTGTGAGCCTGGGAAAAAGTACAAATAAAACAAAATGACATTTCTACTTCAGTTCAGTTCAGGTGCTGCTGAACCTTCTGCATGAAGTGTAAACGGGACGTGCATTTCCTGTTTATTATCTTTTAACTAAAGTAACATAACTGTGTTAAAAATGCAGTAACTACAGAAATATCATGTGATTAATCACACTTAATTCATTCTTTTTAAATGTAATTCATTAATTCATTAATTATTTTAATTGTTTGACAGCCTTAATATAAATATTAATCATGATTTGTTTTTGTAAAGCCAAAAACTGTAAAAAAAAACAAAAACAAAAACAAAAAAACTGCTTTGAAATGTAAAATGTATGCAAAAGTCACTGAATATACTTTTGTACAGATAATACTTGGTCGTAAGCACAGTAATGGAACAGGCCCAATTTTTCAATTGAAACTGTCATGTCCTTAAAGGGCCGTGCTGTCATATGCTGTTTGATGCCATATTGCTCACATTTGTGACTCAGCGCCGGAAGTCTATGTAGATATGTAAGTAGGTCACGGACCTGTGACCAGCCCGGGCTCTGGATGTAATGATGAACTGGAGAAGTTTCACGAGGTGATCACAACGATGCCTGTTGAATTTTCCTTGGTAATAACTTCTCGCTCGCAGCGTGTAGAAAGAGGAGGACGCCCGGTGAGAGTGCGGATTCTGGATTCCTCGAAACGATACCACGTTGGCGTCTGCAAGTGAAGCCGTCGTGGAGATCTTTATCATAGGAATATGAGCGCGTGTAAAAATAATCTTGTGTTACGTAGAGGAAAACATATTTGATATGTTTGGCCATAACTCTGTCGTTCGTCTGCATAAAATCAGAGAAAAGCCTCAAAGAAAAGGTTGTGGATAGATTTATTGGATTGCTATTTTTCCTTGTGGGTTTTTTTTTTGGGTTTTTTTTTGGGGGACTTTGGCAGCTACAGGGTTTTTTGATATGACAAAATATAAATTTGACTTATAGCTGAGTTTGTGCTGTAAACGAATGGTTCCGTGCACTAGGGGTACAATGGTTTATAGTAGTTAGGCGCTAAATAAGGGCAAACTGTTAAGTACGTCGTTTGTGCACAATGTATTAGTAACATATCAGAATATAATACAACAGTCCAATAGACGCAATTTTATCTGGTAATTTGTTTCAGATCATTGACTTGTTTGGCCTGGTCGCCCCGACGGAACGGAGGGAAACACCTTTCCAAGCAGTTTTGTTTGTTCCATACTTTCCAACGGCGCTCCAAATCCCATCTTGACCTCCTTCATGTTCTCCCACGATGTGGGAGAACGTGCACTTTTCAGCGGAGGCGGTAATGTGAAGAGACGCGAGCCGGAGACCGAGCTCACGCCTGTTGTTACGCCAGCACAACATGAGTTACAACAAACAAAGGGACGCTTTTTGAGTTAGGAATTGTCCTCACCTGCTACCCGCTCTATAGCTGACAATCAACAGAGAACATACTGTGTATACCGATCATTCACAACATTAAAACCATCGACAGGTATGCATGTTGTACTTTCTTGGCAGAAATGAAAATTAATTACCTGATAAAAGTGCCTTTATTGGACTGTTGTCTTATATTCTTATATGTTACCTTGTTTATATGTATGTTTGTATGTGCATTGTGCACATACTACGTACTCAATAGTTTTCCCTTATTTAGCACCTAAATACCGTAAACTATTGTACCCCTAGTGCATGGAACCACTCTTTTACGGCACAAACTCAGCTATTAGTCAAATATTTTGTCATATCAAAAATTAGCAATCCAATGAATCAAATTCATTTTTGACAGCTTTTTTCTAAATAACATTGCTCTTCATGTTGGCACAGTGGCACCTGTCAAGGGGTGGGATATGCTGGCCAACAAGTGAAGAGTCAGTTCTTGAAGTTAATGTGCCATTGATAAGGGAGTGAAGTGTAGCCCGTCTGGTCCCATCCCACAGAAGAGCGACTGTAGCACAAATTGGTGAAAGAGTTAACGCTGCTATGATAGGAAGGTGTCAGAACACACAGTGCATCACAGCTGGCTGCGTATGGGGTTGTGTAGCCGCAGACCGGTCAGAGTGTCCATGCTGACCCCTGTCCACCACTGAAAGCTCCTACAATGGACATGTGAGCATCAGAACTGGACCATGGAGCGATGGAAGACGGTGGCCTGGTCTGATCAATCATCATCGTTTTCATCTACATCATATGGATGAACGGGTGCGTGTCCGTCCTTTACCTGGGGAAGAGATGACACCAGGATGCATTATGGGAAGGAGTCCAGACGGCTGAGGCAGTGTGATGCTCTGGGCAATGTTCTGTTGGGAAACCTTGGGTCCTGGCATTCATGCCCGATCCATGGGGGCCCCGCCTGGCAACTCCCAGGACCTAAAGGATCTGCTGCTAAGGTCTTGGTGCCAGATACCACAGGACGCCTTCAGAGGTCTTGTGGAGTCCATGCCTCGATGGGTCAGAGCTGTTTTGGCGACACGAGAGGGACACTAAATTAGGGAAGTGGTTTTAATGTTGTGGCTAATCGGTGTATATACATATATATATATATATATATATATATATATATATATATATATATATATATATATATATATATATATATACATAGCTATATATATATATGTATATATACATATATATTTTGGCTGTCAAACGGTTTGAATCGAAAATAAAAATAACTTTTTTTCCATTGTAAAAAGCAGTGCATCGAGTTATAGCCATACTGGTATTGGATACTGGAGAACAGAACCACAAAATAATCTTTATCAAATTGTAATGGGCATGATGGCATTTTCACTATAAATAAGCCGCTATCATTCACTATATATATATATTTTCTGTGTATATATATATATATATATATATATATATATATATATATATATATATATTTACTGTGTATATATATATACAATTTAAGTTATATTAAACAAAGCCAGGTTTATTGCTCTAGGGCTTCATACACAGCCAAGTTTCTCCCATAGTGCTTTATTAAAAAAGACTGAAAGGAGAGAAAAAGAAAAGTCATGAGCGTCAGCACCGCCGACAGCGTCTGTATATTTACCATTTCCGGGCTTGTTGGTTCACAGCTGAGTATCTCTCCATGACAGCAATCGGAACTGGCCCCCTCTCGCATGAATGGCCATCGAGTGGTTGTGGGTGTAGAGGAGGACTTTGACTGCCATGGGATTTGGGCAAATTGTCTCACGTTTGACTTACAGGATGAACACGGAGCATGAGCACTCTTCCCGACGACAGGAGGTCCTTTCGGGTTTCAAAGCCGTAATCTCCATTTATCTCACCGCCAGACCTTGGCAAGGTCACACCGTTTCATCACAGAGTTAATATGGGAGCCGAGTCACGGCAAATTGGCCCTCCAAGGCTTGGTCTCCTCAACAACTCACGGTCTTCCAAACTCGGCGGGAGCAAAAAAAACTGACGACGAGGTTTCCCGATCAGTGGCTCTGTGGGTTCGCTAATTGGGTTGTTTTGGTTTAGGGTATAATGAAATGCAATTTATGTGTAAATGAATGTAAAGCCCAGAACGTAGTTAAGTCAACAAAAACACAACATTAACTGTCTAGCGACCAACATATCTTTGAAGTGCATCGCATTAATGTCGTAGGTAGGCGCCCGATAAATTTGAGAATGTGTTGCTGAGACTCGAAATTTTAATGAGTTTTATAATGCTGAGGCACAGCCTGACGGAGTCCCGTCAGAGAATCAATCCGGAATATTTGTTTTTATTCCATATTATTCAGTATTTGAAACAAGATCCAAGATGTACTGCACCGCGACCCATTAAAAATGAATGTGCAAATCCAATCACCAATACAAGGATGCAAACTGGACACATTTTGGCGGAAATTCGCCCGTTCTGGATCCAAACTAGGTCATGCTGTACGTGTGATTTGTGTGTATGTGTGTGTGAGTGTGTGTGTGTGTGTGTGTGTGTGTGTTCGTGTGTGTGTTGGAGGGTTGGAGTGGGAGGTGGAGTACTGAACTGTTTACCGCACTTTGCCGCCATCATCATCTGTTTCTGTTGAGGATACTACTTGTATTCGCTGATCATACACTTCTCGCCGCGTGCCTTGTAACCTCCGCCTTCAGAAGCATGCAAACTACCTAACTTTCTTTTCTAGTTCCTTAAAGGTTTTGGCACCGGGTTGGAACCCGTCTGAAACAATTGCCGTAGCTCAACCCACGGGACGTGAAGATTCTCTCTCCCGGATGATAAGGCTTTTGCACACCGCCTAAGCCGGATTCTGCCGCAGCACCCTTTTTTGTAAACGAAATGTTCACCACTAAAAACGTCGGAAACGTGTGTAAGTGTGCTAATCCTTATGGCCTACTGTTGGTGATGCAAGACTCGCAAACTCAAACGACGGGGGAGCCAGTGAATCCTCAATTCTACAACTGAAAATAAATACAGGTACTTCTCACCTAACGACCGAGCTCCGTTCCGACGACCAGGTCGTTAAGTGAATTGGTCGATGAGCGTGGACCCGCCCCCTTACCCTTAGACTGAGAACTGTGATGAGATGAGATGAAACCAGTACATATAGTTTATATAGTATATATAGTGTATATAGTGTATATAGTATATACAGTGTATATAGTGTATAAAGTGTATATAGTATATAGTGTATATAGTTTATAGTGTATATAGTATATATAGTATATATAGTGTATATACTTTATAGTGTATATAGTATATAAAGTGTATATAGTATAGAGAGTATATAGTTTATATAGTAGATATAGTGTATACAGTGTATATAGTATATATGGTGTTTATAGTATATATAGTATATATTGTGTCCATAGTATATAAAGGGTGATGCACGATGAGATGCTTAACGCTGTGACACCGTGGTATTGTACTCGGCATACAATACAGACTGGTCAGAGAGCTGGACAAGTCTGAACAGTGGTTAAACAGTAGGTCCTGAAGTGAGGAATACCGGTACTGTAACGTGGACCAAATTAAATTACAAGGCAAAAAAAGCTCTAGGCATTTGGCATAATTCATATTCAATGTGGCTGACCAACCCTTTGCATTCCACTCAAATTAAATGTTTTGACAGAATCAAATGATTCTAATGGGAATTCCATTCCGAAACCGACTGCTCTGACTCATGTTCATCGCTGACCAAAAGTCCATTTTGCTGAATGACTTCACTCGAATTCGTCAAGAGCCGAATCTCAAAATACAGTCCAACCTTTCATTGCTATGCGTAGTCGTCCCTTTCCGAGTGAAACTAGTGTCCTGTGGCACTGTGGTTGAAGAACACACATCATCTTTTCTCTCCCTCCCTCTCTTTTTACTGTCAGTTTATCTTTACCTTTTACCTTCCAAATGCCCTGTGCCCCCCCACCGTCCTGTCAAGTCAGACTAAGCAACCTAAATCATTTTCGATGTTCCTGTAGTGGAATGAAAGAAGCTGAGCAGGAATACGCCGCGCAGTTTTGCCGCCCGATTGGCGACATGACATGTACATGACGTCTTAACCCTAAACAGATGAATGAGATCATAAACCATGATGATAAATACATATTTACACGGGGAAGGGCAGTTTCTAGGATGCATTTCCCGCACAAAATTGCAAAAAAAAATCCTCCACGAGGACCGTGGGGTACAAAGGGGCCGGCAGTTCCAACCCCCGGGGCGGCGGCACCCCAACGCCCCCAACCCCTGCACCTCCTTGCCTCCCATAGGGAAACCTGTCAGTGTCTCACATTGCACATTGCACGCTGGGCAGTGCCCTGGTCTCTCTTCAGTTCTTTCCACCCCGAAGTAAGGGATGCCGGGTTTGCTTACGCAGACTTCAGCGTCCTCGACACTATGAAATAAAAAAAATAAAATAGAAATTGTGCTGATGGAAGTCAGCAGCATTCTCTTTTGAAAATGCACTTACCACCGGCCCCTTATACCTCTTCCCGTATATAATCTCTGAATTGCGTTCACATTCGAACCCTCGCGTGGCTCAAGCCTCAATCTTTCTGCGGTGGTTTGACCATATAAAGCCACTTAGTGAGTCATTGTACTCACACGAAACGTTGCGCCCCGAAGCCGTCGGACACAGCCCAAAAGCCTGGAGTGTCTCGTTAACCCTCACCTTGACAATAAACTCCCCTCCAACAAATCGACAGAGCTGATTGCAGGGAAAAAATGTTTGCGCGCCCTCTGGCAAAAGCCGGCACTCAACGCGACAGAGGGGGATGAAAGGAAGAACGACGGGAATGAAGGAGAAAAGAGTTTCTATTCAAAGTGCACGTTTTGCTCTTTTTTTTCTTTTTTTCCTTTTTTTTTCCCTCCTCGTTTCGATGGGAACAGCGGCGGCGAATGTCAACCGGTGCGGCGGCGCCGCCTTTCCCGGTCTCTCCACGTGACTTCGCGAGGGCTGCGACTGAAAAGGGGAAGTCGAGAGTGGAATACATTCAGCGCTCAGATAATTGCCTTGATGAAAGTTGCTCCCCGTCACTTTGCCTACCTAGTTTATCTGAGAGGCTGATAGGTGACCGGGCGGGTTGCCGTAATTAGGGACGCGGCCGGGGTCTGATTTGGAATAAAAAGGCAATTGTGGTCATGTCAGGCAGTGTTCCTGATTTCTTCCATCGCCAAGCCGAGCCAGGGCACAGCACTTTCCTTTTAAGCCCAAAGAACATTGTAGGAACGATTAATTAATAACCAAACAAAACTTTTAAATGACTCCGGAGTCGGGGGCCACTCCGTCTAAAGAATCACTCTTTAGACGGAGTGGCCCCCGACTATTTCTGAAGACTAAACGAAATAAATGAATATGACTGACTTTCTCTTTGCATGGCAAAATATATAATTTTGATCGAAAATAAAAGTTTCTTGGGCGAATTCCTTCTGCAACAAGGAGCCAAACGACTCTCCTGACTCTCGTGCATCGTTAACCGGAAGCTCGCCGTGCGCCACGCCAACGGAATCAAACGAACGACGAGTCGGAGAAATCGGAACGACTCTTTCTTTTACCGAGTGACCGTCCGGAACCCAATCTCAAAACAGAGTTGAACCTTCATCGCCGCGGGACGGCCCTCGCTCTCAGATCGACAGCCCGCTCCGCTGGGACAGGCATCCCGAGTCCGATCCATTTCGCGGCGAATCCGGTCTCACCGAGCGGCCGAAAAAAACGCCGGGTCGGCATACCGGGTCGGACCCCACAACCCTATTCCTCAAATAACTCAGACCTCACGTCGCGACGAAAACAGGTCGTATCGTCTCGACGTTCATTTTCTGAAGACCGCAAAGACCCAGCGCCCACTTTTACCTCCTCGAGGGTACTAAAGGGAAAAAAAACATCTCCCTCTCTTCCTGGTGTCTTATACGTTCCGACTGAAAGGGAGCGGCTGATAGAGAGCTAAACGTCGAAACCCAACCCGCCGAAAGCTAATTACAGCGTGTTTTAATTGTCTATCAAACATAACGGTTAAATAATAGCATTTATTTCCCCCCGTCCTCGTGCCGAAAGATTGGGGACGCAGCTGTACGGTAATTGTTAACCCCTATCAGCGCCTTTTTTTTTTTTTTTTTTTTTGAGCAAGGGAAATTGCTTTTCTTCGGCGGCGCAGGGATAACAGAATAACCGTTGTGGCGATGGCGGGGTAGGAGGGTAGGGAGCGGTGCGGGAGGTGTGAAGGGAGGGAAAATCCCAGCCTCCCGCAATAACAAGCGGATGTTTCAACACGCCGGCGTCATAACGGAGGCGCGCACCGCAAAGCAGTCGATCAAGTCCGACCTCGGAAGTTCATCCCCGAGCCGCCGCCGGATGCAATGGGATTTCGGGCGGCGGGGGCCCGGGTGGCGGCCATGCTCAAATCATGCGCGATCGTCGCGGCGGCGGCTTCAGCTCCGGCGGAGAGACGGAGGCGCTCCGGCGTCGCTGTTGTTGCTGTTGTCGTCGTTGCCGTCGTCGCCGTCGTCGCCGTCGTCGTGGTTACGGTTCGCATGAGAGCCGTTTGCCCGGGCGCACTTGGATTTGATTTGAAGGATTTGTTGTCTTTTTTTTTTTTTTTTTTTTTTACGCGTTCCCACAGAAACTGGAGCTATGATCGCACACGCGCACACACACACACACACACACACACACACACACACACTTACAAAGGCACACTTACACAAACACACAATTGGAGTCTGAGCCTGGGGCCTGTGAATGGCAAGGCTATTCAGCGGTGCATAGCTCAGTAATTAGCAGCTACAACACTAACTCACGGGCAAGGAGGAGTAAATGGAGCAGAAAGTGCACGTTCAATATTTACACTTGTGGGTGAAGAGAGAGGAATATCAGGCAATCCCACCATCTCCCATGCGATCCCGATAGCTATGATACATATAGGTTTAAGGATCAAATCACCCTCCTCTCCCTTTCCGTAAAGTGCAAATCCGTAAGATTATTTTCTTTTACAAATCCCGTGTTTAATCCTTTTTATTTTGTTTTATTATTATAATTTTTTTATCCGGACCTTTTAAGAAATGGCCGTTCAATGTCTTTGGGTCATGCTGGTGCTCCTCCGCAGGCCGCTATGACGTTGCTGCCGGCGCAGGGAGTGGAAGTCAGCCCCGGCAAACTTGAATCGATCAGGGGAAGGCAAACTTTGGAGAAAATAATTTGGCCGTTTTCGAGGATCCAACATAGACAATCTGGTGGATCGCCACTTTAAATGATTTACTTATTGAATTCTATTATACCTTTATCGGTTGCACATTATCCCAAAACAAATATTTGTAGTTTCTGCTTTAACATCGGGTCTTCGTAAAGTTTACACCGGCAATTCGCACAAAATCAAGACAATATATTAAAAAAAGCTGCACTGACTTTAATAAATAATATTTATTGTAGCATGCATACATTTAACACTTTCTATTTTAATTCAGGATTTCTTTGTAATGTTTACGGCAGTTCTTTCAGTTTCCCCTGGTGGTTTGTGCACAGCGCCCCCCTGTCTTTGAGGAGAATATCGCCACGGCACCACGTCGACCGTGAAACGCCCGTGAATCGAGATGCGCGAGAATACTCGTGCAATAGCAGTTCAATGGACCGATCCAATTCGCCCAAAAATGTTTTTCTCCTCCTCTAAGTGATTCGGGGACGTGAGCGTGACACTGACACGCGCCGCGCCGACGCCTCACCTCTCAACGATCCTCCGACAAAAAATGCCCTGCCCTTCATTTTCATTTATTTCGGAACCTGGCCTTCATCTCCATCCGTCCTCCTTGCCATGATGTGGGTGTGACGGAAAGCTGTGGCTGCTTTAAAAATAAAATAATCCCCCTTTGACCGCGGGCTAAAAGTGGAAGCCTGTCGGCCGAGGGCTCGGCGGTTGGGGTAGTTGAGGCTGTGATTGACTGTGGTTTTCACTCTGTTTTTCTACAATTAGACAGCCAAAACAACACGCATATGGATCCTTTTGTACTTATGGCTCCTCCAATTGCTTATTTTCTCAGATGAAAAGCCTTTCAAATCTGCCGTGAAATGTCCGGCAGGTGCTAGATTGCGTTCCTAATCGAGACTAATAGAGACACTTTTATTATCATATTTGCGTTTACGCTTCGAAATAGGGAATCGGTTCCACTACAAGTTCAAAATGGGGGTGTACCATGGCACCAGCGTTGTTGTTTTTTTGGTTTGTTTATTCGAACCACTCGACACTGAAATAGCGGCTGAACAACAACAACAGCGCTTATCAAGGGTAATTAAAGCA
The DNA here is from genome assembly GCF_960531495.2 of Zeus faber. NCBI lineage: Eukaryota > Metazoa > Chordata > Actinopteri > Zeiformes > Zeidae > Zeus > Zeus faber. The sequence goes on from NC_137207.1 coordinate 15,316,087, forward strand.
TCAGAGGTCATTTATTCCCGCGCACCCATTACATCTCCCAGACAATGAGCACATCAAGCCCCGGGAAGGAAATGGGGGGGCAATAACGGCAAAAATAATGAGGGGAATTTAAATTAGAAGGTGATCAATAGCAATCTGTCGGTGTTCAAAAAACGTAACAAACAGCGTGTAGTCACACGGAAAAAGTCCCCGGCCAGGTAAATCACAACGCATGGGAGTGCTCACAGGAGGGCGTCCGGGAAAATATAGATCACCGTCCGAGCCCCGACGCAGACGTAAATCCATACGCCGTCCATATCGGGAGTGTGTTTCTCCACGTTCCCTTCTCTTCCAATTGGCGTCGCGGCTGTAACTTCAACTGTGGCGTCTCATTTTTCATTTTCAAATCTGAAATCCATTCCCTAAATCTTTGGGGGTGGCGGGGGGGGCTATATTTATTTTGTTTGTTTGGCCGCGCTCGGATTGCTGAGCCTGGATTTACTGCACTGACCCCTCACGGGTCGCTATCGCAGCATCGGGCCATTTATCGTGCTCCTTGATATTACAAACTGAATGGTAGCGCAGCACGCAGGATTTTTTAGGGCGGGAGTTAAACTTTGTGGCCCGATAGGAGATATATATATATATATATATATATATATATACTGTATATACTTATGTATATAATGTTGTTCAAAATGATTTAAAATTCAAATAATAAGTTGCATTCTTCATTTTTATGAAGGTGTCGTTGTCTTTTCATGTTATGACTTAAACAGGGGATTGTTAACAGTGAGCTAATTACAATCTGATTCCATGTTCTTCACAATCACTTGAGAGTCAAGGTTGTTTTTGAGCGACGAGCCAGAGTGCAATTTTTAAGGTTGTCCGACAGCTACAGTAATTAATAACGATTCATCGCTCGATATTTGGTGCGATTCATCTCCATTCATTTCAGGGCTCACGTACTCAAATTTGACCTTAAGAAAGATTCTCTTGTTTAAAAAGTGGTGCATTGAGTTGAAGCCATACTACCGTATTATTTAATTCTCGAGAACAGAAACACAAAATGTATTTAAGCGGATAGCGGCTTCTTTCCCCTCGAAGAAGCCGCTATTGTTCTCCTATTCCTTTGCACTGAGCCAGTCGCCAAGACAAACAGGCCTCTTTACATGAAAATGCTATGTTGACATTTTCCTTAGTAAGTATAATGAAATCCTTCTATGTCACAACTTATGCGATACATCGTCATGCAATGTTTAATGATGACTTTGGGCTCATCGCATCTATAGCTTGAATTCTTCTTCAGTAGAGCAGAGTTGTAGCTGTAGAGTAGTGACTGGTGACCCGTCATTTCCTGGTTACTGGTTGTGCCGCCATAATTATGACATAATCGCAATCATTTGAGCTGACGTTGATTATTTTACTAAACCGTTTGATTCCAGTCATACCTTTCCATTCAAATTTAATGGGGATTGTAAGACAATGTTAGAAATGAAATTAAATCTGAATTCATGGGTTTCCATTATGTAATATACCTATGTAAATCCATAAGTATACATGCATTATTGCACTATTATTATTATGCTATTATTATATGATTATTATTTGATATGATAGCGCCATTAAATGAACAGTTAAATTGTTAATCGCAACTGTTTTATATGACAAAGAATATTCTCTATGCTAAACTAAAATCTCATGAAACACTACATGACAGCCCTAGTTACCATAGCTACATCAGTTGCATTAGCCAGTGCCAACACTCAACAGATTAACTGCAGTATTCTTCAATGTAAAAAATGTGGATTTTTTTTTTTTTTAACAACTCTTGCCGAAAAATGCAGACCATTCAGACCATCTTCTCTCCGTCAGCTCTTCCCGTCATGCATAAGCATCTCAGCCGGGGGAGAGAAAACATCGACTCAATCCGTGTTTAACAGATTGAGTCGATGTCTGGCCGCCCCCTTAAGCCGTGACGTGGCCAAATGAGAATTTATAGCCGCGCTGAGTTTTGCGCTCTTGTTACAGTGCTGTTCAGATTGCTGTAGGAGTGTGTGTGGTGTGTTGGATCCATCTCTATCGATGAACATCTAAAGCCCCTGCGCTCGGTGGTGGCTTGTGAATGTAAGAACTTTAGGGAATAATCTAAGCGGTGCGTGCTTGTGTGTGTGTGTGTGTGTGTGTGTGTGTGTGTGTGTGTGTGTGTGTGTGTGTGTGTGTGTGTGTGTGTGCGTGTGTGTGTGTGTGTGCATGGGCTTGGCCAGCGACGCATCCCCGCATCTCACACACTCATATAGTACGTAGGTAAGAAGAGCAGACATCAGCCGGTCCCAAAATTTGCCTCATCTACAAAACTCTTGTTTGGGTGCGCCTGTTGAGTCAGAGAGAGAGAGAGAGAGAGAGAGCCCACAGAGAGATAGAGAACACATGTCCATTTGCATTTCAGTTATACTGTATTTGTATACATATTGCCACTGCCATAACTAAATTAAAATGTAAATCTTATATCAAATCAAAATTTTACTGCTTTTGCGACTTCTTAAATATATATATATATATATATATATATATATATATATATACACACACACACACACGCACCTTCCATCATTTGTATATAATTTTTTTGACTGCAGCATAAAACCTTTCTGTTTTAATTTTTATGTATTTTTTTTCGTATTGGCCTTTGCTTTGGCAATGTGAATGTATGTTCTCCACGTCAACAACGCCCTTGAATAAGAGAGAGAGAGAGAGCGAGAGAGAGAGCGAGTGAGAGAGAAAGAAAGCGGGAGAGAGACCTTTGGAGTCCATTAGCGCTGCAGTGATTTGAGCTCAATCATCCTGGATGTCGCTGACAGGATTACGGTTGTTTATGCTGATGTCAACAGAATCCACTAATGTCAGCCACCAAAGACAGTGTCCCATTTTTTTCATTCCACAAAACAATTTTGCCCCCCAAAAATAGGCCGGCAGCAGCCATCTGGAGGGAGGACAGCGGCAACTGGGAAGGCTGTTGAAATCTGGAGGGTGGGCTGCGGCCAAAGGGAGGGACGGCTGTGGCCATAGGGAGGGACGGCTGTGGCCATAGGGAGGAATGGTTGTGGCCATCGGGAGGGAGGGCTGCGACCATCGGGAGGGACAGTTTTGGACATCGGGAGGGAGGACTGCGACCATTCAAAAGGAAGGCTGCGACCATTACATTACATTACATTACATTTAGCAGACGCTTTTATCCAAAGCGACTTACAATTATTCAAACACCGACGGACGCAGCCATCGGGAGCAATTAGGGGTTAAGTGTCTTGCTCAAGGACACTACAGCATGCTAGCAGGAGGAGCCTGGGATCGAACCAGCAACGTTTAGATTACTAGACGACCAGCTCTACCTCCTACCTCCTGAGCTACCACACCCACCACGACCCTTCAAAGGGAAGGCTGCAGCCATCGGGAGGAATGGTTGTGGCCATTGGGAGGGAGGGCTGTGACCATAGGGAGGGAGGGCTGCGACCATCGGGAGGGAGGGCTGCGACCATCGGGGGGGAGGGCTGCAGGCATAGGGAGGGACGGCTGAGGCTATCTGGAGGGAGGGCTGTGACCATCGGGAGGGAGGGCCCGCGATCATCGTGAAGGGAGGGCTGTGACCATCGGGAGGGAGGGCCCGCGATCATCGGGAAAGGAGGGCTGTGACCATCGGGAGGGAGGGTTACGACCATCGGAGGGAGGGCTGCGACCATAGGGTGGGAGGGCTAGGACCATCGGAGGGAGGGCTGCGACCATAGGGTGGGAGGGCTAGGACCATCGGAGGGAGGGCTGCGACCATAGGGTGGGAGGGCTAGTACCATCGGAGGGAGGGCTACGACCATCGGAGGGAGGGCTGCAACCATCGGGAAGGGAGGGCTACGACCATAGGGAGGGAGGGCTGTGACCATCGGGGGGAGGGCTGCGACCATCGGAGGGAGGGCTGCAACCATCGGGAAGGGAGGGCTACGACCATCGGAGGGAGGGCTGCAACCATCGGGAAGGGAGGGCTACGACCATCGGAGGGAGGGCTGCAACCATCGGGAAGGGAGGGCTACGACCATCGGAGGGAGGGCTGCGACCATCGGGGGGGAGAGCTGCGACCATAGGGAGGGAGGGCTGTGACCATCGGGGGGGAGGGCTGCGACCATCGGGAGGGAGAGCTGCAGGCATAGGGAGGGACTGCTAGGGCTATCTGGAAGGAGTGCTGTGACCACCGGGAGGGAGGGCTACGAACATCGGAGGGAGGGCGGCAGGCATAGGGTTGGAGGGCTGTGGCCAAGGGCCTAACTTTAGTTTGAGAAGTGGGTGGGAAACGGTGGAGGAGGGAGCTGTAGGATGGGTAAGAGAGTGACGGAGAGCGTGTCACGCATATGGTGCTCGTTTTGTTACATAAGGAAACTTGATCAAAATAAAATAACCTGCATCTAAAATAAAAACACACAGTTTTGGCGCGTCGATCATGGGGCCCCATCGCTGGTACGCTGTACCGTCAGAGAGCCATCGGGGGCGCAGAGCAACGATTATTTAAAATGATATAGTTTTGTTTACAATAATATATTGAGGGTGACAACTCTATTTTTTTTTCCTGACCCCCCTGCCCCTGGCTGCAGCTACCGGGAGGGAGGGCTGTGGAGGTGGACACCTCCACACTTGGCAGTTTGGCAAAAGTCAAAAGTTTACCTTGCTCCTGCTCAGCCCCCTTTGATCAGCCTCCGATATGAGTTTTGAGTCAGTGCCAGTTCCCAGAAGCCACATGGCCTCGTAGCTCCCTGCACTCTGTTGCACCTCACAAAACAGAATAAATCCTCAGCTAAATAAAGACCTTTTGTTCCTGGGAGGAGCAAAACGCTGCTTGATGCCAGTGAGGGAAGAACATGGTGACGGTTTCACACCACAAAATCAGATGGATATTCAACCTTTGTGTCCGATGACGGTTGTTTTGTTGCCATGGTGACCTCTTGGTTTTCACAGCCCAGCGGCCGGGTGCAGATACTCAAAAACAACGTTAGATATGAGCTCTGTACTGTGCTCATTTGAATTAATCAACGGTTGAAAGTTATTCACAGCTATTGGCCATTGGAAATCTGAGTCTCGCTGTTTTTGTGCCTGAACATTTCATCTCTTGGTATGAGTATCTGGTATCAGCAACAACCCCAGAGGGAGTACTCATAGATCGAGCCAAAGATCCTATTTCAAAATAGAAGAATAGATGTAGAGTAGAAGGAGATAGAAGTAGAGTTCAGTTTTTACATTGAAATAACCCCACAGCACCCCACCATCCTGTTATAACCACTAAATACATCACAAACATGTAGAACTGTGTTTATTATTGTGGCCTACTAACAGTGAGTGTCCATTAACAGTGAGTGTCCATTGACAGTGGGTGTCCATTGACAGTGGGTGTCCATTGACAGTGGGTGTCCATTGACAGTGGGTGTCCATTGACAGTGAGTGTCCATTGACAGTGGGTGTCCATTGACAGTGGGTGTCCATTGACAGTGAGTGTCCATTGACAGTGGGTGTCCATTGACAGTGAGTCTCCATTGACAGTGAGTGTCCATTGACAGTTCAAGCCATTTGGGACACACTACTTCCACATCTTTCTTACGACTGAAGGGTTAGTTAGGATAACTGTCTCATATTATCTATTATTATCATGCCTTATTTCATGAGGGGAAATCTGTCTGAATGAGACTCACCAGAAATAAGCATTTACAAAAAGTTGTCGATTGAGCATGTTCCGGCATTATCAGACGACCTCTAATCATTACTTACATTGATCAATATAATGATAGCGGTATCAATGGAACGACTGTCAGAGTCACTGCAGCCCCTCAGGGCTGCTGCCGGTGTGTGTGTGTGTGTGTGTGTGTGTGTGTGTGTGTGTGTGTGTGTGTGTGTGTGTGTGTGTGTGTGTGTATGTGTGTGTGTGAGGCCGGGCCGAGTAAATTGCAGTCAACGGTCAAAACCGTCAGTGTGCTCTGTTTAAATTCTTAGATTAGATTGATCATCTGAAAGATCACTTATTTTATTTGTATTGTTGAACCCTGTGCCGTTCACTTTAGTTTGATCGTCGTTTGATGTATACACTGCCTGGTATTCTGTTCGCGGGTAAACTGCGCCAAGCCACGCCCGCTTTCGATGACGTCACTGAACCATGTGCTTTTGTTATGTTTGTTTGCCCGTCGGCCAAAGACATTACATTACATTACATTACATTACACAGGAATCACCTCATTTCTGTCATCTGACCATGGCACCCTGCTTCAATTTCACATTTACTTTATAATTGTAAAAATGTATTCTGCATCATTTGATCACATGGGCTCTACTGCTCATCGAGGGCGAGGTGTATAGCAAACATAGTCATACTTAGTGAGCTAGAAAGATGAGCCCAACAGGTGGACGCAAGGGAGGTGGAGAGAGGGCAGCAAAGCAGTCACCAAAACAGGTCGGGCAGGAGGGATTGGCTGCTTAAATACCGTAGGACAACCCATTATGGGCATGGAAGCATGTGGCGCCGTCAAGTTGTCTGACAGAACTAGCGCCACAAGCTAAGCGTCATTTGTCTTCGGCACTTCGTCTACTTTGAAGAAGTATTTTAAGATCAGTTTTTCACATCAATACAGCATTTTTCTCTTTCTCCTTCTTACCCTTTTTGTAACACCGGGTGCAAGCACATCAAAAAGTGGTGGTTGATGATTATTTACAGTAGCAATGATTCATATTGACTCGGAAAGCGTTCCTGAACTCTGCGTTCGCTTATTTTAATCCTGAATAGAATTTAAGCAGCATTAACAAAAAAAACAAACAAAGAAAATGAATCAAACCAAAAACAAAACACGCGTAGTTTAGTGTGGTGCATTGGAATTGCTGACGGCCACTCTGAAAGGCCATGGTCATGATATTAAAGAGAGGACAAGCTGTGGTCGTGTCGTTTCCTTTATTGCTTTTGGTTTAACAATGATTTTAATCCCTCTCAAGACACAGTTTATACTTGTGCATGTGTTGATGGTAGCGGCGGCCAATATTATCTGGAGTTTGTGTTCTGCAGCAGCAACTAGAGTGGACGGGAGCAAAAACTTAAGGTTGTGGTGAAAACGTAATCCATTTTAAGGACTGCACATCAGCGACTTTATATATGTGGTTGATGCATGCCAGGCTTGGTAATTAAATATTTTCACTAAATACATCTTTTGAATGGACCTTTATGGGAATCTACGCTCCAGTTTATGAATTACGGCCGGAAAAATAGAGCCGAGGCGCTTTCGGGACGCTGAAGCTTCCGTTGGTGTGACCTTCTATATTGATTAACATGGCAGGTCCCAGAATTCTACCAGAAACTGCACATTATTTTTCAATATCCGAGTTTTTATCCGTCTTTTCTCCAATGCGTATACCTTCCTCATTGCTGATTATCCTATCCACGGCAGAAAAGGCAAGCTTGTAAAACCACATTGAAATCCCCCACCCTATTTTCTTTTTAACCCCTGAGAGTGACGGCATAATAATAGTACAGAGCCTCTTCTTTATTATCCACCCAAGGCGCTCCCTGTGTCTTATAGGTGGGGGTTTTTTTCTGGTAGCACAATGTCCCATTGTACGGCTCCATACTGTATGTTGTAAAATAGATAGTGTTCATGGCTGAACCTAATTTACTACCCTGCCGAGTTTGTTCGTCTCAGAGAGAGAGAGAGAGAGAGAGAGAGAGAGAGAGAGAGAGAGAGAGAGAGAGAGTAGAGAAATCTCTGCAGATGAAGAGGGATACATCCCCCTTCCCTTCTCTATTCATCCCTTCCTCGTCCTTCTGTTATCTCCCACTCTTTGAAACAGCACCTGCTCTGGCCTCGCAGCTCGTAGCTCCACGTCACCAGAGCAGCGCCGGCGCTATATACCCAGGGCAAACAAACTGAAGTGACGCTGTCTTCTTCAGCCTCAGAGAGCTTAATGTCTAGAACAACCTCCGCCCCACCGCATGGACTCTCCTATGGAAATATTTGCCGTTTATTAAGATGGCACCGAATAGCGAGGGCTCTCCTGTTGTTCTTGTGAGCCTTTGCTTCACATTTTCAACCTACCCTCGTTTAACGCCGTTCTTGACATTTTCAAAAACGCTCTATTACCACGAGGCACACGGGAGCCATTAGTCAAACCCCACCCCCATGGGAGTGGACATGCAATAAACCCCTCATGGCCTCTATCTCTGGTGCACCGGGCGGCGGGGGCATCGATCGTATGGATTCCACAACACGACAGTCGTTCATTTTGATTGCCTATCCTGTCATTGAATTCATTTTTGAGTGGTTGTTCTATTCTATGGTTGTAGTTACTTCTTTAAAATGTCTTTATTTATTTATTTTTATTTTTAACCTGTGCTGTCAGCATGCTGGGCATACAACACAGAGCTGCATCTAGGACAGAGTTAGTCTGCAAGTGGAGTTCAACTTCTCAACCTGCAATGCCACTCTTTATGAATTCTTAAATCATAAAGAACTGCTGCAATAACTCTGTCCTGTGGTCATCCTGTGGGATGACCAGAGCACAGTTTTTTGTTACGCAGAACTGCCACCAACCTCTTTGGAAAACGATCTTACCATGTTTTGGTCTATAAACAACTTATCACTACTCCAAGAGGGGGAGAATCACCACTGGTGAGACAAATAAGCATAGGACCAAACAACAACATGTACACGGAAAAGATAAACAAAGAAACAAACAACAACATGTACACGGAAAAACATAAACATCAGATGACAACATGTATCGAAAAAACACAGTTAATCAAGTCCAGGAAAACGAAAACAGCATTTGGTCACGTGGCCTCGTCCTGTCATAGTCATGGCAGTAAATGAGGAAGGAAAGGAGTGGGAGGTCACCAGGAGGGTGCTGGGGATGTATTCAAAGTAGGTGCTGATGGTGTGTTTGCGCCTGTGATGAGTCCACCTGTATGTGTGTGTGTGTGTGTGTGTGTGTGTGTGTGTGTGTGTGTGTGTGTGTGTGTGTGTGTGTGTGTGTGAGTAATGTGTGAAGTGTGAAGTGTCCATCGGTGAGTTTACGGGACTTGTCCCAATTGGTTCTGGAGTATAAGATACAGACCTTATATTATTATATCGTAGCGCCTCCAAGAAGTGGAAAAGGCCCCGAAGACCCCCTGCAGCCACAGAAGACTGCCCAGCCCCCAGAGAAGCCGGAAGCCCGCAGAGAAACGCCCACACCCTGCCCCAGAGAGCATAACCCAGTCCCAGGGAGCTCGAGGAGACCCTGCACCCCTGAGGCCCACACATACAACCCACACCCACCTATAGGCACAAGACGCAGCTGCAGGAGCAGAGCCTGAGCTGCGGAGGCCAGGCACAGACCGCAGGGCCTGAGCCAGGTGGGCCGACAGACCGACACCCCACCTGAACCTCCCGCCCCGCAGACATAACACCGGGGCCCCCATGACCACCCGCGCCCCGCGCAAGGGCGAGGCCCGCCCCACAACAACCAGCCAGACGCCCGATCCAGCCGCAAGTCCCGGGCGCCTGGATGTCAGCCCCACACCCCCATGGACACCTGCAGACTGCCAGATATGTGGGCCCTCCACCACCCCCAAGAGAAGCCGCACCACAGGACCAAAGGCCGACAGCCGCCCCCCGCACCCCAACCCCCACCCACGACAGCAAGCAGCCTCCCAGGGGCCCCGGAAGGCCCCTAACAGCGCTCGCATCCTCGCCGGGTCACAGCATGCCAGAAACCACCCGGGACCAGGCGCAAGCAGCCAGGACTCAAACCCAGCCAGCAGGGGGCCCACCCAGCCGCCCCCCGGCCAACCACACCCCCACACCAACCCACCAGCGCCCCACCACCCTAGAAGACCCCAGTGCTCAATGTGCGCTGTTGGCAATTGCAGATAAAACTGTGGGGTGTGGGGGTGCGAGCCCTCCAAGAAAGTCGAATCCGAATCACTCGCACCAATGCTGCTCCGCAGACCCTGGCTGGTAGAGTGTTGTTTGGAGTAAGAATTATGTGTGAATGTATGTGTTCTAAGCTAATATGAGTGGTATTAAAATTCAGGACGGACGAGAAGCACATGGGGGCAGAGCGTGGCCTCCACAGTCTTTGGTTTTCTGTAGTGCTGCTCGTTTAATTATCGGTTTCTTGTATTTCCAATATATTGATTTTTTATTGATTATTGAGTCTATTTAACAAATTTGCTGTTGGTTGGACTGGGGTATTTGACCCATTTTTTGGTATTTTTGGAAGTACATTCATTTTCACTGCTGCTATCCTACCAATTAGTGAGAGGGGTAGGAGATATGTCCAATTAACTCTGTCAAATGCTTTTTCCGCATCTAAAGAAGCAATGACAGTAATGAAGTTGTTCCTTTGAGATATGCTGATCAGACTGAATAAACGGCGCATATTGCTGGATTAGTGTCTGCCCTTGACAAAGCCTGCTTGGTCTGGGTGAATTATAAATGGAATAACTTTTTCAATTCTGCGAGTTAGTGTTTTACTACTAATCTTGAAATCACAATTAATTAGGCTTATGGGTCTATAACTAGAGGTGAGGGTTGTGTCCTTACTGGGTTTGAGCAAAACCGAAATGAGAGCAGTATTCATATGTGGAGGCATGGTGGAGTTTTACTTAATCTCCGTAATCATTCTGATGAATAGTAGGGATATATGTGGCCAGAAGTGTTTATAGAGTTCCACTGGGTAGCCATCTGATCCAGATGATTGGGCGTAGAGAAGAGCTTTCCTGAGTTCTTCGAGAAGAAGTGGTTGATCTAATGTGGTAGCCTGCTCTGTGGATAGTTTAGGGAGGTCGATGTCATCGAGGAAGGAGATAATGTTTGATATTTGATTCATTATCTGAGTGATATAGCTTGTTATAAAACTCTCTCAATATTTTATGGATGTCTTGGTGTTTGTTATCCTTCCCTGTGGATCTTTGATGGCTGTAATAAGTGTTTTTTCTGAATTGCGTCTCAATTGATTGGCAAGAAATTGACCTGGGTTGTCATTGAATTCAAATGATTCCCTCTTGTTCGTTGCATTAGGAATTGTGTTTTTGATGGATGATATTATCAAGTTGAGATGTAATTGTTCGGATCTCATATGAGATTTGTTCAGTGGGTGAGTGGGCTTGTTGGGAATGTAAGTCTTTTAAGCGTTGTTGTAGTTTATTTTGGCCTTTTTTCTCGTGAGTGGAGAATGAAATAATATTACCTCTCAGAACTGCCTTTGCCGTTTCCCAGAGTAAGGATGGTGATATTTCTTGCGAGTCATTCAGTTCAATGAAGGAAGTCCATTCTCTGGAAAATAAATGGTTAAATTCTTTATTTGTCAGAAGTAAGGTGTTAAACCAGCACCTCCCAGTAAGGGTTTGGGTTGGTTTGATATATGAGGTTGAAACTAATCGGCCAATGATCGGAGATTACAATAGGGTGGATTTCCCGATTAGTGATTTTGGACATTACCAAGTTACTTAAAAAATAAAATAAATCAAAATAAATCAATTCTAGCTTTTGATGAGTAGTGAGTAATATGTATATTCTCTATTATGTGGATTATTTGATCGCCAACAATCGCCAAGAGCAAGAACACTGTTGTTTTATAGTGTCAGATGAACACCAGGACTTGTTGTCTCAACTTGGATCAAGTACTATGTTGAAGTTCCCTCCCAGTATAATAATTAAGTCAGAGAATTCTGAAAATTTTGAAAATATATTGTGAAAGAAATTTGGGGCGTCCTCATTTGGGCCATTAATATTAGCTATGGTTAATTTGACATTTCCTAAAATTCTGTTAATAATTATGTATGTAATTATAATTATGAATGTAATTATTCTGTGTCTGATATTGTGGTTTTATTCTGATATGGGATACATTTATTGATCAATATAGAAACACCTTTTTTTTTTTTTGTTATATGATGCAGAAAAAATTGGATTAACCCATTTAGCTTTGAGTTTTAGGTTCTCGGATGCAGTGAGGTGAGTTTCTTGCAGTAGACTGAAGCTGGGTTTCATCCTGGTGAGGTGTCTTAGGATTTTGCAACGTTTAGCAGGTGAGCCTATTCCCCTCACGTTCCAACTAACAAACTTAATGGAAGTCATTGCGGTTAGTAAGGGGATTATGGCTGTGGATTTGTAGTTTTTCCATGCAGCAGCACAGTGCGTCCAAGGCAATAGCTATACTACCGTGCCCATGTTTTCTCAGAGATAGGTCTGAGTTTTCCTCCTTTACAATAATTTTTCACTCTCCTAGTATTGCAGGAAGTTTGAAGGGATACATATCTACGCAAACAAATGACAACTAGACAAAGATAAACATAGAACAGTGCAGATACATATAGTGAGAGAGTGGATAGAGGAAGTGATGAGAGAAGGGAGGCAGGGATTAGAAAGGTAAGTTGATGAGAGTGAGCGATATTTACAATCTTGACAGAGATAGGATGCTAATTTCTACATCTCACATATGAGAATTATCAGAATAATCAGGGAGGGAGGAGTCACAGAATTACAGATCGTCTATATATAGTTTATCGACAACCAGCGATACCCGTTTTCCCCTCTGCCGGTTCTCCTTCAGGATGGGGTACAGCACCTTCTGTCGGTCGTTGATCTCCCAGGGGAATTGGATGATACATACCCAGCGTGGTTCCTTTCAGTTTCTGTCCTTTGCTTTTAACCAGCTTCTTTTGCTTGAAGTTTTCAAATTTAGCAATGATGGAGCGGGGACGGTTCCCCACGCGGTTTTCCAGTCGGTGAACCCGGAGAAAGGTGATATGCTTCACGGTGTCAGTGGGGAGTTTCAAGGCAGTGTACAGGAAGTCTTTCACCATGTTTTCTGTTGTCTCGGTGTTGTTCTCTGGGATCCCGGAAAAGATTAGGTTGTCTTGCATACTTCTGGATTGTAAATCCAGGATAGTCTCTTCCATTATTTTATTTTCTTTCTTTACAACCTCCATCTCCGTTGGCCCTTCACTGAGGTTTTTAGATCCGTGTTGTCTTTTTGCATCTCGCCGACCGTGATGTGCAGAAAATCAAGGCTGGCTTAAATCTCAGAAGTCTCTCGGAGGAGCAGACGAAGCATGTCCAGCTTCGTGTTGATATCATCCATGACACCTACCTCTACAGCGGTGGGAATGAGATCATCATCTGTAGCTGAGTCTGCCTTCTTCCTTTTCGGTTCGATTGTTATGCTACTGGTCCTCTTCCATCACATACTTGTTATAATAATAATCGATATAATCCTCGAGGTCCTCCACTTTGGATTTGCGTAGTGTGCATAGTGTTTTTATTTCTTGCAATTCGCTTTGTTTTCTGTCTAAGTTGGAGGAGATTGTAGGTGTTTTATTTTGTGCAGCTGGGATCTCACATGTTGGATCTTTACCCACTTCCGTCTTCTCGTGAGAGCAAAGCAAGCTCCGCCTCCTGCTTCGTGCCTCTATGGTTGTTATTACAACTTGATATTACAACTGCATTCCCTTTTTTCCACTTTTTCTGAACATTTCAGAACATACTTTTTGACCAAACAAACAAACAAACAAACAAATAAACAAACAAACAGACAGACAAACCGATCTTGGCACCTGCGCATCTGTCTTGTATGTTAACGATGTAAGCGCACCCGTGGACATCCATCACAGTCACCAGAGGAATAAATCATGTCCACTCCACCGGCGCTGCTGCAAAATATATAAATATGTACGGCCGCAGAGAACTGCCTTCATTTCCAAACATTTTGGTCTTGTTGAGGTAGGCATATATATATATATATATATATATATATATATATATATATACACACACACAAACACACACAAACACACACACACACACACAACCCATTCCTGGTTCTGAAGACATCAATAACAGTAAGAGAGGTGTCAGACCTTGATTAGGCTTTGATATTAAGGGAAGAAAGATGTGTGTGTGTGTGTGTGTGTGTGTGTGTGTGTGTGTGTGTGTGTGTGTGTGTGTGTGTGTGTGTGTGCCTGTGCGTATGTGTACATTTAATTAGCCGACTGGGGGTATACTTGCTTCCATAGAAATTAACAGGTTTCTGTCACACTGACCCTTTCCCCCATGGTTAGAATTGAGCAGTGGCGGAAAGCGAATTTGATCTTGGATCGATAACCGTCTGTCCTCCGCCGACTCCTGCCCTAGTTGCGCCTGTCAATCTCCGAAAAGAAGGGGGATGACAGTGATGGTGATACACTGGAAAAGGAAGGAGTACGTACGAGTTGTCTCGAGCTGCAGCGGTACATCCACATATTACCATGTCATGCTTATTAGCTGAGCTTTTCCCACGTAGCGACTGGAACAATAGTTTGACTGTAACCCAGGGGACATGTAGACTCATCAGTTACTATTAACTTGTGTACATATCTGGCGGCCTGCTGGCGTCGGGGGTGCTAACATCCGGGTGCCCACACTGAGCACCCTCTGCTGTGTGGATGGGCGCTCAGCGCACACAGCCGGGAGCTGCGTCTGGTCGACTGTGGTGGGGCGGGCCTCGCCCTTGCACGGGGTGTGGGTGTGCATCGGGGTCCCGCTGGCTCGCCTGCAGAGTGTGCAGTTCGGGCGGGGTGTCGGTCTGTCGGCGCTGGCCTGACTTCGGGCCTACGGTCCGTGCCTACCGCCTGCGGCCCAGGTTTTCTGCTTGCGGCTGGGTCTCGTTGTGCTTGTCCTGGGACTGGGTTACGCTCCTCGGGGCCGGGTGTGGGGGTTGGTCCGCGGCTTCTCCGTCTTGGTCTGCTGTGGCTGCAAGGCAGGGTGCTCGGGGATTTCCTGCAGCCGTGGGGTCTCTCTGCAGCTGTGGAGTTCGGTGGGGCTTCAGGGCCCTTTCCGCTGCTTGGAGGCGCCATGACATAATACTGACCTTCTACACCAGAACCAATTGGGATAAGTCCTGTACACTGACCCGTGAACACCTTGTATGCTCAGCATGCTGACAGCACAAGTAAAAAAAAAAAAAAAAAAAAAAAAATATATATATATATATATATATATATAAACTTGTGTTGAAAAAACATATCTCGGGCCCGTGGTCAGCGGGTCGGCATGTCGCTGGGGTCACCCACCCGGCGGGCTGGGTGGCTGGGCCTGTGTGTTCTTCTGCGTCCCGTGGGGGGGGGGGGGGAGGGGTGGCCCGTCATGCCGCAGCTGGTTAGGCGTTCCGTCTGGTCTTGTCAACCTGAGTCCTGACCTGGCTGGCTGTGCTTGCCGCGGGGCTCACCATGTGGCCTCCTTCGTGGGGGGCAGTGTCCTGTCATCACACCGGGCTGCCCCGGTACCTGCCCTCTGACGCTCTCGGTGCGTGGGGTGCTCATTGCTGGGGGGTCGGGCTGTGGGTGGGGGTGCAGTCTTCCGCCCTCTGTTCTGTAGTCCGCATGCTTGGTGGCTGGGGGCTGACCAGGGGCCTGATGAGGGTGTGGAGCTGCTCCGACATGGCGGAGGCGCATGGTGGACGCTCTGCGCCCTTGGCTGATCGCTGTAGGTTGGCTGGCACCAGGTACGGGAGGTGGGCGCACTGGTCCGGGGGTAGGGAGTCTTCGTGGTTGCTCCCCGGCCTACTGCGCCCCTGGATTGATCCGGTTGCGACTCGCCTATCTCACCCAGTGCTAAAAGTCATACTCAGCACATACGCCACATAATAGGCCGAAGGCTTGCGGGAAGGGCGGGTTGCAGGCTATGTGGGTGGGGATGCGGCGGGGAGCTGCCAACTTGCCTGTCACGCTCCTGCCCAAACGTGCTTCTCGTCCGTCCCAAAATTTTAATCCCACTCACATTAGCTTAGAACACATACACTCGCACACCAATCCTATTCTGAACAACACTCCATCAGACCAGGGTCTGCGAGGCAGGAGGGGTGCGAGTGATTGGGGTTCGACTTGCCTGAAGGACTCGCACCCCCAACCCTGCAATGTTAACTGCAATTACCAACAGCACACATTGAGCACTGGGGTTTTTTCCGGGGTGGCCGGTCGCTGTCGGGTCGGTGTGGGGGCGTGGTTGGCAGGGGGTGGTTGGGAGGGCCCCTGGAGTCCTGACGGCTTGCACCTGGTGGCTTGGGATGTGCTGCGACCTGGCGTGGCCGGGGAGCGCCGCCGGGTGCCTTCCGGGGCCCCTGAGGGGACTGCTTGCCATTGTGGGTGTGGGTTGGGGTGTGGGGAGCGGCTGTTGGCCTTTTACTTCTGCAGCACGGCTGGGGGTGGTGGAGGGCCTGTATACCTGGCGGCTTGCTGGCATCACCGGGGGGGGGGGGGGGTGTAACATCAAGGTGCCACACGCTGCTACGTGTATGGGCACTTGCCACTCACGCTGGGTGGGGCATCTGGTCAGCTGCCGTGGGGCGGACCTCCCCCTTGTGCGGGGCATGGGTGGGCATGGGGGTCCTGCCGGCTCGCCTGTGGGGCGGGTAGCTCGGGTGGGGTGTGGTCTGTCGCTGTGGGGCCGGGATCCGGGCCCGCGGTCCGTGCCTTGCACCCGTGGCCCGGGTTCTGTGCCGCGGCTGTGTCTTGTGCCTGCACCCAGGGGTTGGTTGTATGTGTGCGCCCCTGGGGTGTGGGGTCTCATCGTGCTCCCTGGGACTGGGTCATGCTCCTCGGGGCTGGGTGTGGGGTCTTCTGTGTCCGCAGGGCAGGGTACTCGTGGCTTTCCTGTAGCCGTAGGGTGTCCACAGGGCTGCGGAGTTCCGGGGGGCTTCAGGGCCCCTTCTGCTGCTTGGAGGCGCCACGACATATTACCGACCTTCTACACCAATGCCAATGGGGATAAGTCATGTACACTCACCGGTGGACATCTTACACGCACACAGAGACACAGAGACATAGAGACAGAGACAGAGAAGGACACAGACACAGACACACACACACACACACCATCACACCTGCTTGGAGTGCACCCCAGCACCCTCCTGGTTGCATTCCTCTCCTTTCCTCCCTCATTTGCTGCCATAATTATGACAGGAAGGGGCCACGTGACCAGTTGTAGTTCCAGTTTTCCTGGACATAATTCACTGTTTTTCAATACATGTTGTCATCCAATGTTCATGTTTTTGTGTAAATGTTGTTTGTTTCTGTGTTTAATTGTCTCACCGTGGTGATTCTCCCCCTCTAGGAGTAGTGATCAGTTGTTTATAGACCCAAACATGATAAATAGTTCTCCAAAGAGGGGGGTTGGTGGTGAGTCTCCATAACCAAAAACTGTGCTCTTGTCATTCTACAGGGCATCCACAGGACAGAGTAATTGCAGCAGTTCTTTATGATTTAAGAATGAATAAAGAGTTGCATTGCAGGTTTAAAACTTTAACTCCACTTGCAGCCTAACTCTGTCCTAGCATGCTGACAGCACAGGTTAAAAACAAAACAAAACACATTTTTAGATGAATGCACAAGTAATAACTCCAGTTTATTGTTGCTGTGGCCATTCCGCCTGCCACACATCACCCGAGTGGCGTTTTCAGGACACAGATACACAGACAATGGAGTAGAAGACACACAAGTGTATTGTCACGAGTGGGCTAGGTGGAACAAGCCCCGGAGCAGATGAACTGCATGTCATGACAAGGGCTGCTCTCCTTTGTGTGTGTGAGGATGGGGATTTAACCTGTTGCTCCTTGATTACTAACGAGCAACAGGTAACCAGCCACACTGATCCTGGGCCCAATCAACTAGACCCAGGACAGGTGTGGCTGCTTAAACCACAATATCCCCACACCACAGTTGGTGAAATAGAAACAGATAGACACACAGAGACACACGGAGACACACAGAGACACACATACATACATACATACATACATATATAAATACATACTTACATATTGTCGCAGTTTTGCTACCCGTGTTCAGGCAAGGACCCGGAGAGACGCAGGTTACAGTTAAAGAGGTGCCGGCACGGCACCACCTCACCCCAAGCTTTATTCATTAACAGTCCAAACAAAACGGCACTCAAGTGTGGGAAAGTAAATGAAGGACGACTTGAAGATGCAACCAGATGTTTCTCCGATCGAGGTTCTCCGGTGCGTTTTGGCTCCAGCGCACTCCCACACGTTCCCTTCCCTGTTGTGGATCTCTCACTGCAAGACAAGACAGACACATAAGAAAGCCTCCCAGCTGCTGTGATTGGCCAGTTAGTTCAACTGGCCACAGCTGGCACCGAGGCAGAGAGCGTCATGCCACCACCCTGACTTCCTCTCGACCACACCCTGCGTCTGCCACACATACATACGTACATACATACATACATACATACATATATAGATACATATATACATACATATATACTTACAGACATACATACATGCATAAATATATGCATGCATACAGACATACTGTACATATAAAAATACAGACATACATACATACATACATACATACATACATACATACATACATACATACATACATACAGACAGACATACACACATGCAGACATACATATAGTTGTATGTAGAGAGATAGACAGGCAGACAGATACATGCATACATACAGACGGACGGATGGACGGACGGATGGACAGACAGGCAGACAGACGTACATACATACATACAGACATACTGTACATATAAAAATATGTACATACATGCATACAGACATATTGTACATATAAAAATACATACATACATACAGACATACATGCATACATGCATACAGACATACTGTACATATAAAAATACATACATACATGTATGTATATACATACATACAGACATACATGCATACAGACATACATGCATACAGACATACTGTACATATAAAAATACATACATACATAGAGACATACATACAGACATACATACATGGATGGATGGATGGATGGATGGATAGATAGATAGATAGATAGATAGATAGATAGATAGATAGATAGATAGATAGATAGATAGATAGATAGATAGATAGATAGATAGATAGATGGATCAGATTTGTATTTGTACTTGTATTTATTTTCAGATTTATATATTTAATCTGTCTAGATTTATTTTATTTATGAGACAAAAGCCCGACATCCGCACTAACTTAGTCGATGCGAGTGACGGCTGCAGTGAGTGTGAGGGATGACTGTAAACCTGGCCCTGAACCAGCGCTGCCAGCCAACACTAAATTAATCTGGGTGGTGCAGTGGGAAGCGCTTACAACAACTGGTTTTTAGGTCATAGCTTTCCTTTTGGGGAACTTTTTCTCGGTTCCGGAGACTGTTGTCGTTCGCGTTAAGCAGCATAATCTGGGAACTATTCGACTCGGAGAGATGTTCTGACATTATGCTCATTTAGCAGACGGAGGCAGAACAGGACGCCTCATCTCTCTGAACGAAGCGGCTTTTGCAGCGGCTACACCTCAATCCTCACTCCGCTGGGAAGATGTACGCATGAGAATTAGTGTTGTTTATTTATTATTTATTTTTTTTATTTTTTTTCGATGACTCTCCAACGAGGCAGAGGGGAATATCGATCGATCCAATAGCTCCTCCGAGAGGAAACGGTGTTGGCTCACGAGCGGGGCAGACTTTACCCATGATGAGATGTGACTGGTGTTCTCTGAGGCCCAAAGCCATCTCCCCTCACTTTGTTTGTGGAACACGTTGGAGCAGGAAGAAGGAGCATGCCCCGCCCTCTTCAAGGAGTCATTTTTCCAGGAAATCTCTCAAGACCCTGTCGACTGTCAGAGGTTTTTTGAATTTTTTCGTTGTTATATTTACGCTGTTTATTTGCTGTTAAGCGCTCTTATCAGGAGGAACTGGCTCTCTGTTTTGTTGTTAGGGCAGGGTAGGTTAGAGCAGTGTTTTGCAACCGCGGGTGTGCCATGAAAATGTTTCAAATACCACTTAAACGGGACCTATTATGCTGCTTTTCTACAGGTTCATTTAGGTCTCTGAGCTGCCCAAAAAATGTTTTTGACATTTTTTGCCGAAAAATATCACATTAAACATGCCTCTAAATCCCTCCTGTTCTCAACGGGCCTTTTCCGTGTGTGCAGCTTTAAATGGCAATGAGCAACCAGGCACTTAGTTCTGTGGGCCAATTTGTCGATTTGAGCACATATTCCGGATTCTGTGAGCCAATGGGGTTTGAGCTTTACTTCCAGATTCCCTTGTTAGCTAGGCTTGAAATATTTCACTCTACGTGTAATGAATCTATATAAAATATGGGTTTCACTTTCTGAAATGAGTGACAAAAAATATTGAACTCATTATATTCAAATTTAAATAATAAGATCTTGTGTTATATTCACCTGTAGTTTTCTACTTTTTTAATGAACCAACCTATTTCAGTGACAATAGCATGTTCCATTTATTTAGGAGCCATCGTCTTCATATAGCAGAGACACCTGGCTGTTTGGGAAAAGAAATCACAACAGATGAACCATTAAAAAGAGGAAGGACAAAAAACAATAAAGTGGTCTTTTTTTCCCCTCCCGCCTCTCATTATTTCAAGTGCACCAAAAAAAAATCCCAAAGTCGTTGTAAAATAACGAGAACCGCGGCCAAGCTAATTTTCATTTAGGCTCTGGAAGCTATCAAGTGAGGTCGGCCTGGCGGTGGAGAGCGCTCACCCGAATCAATTTTTATCGCGGATAATTAGGACGTCTCCGTGGCCTCCCCCGTTAAGCCGCATATGGACTTTCTGCCCATGTATACCGGTGAGCGGCAGCGTGGGCGTCGGGGGTCTGGGAAAGGTTTCGCCATCCCTCCACTCCTCCCTCCGTTCCTTCGCTCCACCTCGTCCCCCCGCCCAACTCTCGTTCCTGAGTAATTAAGGAGCAGGATGGTGATTAACCGGGCAGAGCCATTTGCAGCCCTCTGCGTCCTGTTCCCAGGCACTGAGGTGTGTTTTCTCCATGACTGAAGCATGCGTCTAAAGCAGCTGGGATGTCGGCCACAGCTGTGGCGCAAAATATGTGCTGCTGTTCACACGCGCATGCACACGCGCACACACATACACGTACACACAGTCGCACGCGCAGTCACGCATTGACAGAAGGATGTAAGCACACATTGTACATTCGAGACGTAAACACATAAACACGTAGGAGTTTGCGGTCAAGTGAGTGCCGCCGAGACGCGCGGATAAACACCCAAACGCACAAATGCCTCACACACAAACACGTTCACATGCGCCACATTGAAAGCTATTTATAGACATTTTTGTTTGTCATCGTCGACGCACGCACTCCGCAATTGAGAGGGGCTGTTTGCATCTCGTTGAAGGACGCTCGAGCTTGCATTACACTGAGAGAGAGAGACAAAGCAGAGGAGGAAAACAGCCAGGCAGACATCTTGCCTCTGGGCTTGTGATTCAGCACACTAGCGCACAGCGTCGGGAACGTTGCAACAAGGAAATCTGTGGCTGATCCCCCTGTTCCTCGGACCAGGTCGTGTCCGTGGCCATCGCAAACGCTAGTGTAGTGAATACTGACAGACTGCGGGAACGGGACTGAGACTGAGAACGGTGTTGCGCGATGAGATGCTTGACGCCGAGACGCCGCGCACGCAACACACACGCTGTGGTGTTGTACACAGCGTACAATACAGACTGGTCAGAGAGCTGGTCCTATGTCCGAACGGTCGTTAAACAGGTAGGTCCTTAAGTGAAGAGTACCTGTGCTTTTAAACAAACGCTTCAAAACAGAGGGCACTTTGACAACTACCTTGTATCTTGTTTTTCTAAAACTCAGACCTGTTGCATACATTCTGACCTTCGTCCAAACTTTGGACACTTTGCTAAAGTTCGGTCCTATTTCCTGCATTCGTGTCTTTTCATAAGTTCAAACCTTTTTTCGTAGGTCTGGGCCTGCTTCTTATGTTTGGATGTTTTCTGAAGTTCAGACCTTTTTCTTAAGTTCGACCCTATTCCCTAAGTTCCGACTTCTTCCTAATGTTCAGACCTTTTTCTAGGGTGCGGACTATGATATAAGTTCAGACATTTTTCCTAAATTCTGACCTTTTTCCAAAGCTTGGACCTTTTTAAGGTGCGGACATGAACTAAATAGCTAAACCCTAGACAGCCCAGTAGTTCTGCAGTAGTCTTCACAAAACATGTTATACTGACTAACAGCAGGAAATGTAAGCTGTAGGCATCTTGTTAAGGCAATAAAATCATCATAGAACAAATGACCTACAGTATCTACTGTATACACACTGTATATACTTAAGTTACTGAAAAAAATAACCAGGGCCCTCAGAAACATGGGCTAAAGATTACATACATGAAAAACACAAAAATGTAGATATGTTTAAAATGTAGTAATTCTCAGTGTGGAGAGATATTTCCTTTCAAAAAATGTTTACGATTTGCCTTTGTCTCGTTTGCTTTTGCCCCTTGCACGTCCAGGCTTAGCTTAATAAGAAATCAACAGTGCTCGGAGACAAAACCTGCAAATTGGACATGGAGTCCGATGCAGACTGTAATTGCACGGCCGTCCAGCTCAAACTCTGCAGAAAGGCCATTTGCCTCTGTCATTTTTCCTTTGGCGATCAATGCTGCAAACTAAATTTATAGCTGAAATTAAATGTATTCATTTTGGAAAGATATTGTTGAATGTATCCTTAATATGTACTTGTGACTCCCCAACCATATATGCATGAGGGAGTCATACCCAAGGACGAAGGTGCAGCTTGAATAATTAAAATCTTACTGCCTTCTATCTGAATTGAACAAATCTTTTTACAGAGTCACTCATAAAGACCCGAAACTCCAAAAAGAGACAAACTTTTCATCACTACCCTCGTATATATACAAATACGTAATTAGTATGGGATAAATATGCAATTAGCTAATTTACTTGTTCAATTTAGATTTTCTGTGTAATTAAGTTTAGGGTATGTTTCAGGAACAACACAATGTTGACTTTTCAGCAACATACAGTGCACATCCAATTACTCTCCAGATCTTCATGGTAATGCTCTTTTGAACTCTATTATTGATTTCAACATAGTCAAAGTGGCGAGTCAAGTATTTCCGACAAAGTACTGTCTGACTGTGGTGTGGGGATGGTGTGGTTTGAGGAGCCACACCTGTCCTGGGTCTGGGTAATTGGGGCCGTTGCCACTGTCAATGTGGCAGTTTCGCCTACCACATGCCACCCAGGTAGCATTTTCAGGGGCCTCCGACACAGAGACACAGACAACGGGGTTGTAGACACCAGTTTATTGTAGAGAGTGGACTAATTTTAATAAGCCCAGGAGCAGATAGACACGTGTCATGACACAGGCTCCTCTCCTGGGTATTTGTAGGGATGTGGGTTTTACCTGTTGCAGCCACTCTAATCCTGGGCCCCAATTACCTATACCCAGGACAGGTGTGGCTGCTCAAACAACACCATCCCCATACCACACTGACATTCAACTGCATTGTCATTTTCTTTTTCTAACACTTTCAGAATCAGAATCAGCTTCGTTCGCAAAGTATGTACACATAAATACAAGGAATCTGTTTTTTCTTTTTTTCTCTCAATGTACAAACATGGACTAGACCTACAGCTTAAACAAAGACAACCAGCTAAAACATAAACATCCCACAATTCCGCCATAAAGATCAATTTTGCGGTTTTACTTTTTTACACTGAACCAAACAAAGCCGGCATAATGCCACCCCGTGTGTGATTATACATAGTATGCTGCATTTCCAGACTCAGAGGCGTGATCATGGGCCGTGACGTGTAACACAACAGCGCTGGCCTCTCATGTGACATATAATATTTGTGTCAGGCAGCGGACATCAATGATCTGGAGTGATCGATAGCTGATCACCTGGTTTCCACTGGCAATAGAAGCCCTTCTTTTATTTTATTTTATTTATTTGTTACTCATATTTAATTATATTATTATACAGGTAACTTAATCAGTGCCACCACATCCAAGTCCTCCATTTGCTTCCTCACTGAAAACTACTTTTATATCAATCCACGGTTTTTATTTAAGCCTTTTAAGCGCCGTATTCCAGAGAAAAAAAGGCTGGCTCCGTCACTGCAGTGCAAAGCTCCGGACCGGCAGGCAGCTGCAGCAGACATGCACAGTAGAGTTGGCTCCTCGCCTACCTAACATCCAGCTTTAATTCCGTAACGAAAAGTTTAAATATTTTAACTTTGCACGGCAAATGCCGTGTACTGTTGCCGTTGCCGGTGTTCTCTGCTGGGCTGCCATCATTCTGTCATCCGCTAACATGACCTCCGGTTGTCATCCCCTGTCTACCGTGTTCCATGTGAATGCAGCAGTAGCAGTGGGTGGTTCCCAGACATAACAGGCTATCAAAATGTCACACCCCTGTCCTGGCATGCCGGCTGTCCCTTCCACACAGATGTCGTTTCGGCCCGGTCTCGGCTCCGCGCTGGATCAACAATGCCTCCCCCGTTCGTGCTTGTACCTCTATACAAAGTGATTCTCAAACCTTTTTCACACCAAAGACACTCAATTTTAGAGAATAGTAGAACACAGACCCAATTAGAGAAGATTTAGTCTCCAGGAGCTGCCCTACCACGTTTTTTATGGCAAATTACCTGCCTCGTCTGGAGGCTCGAAGTAAAAACTACTCCTCATCTGCTAAGTGAAATGGTAGATTGTAAAGTATGCCAGATTACACTAAATATTGGTTTTTGGATGATATAATAAAAGGGAATGCGTTGTCAGGGCAATAAAAATATAAAAAAGGGCAAAGTTGTGGCTGTGAACCTCCTCTCATAATATAATTTTCCAAAATTATGTCACCATGTGGTTTACCATTCAATTGAACCTTGTTTGTGAAAAGTGCAGGGTTCAGAACATAGTGAAATGGAGGTTCACTATGGAGAGATTGATTTTACACAGAGAATGGAGGTTCTCTGTGTATGTATCTGAATGCTGCTTGTCGTTCGCTCCAACATGATGGGACAAGCTCACGCCGCTCACTCTGGTGACACAGTTTTGAAGCCGAAACATGTTGACCTTGGCTGGCACCATGATGCTGGTGCTCGTGCTGGTGCTCGTGCTCGTGCGTTAGAGAGAAAAATGCCGGAGTTTGCATTCAAACACAACTGCCTTTCAAATACACCAGGAGTTGCGGCAGCAGAAGTAACACAGCTAAAAAGGAGATCGAAAATATCAATAAAATGTATGTACACAAACAGGGAGCAGCACTAGTATCTTCTGCTTCCGGCAGCTCCTGTTAGGGGCCGCCACAGCGGATTATCGGTTTCCATGTCTTCCTGTCCTCTGCATCTTCCTCGGTCGCGCCAACCATTCTGTCGCGTTCTCCCTCACCACATCCATAAACCTCTTTGGCCTTCCTCTTTTCCTCTTGGCTGGCAGCTCCGTCTTCAGCTTCATCATTCTTCTCCCGATATTCCCAGCATCTTTCCTCCGTAGATGTCCAAACCATCTCAATCTCGTCTTCCTCAGCTGTCCCTCTAATATATTCATTCCTAACCCTGTCCATCCTCGTCACACATCCAATCTTAGCGTCTTCAACTCTGCCACCTCAAGCTCTGCCTCCTGTCTTTTTAACAGCGCCACTGCCTCCAAACCGTACAACATACATTTCAACAACATACAGGTCCTGTAGACCTTCCCTTTCACTCTTGCTGGAACCCTTTTGTCACAAATCACTCCAGACACTCTACTGCATCCACTCCACCCTGCCTGCACCCTCTTCTTCACCTCTCTCCCGCACTCTCCGTTGCTTTGTACGGTTGACCCCAAGTATTTCAACTCATCCACCTTTGCCACCTCTACTCCTTGCATCCTGCTGTCCTACCTCTCATTTATGACTTCCATTCCTCTTCACTCCAGTGCACACCTCCACCTCTCCAGGCTTTTCTCAACCTGCTCCCTAATCTCACTGCAGATCACAATGTCATCTGCGAACATCATAGTCCATGGACACGCCTGCCTGATCTCCTCCATCAACCTGTCCATCACCATTGCAAACAAGAAAGGGCTCAGGGCTGAATCTTGATGTAATCCCACCTCCACCTCGAACCAATGTGTCACTCCTACCGCAACCCTCACCACCGTCACACTGCCCTCATACGTATCCTGCACCACTCTCACGTACTTCTCTGCTACTCCCGACATCCTCATGCAATACCACACCTCCTCACTCTCTCTATACTTCTCCATCAACATCCTCAAAGCAAACATTGCATCTGAAGTGGTCTTTCCTGGCATTAAACCATACTGCTGCTCACTAAACATCACCTATCCTCTTAACATAGCTTCAGCCAAGATTTCCCATAACTTCATGCCGTAGCTGATCAACTTTAAACCTCTGTATTTACTACAGCGCTGCACATCGACCTTATTCTTGAAAATCTGGACCAGTACACTTCTCCACTCCTTAGACATCCTCTTACCTTCCAAGATTGTGTTAAACGATGTAGTTAAAAACTCCACAGCCATCTCTCCTAAACATCTCGACGCCTCCACAACACAACATTCAAAGTTCTGACTCTCACCTCCACACTCCTAGCCTTCCTCCTCTCCCGCTGACTCTGGACATGCCTTCCCCCTCTTCTTCTCCTTCGCCCAACAGTAGCGTAGTTTCCATCAGCGCCCTGCTGGCCAACAGTACCACGGGCGGTCGTTGGTAACCCGGGCCTCAACCGATCAAGTTTGGAAATCAGATTTGTGATCTGCACTGATTTGGCATAAGTTTTTACGCCAAATGCCCTTCCTGATGCAACCCTCCCTATTTAACTTGGCTTGCAACCGACACTAAGCATGTACTGGCTCGTGCATCCCCAGTGGCTGGGTTTTGGAGCAGCACTAGTATAGAATATAATAGAATAGAATATTTCTTCATTGTCATTGTACTAGTAAGATAAGAACAAACAAAATTTGTCCACTGCATTTGATCCATCCTATACCTAGGAGCAGTGGGCAGCCGCAGTTGAGTGCCTGGGGATCAAGTCCAGCTCTTTTGCCATCGCTTTGGTCAGGGGCACCAGCAGGAAAATTAACACTAACATACATATATTTTGATTGTTATTATATAGTGCATTGCAATACTACATAATGATAGCACTAGTAGCAAGTGGTATGCTACGATATGCTGCACTGTGGTATAATAATGCAGGTATAATATAATATGTCAAGCTGTATAGTAATATAATAAATGTATGATATACACGTTATTTATTATGTTACCTGTTACTCCGATGCTAATGTGATGCTAATGATTCTAAGGCGACTTGTTCGACAACGTGTGTTTGAATTTGAGTTTAAATTTTGTCAATTTCTATAATTGTGTCTATAATTGCTAAAACTTCCAATGCTCATTGCATATGGTGAAAGTAATTCCAGCAATATTCCTTTGTGAGGTTGTATCAAGGGTCGGTTCTCACAGGTATAGCAATACACACACACACACACACACACACACACACACACACACACACACACACACACACACACACACACACACACACACACACACACACACACACACACACACACAAACACACACAGACACACACACACACTCTGCTGCAACAACAAAAGACAAAATCATCCAAAAGTAGTCTGGGATGCAGCAATTGGCAGAAGGAATTCCTACTCCATTGAAGACTGAATTTTGCATGTGCTGTGTGTGTGTATGTGTGCGCGCTTGGACGATACCACAAATTAGGTCATGTGCAGCGGCGCTGTGTTTACAGGAGACAATACGTGGAGTGAATGGAACCTTTATCCATGTTTTGTTGAGACAAAGGTGCACATTTCTGTGACTTCTTACTTTGAACGGGAAATTAGACAGAAAATTGCTTTCAAGTTTTACACTTTTTGACGTGTTTTGCTGATTGGGTAAATAAATGTGGCCCGTACCTGGCCTGCGGGTGGGTTGCAGGAGATTTTAGATCAGGTAGCTTTACATTTTTTTAGCTTATACATTTCTTGAGGAATACATTTCACATGTCTTGGAAATGGTTGGTTTACCTATTAAAGCTACAAAAACAGTGTTTGTGTAATGCAGAAATAGCTGTGAAACTACGTATTTGGTGACAAATTGATGTATAAATATGCTTAATGGTTTGTATTTTTTTTGTTATTATATATTTTTTATTATCCTACCTGTGTGCACACATAGCCAAGCGCCAAATAATAATAATAATAAAAAAACTCCATTCCAGTTATTCTAAAAGCTTATCTCATTAATTTTATTTTAACTCCCTCTCCAGCTCACTTTATGCAAATTTTCTGTCGGACTCTCTCGGGGCTGTGACCTTGCAGTTTAAGATAGCCGTAACTTATTTCACAGGAAATAAGAAAACTTTGGGTCTCTGAAACAGGGTTTTATTTGATTTTATATATTTTTGTATTAATTTACCTGCCTCGTCTGGAGGCTCGAAGTAAAAACTACTCCTCATCTGCTAAGTGAAATGGTAAATTGTAAATTATGCCAGATTACACTAAATATTGGTTTTTGGATGATATAATGGAAGGGAATGCGTTGTCAGGGCAGAATAAGAGTCATGGTAAAATAAAAGTCTAATATGTTTCCTTCATAATGATAATATTACTAATAAGTATTACTGAAAGATATCGCTTATAGGAAAATACTTTGTCCTTGACCCCACCAAAAAACCCACCTACAGTAAATATTAAACTTTGAGTCCTCAGAAAATGCTAGATTACACTTTTTTGTGGGATCTGTTCCAGGTAATTTAAGGTGAGCACCATCTCAACTCTCTGCTGTTCCATTAGCATGACATGAAACCCTCAAAAAATAGACTTAAAACTGCATTGTACATTGAGTCTTATTTATTTTAAGATAATAATTACGACAGTTCACCTGCCACACGCCATCCAAGTGGCTTTTCCTCAGGCTCCCCGACACAGAGACACAGGCAAGAATGTGAAGGACAAACTGGTTTATTGGCAAGGATGTAATACGCCAGGAGTAGATGGAATCGTACCATGACAAACGTCCCCCTCCCATGTGTGTGTTGGGATGGGTGATTTAACCCCTGCTTGATTGCTTGATGATGAGCAACAGGTGCACAGCCACCCCTGATCCTAGGCCCAATTAACTAGACCCAAACACAGGTGTGGCTGCTTAAATCACACCCTCCCCACAACAAAGCAGAGAAAAAGAGAAAAATAAATGTATAAAATGCCTGGACTCTGAAACAGGGTTCCCGTGCTTAACACAATTCATTAAACGATGGTTCTTATACCTTAACATAATAATAGACGGGACTCTGGGATAGGTTTCACAGACCTTAAACACAAAGGTCCAACAAAACAGAAACAGTTACTTTTTCCGGAGACCCGGTGACGTGTGTGTGGGGATGGGTGATATAACCTGTGCTCATTGATTGCTCTGATGAGCAACAGGTGCACAGTCACTCCTGATCCTGGGCCCAATTACTTAGACCCAAGAATGGTGTGGCTGCTTAAATCACACCACCCCCACTCCACATACCTCCAACATCAAACTAGGGCCAGGGAGAACCCCTGAACGAAAGCCTACCCCCCCCCCCAACCAAGCAGAAAAATATAAACAATACAATAAAATGCCCAGACTCCGATACCTTTAATAAACAAGTGTCCAACAAAACCAGTCCCCTTTCCAGGAGACCCAAAAAAGCACAGTCCATGGGCGACCCTCCCCCAGGGCAACGAAACAGTCTACTCCCTCCTCCCTTCCGGAGCATTGGGGCCTCCGGTGCTGTGCTGGCTGGTGGAGGTGTAGTGGGGCTTGGCTATTGTGGGGGCAGCTTGGAGGAGTAGCTAGCTGCACACGGTTACCATTGGTGACTGCTGTGGCTGCTTCTCCCCCTGTCCTCCTCTGGTCATCCGCTGGGTGGTGCTGCTGCTGCCAGTCAGGAGAGGGCTGGTGCTTTGGCCGTCTGTCGACCTGCTGGTGGCACCAGTACATCTTCGGCCCACCCGTCTGTGTCCCTTCTCTGTTTCGGGTATTGTTCAGGCACCAGTGTTACAGCTCCTTTGCCACACGCCGCCCGAGTGGCTTTTCCCGAGCTCCCCAACACAGAGACACAGGAAAGGATGTGAAGGACAAACCGGTTTATTGGCAAGGATGTTATACGCCAGGAGAGATGGAATCGTACCATGACAAACGTCCCCCTCCCATGTGTGTACACAGTCTGTGCATTGTGTCTCCCCATGTACAGTGTTTCTAGTCTGTTGGCATGGCCAGATATAGCTATTCTAGGTATTCTAATGCTTAGCATATATCACTACCACTTTGTCTTTTCTCTTTTTTATCTATAGGAAAGTATGTTTCCCCTTTTTATCTATAGGAAGGTTCTATAAAACATACAGTATATGACTGACAGGAGAATAATCCTATTTGCATTTCCACAGGAGTATCTGTATACACCACATAACAATGTTCACACAGCACAACACAGTTTTTCAGCTGCGCTGCCTAATTTAACCTCGCCTCTCAGTCCACTTTCCACAGCCCACTCCTGATTTGTCTTGTCGTGCTTCTGCAGCAGGTGTAGCTGAGTCACAATGAATTACACCAGAAACCCACCCGATATAGACTCTGAGCTGGAAATGTGGCGATGCACAAAAAAAACAAGAAAACCATGCCGACAAAATGCCAAGAGATGTTACTTGGTCCAATAGCATGTATATCATCAGGGGTTGAATTTGGATTCAGAGGTGCATGGACCCTAGCTTCAATTTGAGAAGATTCAGTATTTTTTTATTTGTATGTATGTATGTATGTATGTATGTATGTATGTATGTATGTATCTATCATTCTATCTATCTATCTATCTATCTATCTATCTATCTATCTATCTATCTATCTATCTATCTATCTATCTATCTATCTATCCATCTATCCATCTATCTATCTATCTATGTATCCACCTGTCTGTCTGTCTAATCTATCTATTGCCCTGTCAACCTATGGACGTATCCCTCCACTATTGTGCCGTAGTTACACTGATAGTCACGCAACAAAGAATTAAACAGCGCCTGGTGGAACTCAGGTTTCTCAAACAATGGCTAATTCGACCACAGAGAGTACAGTGAAATGGTTGGCCACTCTGACGACCATCCTCTAAGTCTTCAATTATTCAGTGAGTTCGATCCTTTCCACAAGGCCCATATAGAAAAATATGGCAACATAGGCACGAGAACCTTTTGAGTTCTTCCTTATACCTTCTTCCTTATTTACATCACATTACGTAATCTAGTAGAGGCAAAATGTATTTACCAAAGGAGGTTGGATGCCATTCACCCAATATTTTACCCTTGTATCTATATTTGTGTATATATATATATATGGCTCAACCCTAATTACACAAACTGTACATAGGGTTAAGCGAGAGAAAGTCCCTTCTTACACCCCCAAGTCAACTTTAGGTCAATACTTTACCATGGCTGTATTTGACTAGAACATATCGGTGCGTGCCTGTGAGGGTTTGAATAGCTCTCGGGGGATAATGTGTGTGTGTTTTAAGGCCTCAAGGCTGGTTCGCTATAAGCCCTTCAGCGGTGGCGCACAGAAAATATTGGCAATTCTGAAAAAGTCATTCGGCCATGTTTGAGCGGGGGTACAAATAGAGATATCAAAGAAAATCCTGGAATCGTCACAATGAAGCCTTGAAAAAGCAGGTAAATGGATGAGCCCACTGAATATTCTCAAAGTGTGGCCGCTATTACAGATAAGAATAATACGTTTCACTCAGAAAAAGCTTAGCCTCCTGCTATTTACCATTCAGCCCGAAATAGCTGATTTACATGCTTTCACTGGGGCCGTGTGCTGGATATTAATTTCATGTCCAGAATTTGAGTAAAATTTCACGAAAATAAATCAGATTTTTAAACAAATATTATGTTTACCATTATTAAATTATATGATTATATGATCGTATTTAAACGACATTATGATTTTTTGAAGAAAATAAAGCCGATGTAATTTATCCAATGTTGGATACACATAGTTTGAAAGGGAAATTTGTATTTGAATGCCGACTTTCCACTTATGTGACCTTGGCATTCACTTCAATCAGCAATGTTAATATATAAAACAATACTCCCGTACTCTTTTCCCTGGTGATCCTGACTTAAATAAAGCTACGGTTATTGAGATCATTCGGAGATAATTTACTTATGTGCAAGTACAAGTTAAGTCGTGTATAAGATGTTATGGGAGAAATGACTTGAGTAAGTAAGTATACAGCAAATGAAGTTGCTACTCAAGTAAACTACGCTTATTTTTCACTTCTTACATACAGTACAGTATGCATACTTGATTACACTGCTAGCCAAAACGCAGCGAGCAAAACAGAGTGACACTTTGCTTGGATTAGGCACCGAAAATGGAAATATATTTAGGTCATTCCCGCCACTTATTCTAATTGATAATTGTGTATTTACAGATTGGAGTCAAATTGTGTATTCATCATTTTTATTTACTATGTTTATCGAAACTGAAATTAATGTTTCAGTACATTGTTTTGGAAATGGACTCAAGCAAAAGTACACGTACCTAAGTTAAAAACATGGAACAAACTGGAAAAGGACGATTAAAAGAGTATTCTACTATTAAAGAGAAAACTAAAAACAACTCAACACTTCTTCTGCCATAAATCCCATGAGCTGCCCCTCAGTCGGTTCATCATTACGGAGGCATCGTCAGCGTACAACAGATGTCCTCAGATGCTATACTGTATTCCCACATACGCCCCAATGATCATTTCTACGACCGAATAACTTTGTTTCTGCCAGGTTGATCATCCAGGGAACCCTCCATCTCAGTACCCTCTCCAAACCTCCACCCTAAAGTCCTCCATTGGGACCTGGCATTCTCTTCAGTCTTGTGCTATCAGCGAGGTCGCAGACGCCGTTTAGGGGCATCCAAACTGCCTCGCCGGCTCATCTCTCTTTCTTCGCGCTCCTCCTTTCCCCGCCAAAAATATCTCAATCGTAGCCTAGTCTCTTTTCACTGCTCGGGCGGAGGAGTGTGCTGCTGCTGATGACGTATGTTGTCACTACGTTAACATTTTTTCCTCTTTGGGGGCTTTGTTTGTCAAATTAACACTTAGCTTCTCCCTGACGTCTCCACAGGTGTAAGGAGGGATATCATGGACTGCGGTGCGACCAATTTGTGCCCAAGACAGATGCTATCCTGTCGGATCCAAGTACGTTCCTTTTCCTATTCATTCTTTCCTCCTGACAATGCTGGGGTTTTGATCTGTGAAGTGAAAACATAACTACTGCATCTGCATGTGGTGCATTAGACTGACCTTCTGACTGAGATGGTCTCGATGTTACACTGAGCTTGGAAGGAGTTCTGAACCTTGAGGGAACCTTTGGACAAATGTTTAAACCAGTGATTCCTAACCTGGGGTGCTAGAGCCCCCATAGGGGGACACCGGAGATCACAAAGAGGATCCGAGACAAGGCTGATCGAGCAGACACAACAGATACAAATGATAAAGATAAGGCTTTGGACAATTTCCTAAAAGTCACATATTGGTTCAACAATCATAATGACTGTTATTTTGAATATGAACAATATATAAAATATAATATCATATGAACAAAATCCATCCCTATATGCCCTAATGTATTTCAGTCCTAAAAAGCTTGTTCTCACTTCTATAGAAAATAGAACCACTTCTGGTAAACAAATACCCCAAACCACTACTAAACCACTACTGGGAAATGTATCACTTCTTTTAAATAGGGGGTTCTCAGATTGAATTAGTGATGATTTAGAGTGTCAGGAAAAAGGGTTGGGAACCCCTGGTTTAAACCATGTGTTGACACTAAAATCGAAATATTTCTATGTGATTTAAGATGTAAATCAAATTCATTTCCCAAAGGTATGCTTAAAATACTAAAGACTAGAGTATATGCGAGTGTTTGAGATATACCATGATGTGGTACAGTTGGGATATCATTAAAGGACAGAGTAAAATAGTATTTTGTGATTATCATCAAGACCCTTGAGGTTGGTGTCACATTATAGAAATGTCTGCCAGGGAAGGTTTTCCTTTACTAGAAAGAGATTTATTTTTTCCTCATCATCTTTGTTTAAAGCGGGGCACATGCTTGGGTTTTCCCACAACTGTTCCTGGTGGAGGTTTTTTTGCGGGTTGTTGTTGTGTTCTTGTCTTTTTACAAAAAAATAAAACAAAAGTGTATGTGACAAGCGAGAGAAGCCGAGGCCGAAAAACCTTTATCCAGTGAGCCTGCGGCTTCATTACGCCGGCGTTTTCCTGCGGGGGTCCGCTAATGGAGCCTCCAGAGTCCAGGTAGCTCCGCATGTTTCATGCTCTTTCTCGCACAGCGGCTCTCCCAATGGGATTTACTCCATCTGCTACGGGCAGATCCCAGTTGTCCTCCTATGCGTGACCGATCAAATTGGAGAGATCGGCAAGTAGCGTAGTAGTTCCTGTTCTGTTCTTAAGGAACTCTGCGCATCTATGCATCTTCAAGGCCGACATGTCTCCAGACCTGTCAACTTAAATTCCACCAAATAAAACGGGCGCCCGTAAGCGCTACAGAAGTATTGATATCTTTCGATGCTTGGTGGTTTATATAAAATGATTTATTTGCCATGAACCTTGTCTTACCCGCTAAGGATAGGCACGCTTTAAATCGATTACACTCTTTGATTCAATCTACTATAAAGACTTAGAAGTAGTAGTTTATAATATTAGCTCATCTCTGGCAACCATTCATTCTAACCAGACCTCTGACATACCATGTTTTATCTTAT
The DNA here is from genome assembly GCF_960531495.2 of Zeus faber. Lineage (NCBI taxonomy): Eukaryota > Metazoa > Chordata > Actinopteri > Zeiformes > Zeidae > Zeus > Zeus faber. The sequence continues at coordinate 15,350,764 of NC_137207.1, forward strand.
TCTGAGGCTGTGTACATGGACTTTCTCTGAGTGTGATGTACAGACAACGAGGTCTATCGTACTTAAAGGCCGCCTTTGGAATTTTTTTGTTTTGTTTTGTTTTTTTAATTGCATTTTCCGCTGCCATACATTGCTTTCACCCTGGCTGCCTTTCACATTTGATAAATAAAGGGTGAAAGTTCAAAATATCAAATATTTTGTTGAAACTGTACTTAAGGATGTCCTTTATCCCTAACGGCATGCCCACTCACTGTGAAATCAAATATTTGATCACACTTATACATCCGTTTGTTACCGAGCGACTCCAGCCTTTTGATAACAAGTGAGGAAAATATCTACAAGAGAAATATCTGATATTACGATCTAAAAACTTTCATTTGATAGGTCGCTATTTTCACTTTCCTCCTCTGTTTTTTCTGATGCGAGCAAGCTACCTAGAATCAGTGCTAAGGGGTGGCGTTCAATCGCTAACCACAATCCCATTTTCAAGGGGACGGCGTTTATTTAACACCACTTTACGGAATGTATAAAAGAGTGTATAAGACCAGTTTACGAGGCTACAATTTTTTTCACATTTCCAACAGCTAGCTTGCGGCCCAGCATTGATGCTAATCGGTGATATTAAATCGCTAGCACGGGAGCGGGAAAAGCAGCGTGACATTTAAACGGATAATGATTATGCAGCTTAAATGAAGTAAGTATACTTTATTTATTGAACTATTTACCGAGTCAGGCGCAACAAGAACTATCGCCAACTGGAGACAGCTGCGTCCTCAAACTGTATGGAAGCCTGTGAAACCTGACAAGAATAAAAGGGAAATGAGAAAGAGACACTTAAACACATAAAATGAAATTTAAAGACAGCGGGTCCTGGTAGAATAGTAAATATTTACCCGCTGGCAGCTGGTAAAGATCAATGTGAAAGTAAGCGGAATAACAAGACTTGGCAAACATCCCTGGGTGTGACTATTTTGGTATAAACACTGGTCTGAAGCACGAGCTCAAGGCCAGGAGCTTCCATTCAATGTGACTAAAGTGGCTCCAGGTGGGGGCCAAGTTCAGGGATCCTCCAGCCCCGTGTTTCGGACGTAGGATAGACTCTTAGCCCGATCGCACCACCCAACGCGGTGCGCCGTGAAAATGTATTCAAATTCCACTTAAGTGATAAGTAATGGAAACGGAGCTCTTGTGTTGAAAGATCAAAATCGCAAGGCTGCTCAAGGCTGCTCGGTTCCTGGAGAGTCCCTCCGGAAAGAGTCAAAACTGTCGATCGATTTTCCGACGCTTTGTGCGTTTGATTCAGTCGCTGAAAAGCAAGATCAAGATTCAAGAGATTCAAGATTTTTATTTTTTTTTGTCACATACATATACATACTTCCATACATATATGCAGTGAAATGTAATGCAACGCACCCGGTGATAGCACACAATATGTCCTAGGAAAAAATAAAAAATAAAATAAAATAAAAAGTAGAAAATTCCTTTCTAATAGACCGACTAACTGACTCCTAAAACGTAATACAGTAAGTGGAATACTTATAGAATAAGATAAAAAATATATAGAATAAAATACAATAAAAATAAATTGAAATAAAATGGAATAGATAGAAGGATAATGCCTATGTATGTACAGATATGTGCATTTAAAGTGGCATGTGAATGTGAATAGTGTGAGGTAGTGTTTGGGATAATACAGCACAGTATACAACAGTACGGCGCAGCAATACGGCATCACGAACAACCCTGAACAGTGATACAGTATGCGGTCCAGTATGCTACATACAGTACAGTAGGTAGTGGAGCCTACTGTACTGTATGTAGTATAAGCAAGGATGAACAACGGTCATAAGAGTCAGTTCGGCTCCAAGAATCATTTTATTCTCACCAAATTGCAAAGTGTCAATGAGTCATGAATTTAATATGGCCAAATGCCTGGTCTTTTCTTTTAAGCTTTGGACTTTAATTTAGTCGTCAGGAATTATTTTCAGTCTTTGAGTTGAAGATTCACTCGCCCACTCTTTTGCCGGAGTGACTGGCGACTCCAGAGTCGTTTCAAAGATTTGTTCGATACGAACAAATCGCTTGCGATCTCGCGTCACTGACTGTTCGTGGGCCATCATAACAAGCACAGTTCTAAATTTTCCGTTTTTAGTGGTTAACTGGATAGTACTGTGTCAGGGGAGTATTTCTTCGCAAAAAGTGTGAAATGGGCAGATGAAAAATGCTTTGAAACACTGTTCTACTGTATGTGTAGAACTACATCTGGGTGTAAGCGGCTGCTGTCGGAGGACAAGCAACATGGCTTCTCTTCGCTGTTTGCATACGCTCGCTGAGATTTTTCAGCTTGTCCATGCACGTATAGCTGTCGGTCGGAACACACCACACCGACCCTGGAAACTGCAGAGAGAACACACTCCTCTAAATGCGTTTTCAGACTCAAGCAAGTTTACAAATTAGCGGCGGTGATGTATAATGTGCGTCCGCTCCTCCGAACACTGGCAGCTTTGTTTTAAGCCCAAAGAGAAAAAAAAACAACATATTATTCATATTTCTTTGACAAAATGAAACATGAACCATCAATTCATCATTATATGTAATGATACGTACGTATATATAAAGATTAATCTGCACGAACAAATATAGTGAAACTATAAGCCGTGAGATGATTACATGATGAGTAATGGTGAATAATGGGCACTATAATGGATTATGCCGACTATGAATAGTGAATAAGAAATACATCGGAGTGATGCTCATGTATGAGATTACATTTGATTAACTGTATACTGAAAATAAACATCTATTTAACACTACCTGAGGGAATGTTTAAGAAAAAAGGCAAGACTTTACACAAGTTTACACATTTATTTGCCTATATGCAAATAGTGCAAATAATGCAAATAATAATAGTAATAATTGAAATGATTTAATAATGCCTGTCCACCTGGCTGGATCTTTCAGTTGATACAAAGATGAACTGATGATGGAATCCATTATAATGTCACAGACAAACATCCACTCCCTGCCCTGGTAAATAACTCCATCTAACTCTTTCGATTTTTGTCAATATCTTGCTGAAAATATAAAGTACAATATTATTAGTTGTTAATTTTTTCAATATCACTCAATATCTATTTTCATCGGGTCACTATGTGACGTTGATGCATGAGACTATGTCGTTTTATATAGATAGATACGTAGATGATAGATACATGATAGATGGATGGATAGATTATAGATAGATAGATAGATAGATAGTCAGAGAAAAAAATATTGACAACAATTTGAACAACCTACAAATGACTGTGACCTGAAACACCTGTTGTATTGTGTTGCGCACGGCGTCGCCCTGACAACCAATAAACCCAGGTCCACTCACTTCCATCCCCCACCCACCTCCCTCCCTCCCTCCCACCCACCCAATGCGAACCTGTTGGAGCGCCCTGCTTGCTAAGTGGACCCTGGAAGGTCTGGGGGAAGGACTAAAGCCCGGTTTGATCTCTGTTGATACAACGTAATCTAAATTTTGCCCAGATTACCGGGGGTCTGAGGGATTATCCTGCTTTCGAAAGCTAAATCTTGTGATAACCCACACAGACACACACACACACACACACACACACACAGCAAAACTGCCATGCTGGAGAGGACACAACACAACTGCTATCCAAACTGAATTAATTTCATGGCGTGGTTGTGCTGCTTTTCTTGTAATAAAATACACATATTTATAAATGGATTTAACTATAAATATATATAAAATCAATACAAACAAATACAAGCAAATTAACAATATAAAAATGACCATCATAACATTTTATATATTAGTAAATATTATAGAAAATATTTATAATAGCAAAAAAAATAATAGCTAACTAAATTTCATGGCATGGTTGTGCTGATAAAGATATATATATTAAATAATATATACATTTCGATATAAATATATATGAAATAAAAATATAAATATAAATGATAAAAATGATAATTGATAAATGATAAATGATAAAAAACAATATTAAAAGATATATAATAATAAATAAATAATATCAAATACTTGAAAACATATTACAAATCCAAACTAAATTCAATTCATTCCAAACAGCCATTACCCCCTCGGGTCAGGACAAGGCTCTTTATCTGGCATTTCATGCCCTTGAGTCCTTTGAGCTTTTTTTTTAAACAATCCATCTCTTCGCACCAAGGCCACAAATCATCTGCCGCCCTCCTTCCTCTTGTCTCACTATCAACCGACCACAAAGCAGATGTTTTTTCCCAACCGCCTTCTCACGGCCCAGTGGTTGGGAACCGCTGCTCTACGGAGCTGACGCACGGGGCTTCAGCAGAGCGGAGATGGCTCCCCCTCCATTACGCATTCACGCCACTGCTGCACTTGCCTGTTATACTCGTTATTAGTCTTAAATAAATGGAAAACTTAAAATAATTGTCAGACAGTAGTTATTTTGATTTTTATTTTGATTTGAAGTGTTTAACGAAAATGCAGAATTGTAAGGAAATCCTTGGGGGGGGGTTGCACCGTACACCGGAAATGTCCCCTGCAAAACTTATTTTTATACCAGTTATACTCTATGTGGTATTTGCGAAACAAAATCACTGAAGTGAAAGTTCTGTCATAAAACCATACTGTTACGTATCGTTGCGCATTTTTAAGTGGGTATAAGGAAATCTTGGCGCTTTCTTAGTGGGTATATATGGGCATATACCTGCGCATCACGTAGACTACGCCACTGCCTGACCCCCCTGCAGCCCCAGAAAGTAAAAAAAAAAATCCTACCCCAGTCCAGGTTTTGGCTCCAGCCTATCAGCTCTATCCTTACCGATCCTTCTGATTCCACTCATTGAGTCAATGCCAATTAGCCAAATACACTTGGTTGGCTGCAAATCCTGGAGTGGATTATTTTACTCTCTGAACCCAGATTTTTGCCCCATTACCCCGACCCCCCGTTACCCTGTCTGATCCACCAAGGAGCGAGTGCTCAATTTAAGCTATTTATCTCCCTCCCCCCAGGTATTACACCTCGAGTAAGAAAGCCGCGGAGGACGGGATGCCGGGCTCACACACACACACACACACACACACGCACACACACACACACACGCACACACACACACACACACACACACACACACACACAAAGCTACCCAGTTCTTCACTCACACAAGTTAAAGGAGAGTGGAGGGGATTAAGGATTTGATTCACTCCTGCCATTGTCTCTGCCGCCCGCCAGATTTCCACCTCTTAATCGCCCCCCTGGTGTTATCTGCCGGCACTCTCTCTCTCTCTCTCTCTCTCTCTCTCTCTCTGTCTCTCGGCTCCCGCCAATGACTCCCCAGGGGAGCGCTCTTATTGTGATTGGTGGACGGACGTCTCCGGAGCGGACGTGTTTCCGGGTTTGAAATGACATCATTCAGCTGGGGCGATTGGGAGCGGATAAAGAGCCGGCTGTTGGCACGGGTGATCGCAGGCGGCTTGACTGGATGATACGGAGCCGATGTCACGTCAACACCAAGACTTTACATCCACGTCTTCCCAGGCCGAGGCCGTCGTGCCTTGGCGACAGACAAACACAAAAGGCAGGGCCGGATATACCGGGAAAGAGGGAAAGAAATTAAACTGGGGATTTCTCAAGCCAGCTTCCCAGTGCTATGCTTGTCGCCGTAGGATAATCAATCCAATCACAATGAAATCAGACCAAAAGTTAAAATACAGAGGTTATTCATTGAAGCGCAAAACAAGTCTATGTCTCATCGTGGCGAAAGGTTCAACTAGTTTTTTTTTTAAGATTTGGTTCTTCTCGAGCGACTTGGTAAAAAGAGTCGTTCAGTTGGATTCAGTTGATGTGACGCGCGGGGAGCACAGGGGGACCTCCGGTGAACGATGAACGGGAGTCAGACGAGTCGGTCGGTTCTGAGTTGTGAACGGAGTTCTCACAGGGATTAATAAATCTGCGAGTGACTCATCGAAAAGATTTGCTCGCTGGGAACAAAATTGCCTGCGAGTTTCGCATTGCTACCCTCTAACTCAGTGTTTTTCAACATCTGCGCCATGAGCACTCCCAAAGGTGTGCCAGGAGAAATGTTCCAATTCCGCTTAATAATTAAATAATGGAAATTAGCTCTTGTGTTGAAATTGAAAGTACAAATGCATCAGTTTCAGACGGAATAGCTCAATCCAGCCCTGTGCAAAAGTGAGTTAATATTTTTATTCGTCATGGTAGATTTGATTCCTTCCCATGAGAAATGATCATTTCCCCCATTGTCTTACGCGTACCTACAATACGTTGGTTATGATGTACTGTACACCCAGTACGCACTTTTTTGTATTCATACACAGTCATACATTCATACAGAAGTAAGCTTCTTTGAAGTGCAAACTTCAAAGAAGCCGTCATCCAATTTCTTTATTTATTTTTTTGTCCCCATTATAGATAAACCTGGAATGACAAGTCTGTTCCAAGCTCCCGACCCCTGTTCTTCTCCACGAAACATTCCCTGCAACCGGCAAAGCCAACGTGGAAAGCTTTATCTCCGTCGTCAAGGGGCTCTGCTAAAGTCAGGCTTAACAGGGAGTCCGTTCTTTCTGATATCCATAATATTTGAAAGGCACTATGTTTGTGGGGTTTCTGCAGTTTTAAGTAATCCATAACCAAATAGAGGCATTCTTTTTATACATAACGTATGTCCAAAGACGTGTGGTAATCTATGCGATTATTTTGTCAAGATTCAAGATTCAAGATCCAAGAGGTTTATTCGTCACATACATATACATACTTTCATACATATATGCAGTGAAATGTAATGCAACGCACCCGATGATTACACACAATATGTCCTAGGAAAATTTCTTTCTACTAGACCAACTAACTGAAAGGTAATATTCCTAAAAGGTAATACAGAAAGTCGAATACTTATAGAATAAAATAAAAATATAAAGAATAAAATAAAATAAAATAAAATAAAATGGAATAGATAAAGGGAATAGGCTTAGGTATATGTGATAGACAACTTATGTATATGGGATAGACAATTATGTATAAACAATGCCATACTGTATTTGATACTTCCACAGCCATTCAAGGTATTTGAAGAATCGGTTTGAAACAATAAGCGGACCTATCCTAGCAAAACTCTCGCTTGTAATGTCATTTGGACAGACTCTTCGATTTACTTTAAAATGTTCTTCATTAATTAAGCATCATTTGAGGTTGCTGTACCGCTCATCCCGCCAGCGAGGTGTACAGAAAACATAGCGAGCTAGAAATATAGGAGTGATAGGAGTGAATAGTGGAGGCAGCAAAGCAGGTAGAGCTGGAGGGATAGGCTGCTTGAATAGGCCGGCCCATTATGGACGTGGAAGCATGTGGCGCCGTCAAGTTGTCTGACAGAACTAGCCTCACAATCTATGCCTCATGTAAGGCAATAATGGCTTCATCTTTATCAGACTCAATTACGCCGTGTGTCTGCTGCCATTTGGGCATCAGCCCATGAAAAGTACATTAAACTTGACCCCGGCGCTCTGGGAAAATGTACAAAGAGCCGCGCTCTCCGGGTCAATTGAACCCTCTGTCCGTGGAATTGGATTTGAGCCTGCCCTTGTTTGTCTTTTGTTTTTGTTTTTTTTACAAAAAGGCACTCGCTCCCGAGGTCTCTAAGCGCTCTTCTTCTGGTATTTAAAAAATCGGAGTCATTTATCATTCTCCACCACTCTCCTTCCTGAGATAGACTCAGATAACCCCTGTCCCATTATGCTGTAATCATCCTCCCATTCTTCCAGTCATCACTCAGTTGTTCGCCGGGTCTTCCTGTTGGGCTTTCCAACGGCGGCGGAGTTAGAACGCGTCTTTACGGTGTTTGTGTTTTCCTTTCTGTTTCATTGGTTTTTCCATTTCTTTTTTTCTTTCCTCTCTTCTCTTTTTTGGAGTGCCCCCGCTGCATAATCTGTCAGGGAGTTGGCAAGCGGCGCGCTATTTAAAAAACTCAGACCACCTCTGTCAGAAAAGCAATTACGTGTGAGGGTTTCATTTTAATTTAAATGAGATTACATTACAGTGGCGTGGAGAAAGGGGCCGCTGTCAGGATGAAAAGAACACGAGTGCCTTCCCTTTATCTGTTCCTCCAGCGCCGGGATTGGGGGAATGACTTAACCGCATGGAGAAAGAGAGAGAGAGAGAGAGAGAGAGAGCGAGAGAGAGAGAGATAGAGAAGAGAGAGAACATGATCTGCATGTCTATGTGGGCACATTCACACACATGTGGTACATCTTGACAACCTCTGAATATTGAAACGCTCGTTGCCACAACTCGGGCTCCAACACACACAAAAAGGCCTTTCACAGACATACAGATGTGGCAAAGATATATCAAAATGCATGTTTGTACGAAATACACCGAAATAAACTCTGACTCCGTCAAAATCGCAGAACATTCAGATTTGTATAATGTACACGAGACTCTGGTGAGAGTTTGAACCCAACAGGAAGAAGGAACAGGAAGTAGAATGCCTACCGTATGTAAGCAAAATTGACAAAACAACAACAAAAAAATACTGATAATAGTATGTCTTGTACAGTAGAAACTTGCTCTCTGTCCAATTTAAAGACATGACAGTTGAGACCCAACCACTTCCGTTAGTAGCCTATTTAGTTACCTTTAAGAACAACTAACTTTTCAAGTACTTCTGGTGTTCTGCCTCCTTTGTGATTGGAATATTATTCCTGCAAAATGAGAACAGTCTCTCAACCGGAGCTGAAGAGGGGAGGGTTGTGTTCTATCGAGCAAAAAGGAACTTGATCAGTGTGTACAGCTCCAGAGAAAGCAGGTCCCCCCCCAAAAATGACTCTAACTCAGCTTGGTTGTGGCTTGTGATATTCGTTCTTTCCCAGGCTTCAGTTTCTTCAGCTGAGATTAAAAAAAAAAAAAAAGGGAATCTTCTTCCTCGTCATCTTGGAGGTAGGAGGAAGCCGTTTCACTCTGCCACTTGGCCAAAGCTCTTCAGTTGAGTGGAGTATGAGCTGGTAAATTTGTCTTTTTTTTTCTCCTGACAATCGTGGTGGTAGCCAGTGCATTTTGAAGAACGGGCAGAACAAATACGGCTTTGTTCACATCCCATCTTAAACTCCAGATAACTACAGACACGTTTCTCTAAGCCCCCCAAGGTGGCTTGTAAAAGGGGAGAAGTGTACCCTAGGTTTTCAGGCTTGTAGGCCGTGGAGTTTGGATTGCACAGCAAAAGGGGTGGGAATGAGTTCACCATAGAGACAGGAGATCTGACCCTGTAGCCGATGTATGGCTATTGCAATAGGTCTCAGGATATTGCATTACTCTCGCCGGTAGTCAAGCTCCACCTCTTTGAATGCATGGAGCTGAAGTTTTGCCATTGTAGTTTGTCTCTTAAATGGCCCAGCTGATTCAAACTGTCACAGCGAACTCCAATGTGAGGGGTTTGGGCAAGGTGTTTTCAACTGTTCCTCTGGACAGTCCATCCTCTTATGTCTCTTCATTCTCTTCATCTGCAACAACAGATATGTTTAACCCCTTAAAGGCCTTTACGGAATTGGACCCATTGTCAGTCACCATTGCAACAGTGTTTTGCATTTGATAGGCCAAATTCTGAGTGGATTCCCTCCAAAATCTCAGCGATGTGATTGTAGGTGTGTTGACTTGGCAAATGTGTGCATTCAAGAGCGACTTATTCATGTTGATTTGAGTCCGGTGTGATCCAGTGTGCTGTTACACCCATGAAGCTAAGCCTTACGACTGGACCAGATGTCTGCAGTGATTCAAACACATTGCACTGTCTTCAGTTTCTCTTTCAAATCATTTTTTTTGACAATGAAATCTGCTTCTATTTTCCTTCGAAGTGTCCGTCTGCAAATCACTGCCGTGACATGCCACTTTCCACTGCGCCTTTCAGGATCCAAAGCAACAGGCTAAGCTGGGTATCTGAGGCGGCACGGAGGGCGGTGTCAGATGGAGCCGTCAGAGGGACCTCACGGCCCACTCACTGCATCGCCCCCCGGAGCCTAAATTGCGTCATGACATAACTGTGCATTGTCTCTTTTGTTTTTATTCCTCCCTTCTCTTTCTTTCTCTCTCTATATCTCTTTCCACTCACCTACCTACCTGCCTACCTACCTACCTTCCCTCTTACCTGCCCACCTGCCTACCTACCTACCCACCTACCCGCCTTCCCTTCTGCCCTTCTGCCTATCTACTTACCCACTACCTACTGTACCTACCTACCTTCCTCTCGATCTACCTTTCTATCTATTTATCTCTTCCTCTTTCATGCTGCCTTGGCCTTTGGACGGAACAGCAGACGAACTTGGAATTGAGTTCATGGGTAAGATGGAGTACAATTGATTATGCCATTTCATGCCTCCTTCTCCCACTCCCACTGCCATTCCGCCACATACACACAAACACACACACACACATACACGTACGAATCATGCGAATCATGCGATCCGGCGCGCCAAGGCGGTTCACCTTGGAAAAAATTAATGTGGGCCAGTCGCCATGGAAACACCAAGGCGGTGAATTAGGTGTATTCTATCTGCATGGAGACAGGTATTGTCAGGCAGAAGTGATGTAAGGAAATAGAGCGTTCAAAAGGATGGGACTCGCCCGTTCTTCTCTTTCTTCACGTTTTTCTAGTGCACCATACACATCATATTGATTTGGTCAAGATTATTCAGCCTCATTTGAGCTATGATAGCCCCTAGGGGTTGGACGCTTAATTGAATAATCAATGAATAGGTTGAAGATTTGGTGAATTACATTTTGATCATTCAGTAATCGGCTGAGTGATGTGTGCTGTAGTTATTTTAAATTGATTATAAATGTAAAAGTTGTTTCAATTTACAGATTATTACATTGTAATATTTATGAGACATACTATATATGTGGATATATGTTATATTATATATGTCATGTATAAAAACATGATAAAGCATATAATAATATATATAATATTATACATAATTTGTTAGATATAAATACAATATGTAATATATATTATATGTATATAAATATTACACATTACAAACATATTACATGTGTACAAATTATAAATTGATATGGTTGTATTTTTGTGCTATTATTATTATTATTATTATTATTATTATTATTATTATTATTTATAAGCAATTTCAATATATCCATTCACTGAGTCTCTAGACTAGATGAGATTCATTGATTAGGTAAATAATCATTAGTCGCAGGCTGGGTCGCTTCCAAAATGTACATTTGCTCCATCCCTAAAATAAACTGTACACAACACCAGAATGCCAAAATGAAAAAAAATGATGTATGTTGTGTAACAGATGGAATGTTTGGAGGGACAACTAAGGCTGCTGAATTGTGATGAAGTTGAGCAAGGCAGCATTCCATCTTGTAATGTAGGGTTCGTTAGCATACATCACACCCTTGGGTCAGAGTCATCAGCCCTCCATCTCTCAGTTGTGACAGACTGTGCCTGTCCAGATGGAATGAGCAGCGTCATCCACGGCACACACACACACACACACACACACAGTACATGTGCATGTATTTGTACAATTTGGGACTCTCTGTCACTCCTTCACTCATTCTGTCTTTCTTGCGCACAAACAAGCACCACATGCTGTGGATTTTCCCATTAACATGGGCTCACAAACTGGCTTCACTTCACACACTTAGAAAAATAACACATGGGGTGGAACGAGACGGCACAGGCAGCCAAGCCTGCACACACATGCACACGCGCAAGCACACAGACACACACACACACACACACACACACACGAACACACACACAAACACACACACACACACACACACACACACACACACACACACAAACACATACTCTACCTCCTCAGCTCAGTGATTTTAATCTGGGAGCTAGATAAGTTGGATAGAAGACCCCTCTGCACGTAGGTGGATGCATTAGAGTATAAAACTGATAGATACTGTAGATGGACAGATGATAGACACACAAAAAGACAGACACATACATACAGATTCATAGCAACATACATACATATATAATTTGATACATCAATAGATGTATAGTTACATACAGTATATTGTTAAATACATACAGTAGATACATATATAGTATAGTTAGATACTAAATGGATGTATAGTAACATAGATAATTACATAGTTCGATATATAGATATGTATATAGCTAGGTACACACATAGATGTATAGTTACATAGATACATATATAGTTAGATATATAGATGGATGTATTGTAACATAGATACATACATACAGTAGTTAGATGCATAGACATATATATAGTCAGATACATAGATACATATACTGTATAGTTAGATACATATATAAATGTATAATTACATGGATACATAGAGTATATAGTTAGATACATAGATACACATAGTCAGATACAGATTAATATAGTTAGATATATAGATACATATAGTTAGATACATAGATACATAAAAAGTTAGATACATAGATACATATAGTTAGATACATATAGTTAGATACATATAGTTAGATACATATAGTTAGATACATAGATACATATAGTTAGATACATATAGTTAGATACATATAGTTAGATACATAGATACATATAGTTAGATATATAGATACATATAGTAACATACATACAAAGTTAGATAGATAGATACATATAGTTAGATACATAGATGCATACATAGTTATATACATAGATACATAGTTCGATAGATAGAAACATACAATAGATACACTGTTACGTAGACAGACTGATTTGCAGGTTTCCCTGACATGGCTGGCTTTATCTCCATCCGGTCGGTGGTCACTTCAGATCAGCCTCATCATTAATAGCGCGGCAGGAAGGAGGCTCACCGGTGTTCAAAAAGTGCAAATGTTGAGAGCCCATTCCTCCTGATGATGGAAGCTGGGACTTTGGAGTTCCCCGCAAAGAGTTTAGCGACACTTATTTCAGCCTGTGTGATGACACATGAAGGAAATATCTTTCTTGTTACCAGACAGTTTTGTCTCTGATTTAACGTCCCTGTAGCTCCCCGGGACCCCCCACTCCCCTGCTAAACTAGAGGCATTTTGGTGACATTAGCCGGAAGCCTGCAGTCATCTCTGCCAATCAGATCGAGCCCAACAGCGGCTTCCAGCTTCTAGTCAACCGCTCCGACAACCTGGCGATGCGAGCCAATCTCAGATCGGCTTACCCTGTCCAAGATGGATGCATGCCGACATGAAAGCAAACAAAGCACGCTCCGATGGCCAAAGTTCAAATCACTCTGAGTGTTACAGTGAAATGGTGCCTTGTGGTGGCTCCGACTAAATATAAAACATTTTAAAGGTTATGAGAAATGATTGGATTTCTAGCCTGTTATAGTATGACAGTATATTATGTCATGTATGATAGATACAATACATACATATATGCATGTATTCATATACACATATATATATACATATACACATTTAAATATATACATACAGTGGTACTTTGACTTACGAGTTTAATTTGTTCCGTGACAGAGCTCGTAATTCAATCTGCTCGTATAGCAAATCAATTTTCCCCATTGAAATGAATTGAAATGCCATTAATCCGTTCCAGCCCCCCCCCCCCCCCCCCAAAAAAACCCAATTTTTTTTTTTACGTGTTTTTAAATAATAAAAATGTATTTATAAATAACAAATATTTTATAAAAACATCATAAAACACTATCACAGTATCTCCTGCGAGCTGCTTCTCCGTCAACCACACCAACAGCAGATTCGATCTTTTCATGGACAGCGGTCCGCAGCTTAGACATTATTTTACCGCCCTTGGCTGGCGTAATACCCTTTATCGTCTCCTTCTGCTTCAGTATGGTACATTTCGTAGAAGTACTACACTCGTACTGCCTCGCCAATTCCATCACACGCACACCTCGCTCATGTTTTTCTATTATTTTGCGCTCTAAGTCAATGGACATCATCCTCTTCGTCTTCTCAGCGCTCAGCAAAAAAATTGGCAAAATAACTGCACAAGAAGCACAAATCGCGAGTACAAAACACAGCTGAGATGCTTCCACACTCAGGTAACCACGTGAAGTGAAGGAGTGAGACGCGGGAGGCTGGATGCTGGCCAGTGGCCACATTCGCTCGCCACGCCCACCAGCGGCGGTGCACCTGAAGCTCGCTCCTCCAAATCAATACAAGAAATCGATGGAACGACGCCTTCTATCTCGGAAAACTTGTATGTTAGTGCACTCGTAACTCAAGGTACCACTGTATACATATAAAGTTGATATAGATATCTCTATAAATATATATATATAAATAAATATATATATATATATCTATATATAGATGCATAGTGTGGCAGTTTCGCCTACCACATGCCAACCAAGTGGCGTGTTCAGGGCCCTCCGGTAAAGAGACACAGAAAGCGGGGGTTGTAAACACCAGTTTATTGTCGAGAGTGGGCCTAGTTGGAATTAGCCCAGGAGCAGATAGTATGTGTCATGACAAGGCTCCTCTCCTGGGTGTGTGTGGAGATGGGGGATTTACCTGTTGCTTGTTACATCAACCAACGAGCAACAGCTATGCAGCCACTCTGATCCCAATTACCTAGACCCAGGAAGGATTTGGCTGCTCAAATCACACCACCCCCACAGCACACATAGTTACAGAGATAATTTATACAATATAATATTAATTGAATTGGATTGAATTGGATTGAATTGAATTGAATTGAATTGAATTGAATTGAATTGAATTGAATTGAATTAAACAGGTTTTTTTTAATCATAGATAGATAGATAGATAAATAGATCGATAGATAGATAGATAGATAGATAGATAGATAGATAGATAGATAGATAGATAGATAGATAGATAGATAGATAGATAGATAGATAGATAGATAGATAGATAGATAGATAGATAGATAGATAGATAGATAGATAGACAGAATATAATTTAGTTGCTCCGTTGATCATTTTGTTGATTCTGGCTATTCATGCTTAATTATAGATTGATAAGTCGATAGATTTATCATAATAATACATCTAATATATACATGTACGTGTGTGTGTGTGTGTGTGTGTATATATATATATATATATATATATATATATATATATATATATATATATATATATATATACATACAGTATATATACAGTATATACAGTATATATATGTATATACTGTATATATCAATAGAATATAACTGATTTGAGCCAAGCTTCTCAGAGGACGCCTATGCCAGTGAGTGCAGTAGCAGTAGCAGCTCAGTCAGACGGGTCCCACTGAGGACAACCTCGGGCCCCGAGCCGCTGACACCGAGCTCCCGGAGCGCACAGCAGACACTAATTCCCTGTCGCCGTCAGGCCTCCAATGCGCACACACACACACACACACACACACACACACACACACACACACACACACACACACACACACACACACACACACACACACACACACACACACACACACACACACAGTAAATCTGGAGCCCTCAGACAAAGGCTCTGAGAGGAAGCAGAGCAATGTCAATTGGTGTTGGCTGCTGGATTTGTCTAAGGGAAATGATTATCACACTTCACTTAGCTCATGTCAACGAGCCCTGCCTCATCCTGCTAACACCTCCAAACACTGACATCTACTGACAGAATCTCTGCCCGCCGTGTGCCAATGGACGCTGTGTGTTTGTGTGTGTGTGTGTGTGTGTGTGTGTGTGTGTGTGTGTGTGTGTGTGTGTGTGTGTGTGTGTGCGTGCGTGTGCGTGCATGCGTGTGCTCAGTGTGTGTGTTTGTGTGTGTTGTGTGCCCTCCAAACAAGCTTGTCTCTGCAGAACTCTGCTAATTCATTGTCCAGTACTGTTCTCAGCCATGCACGACAACGCTGGGAAAAGTAACTAAGTTAAAGTACATATTACTGTGCTTTGGTTACGTTTTTTAAGTACATGCACTTTCTGCACTTCCGGCTGTTGTTATTATTTATTAAACCTACTACCACATTTCTTACAAACGTAAAAAAAAAAAAAAAAAAAGGAGAATGGCACCTCCCCCACCCCCCCAACACCTGTTCTTGCATTGTGACTGCTGTGTTGGGGTACGAAACCGCAGGAGAAGTGTGACGCTTTATGGCTCTACGTCACTTCCTTGATGTTTAGCTGTGGTAAATAGGGTTATTTTTGCCTTGTAACATTTTATGCAAAAAAAAAATTATAATAATAGTAAATAATAAACTTGCGAGTCAAATTGTCTGGTAATAATGCTCATACAAACTGTAGCCGCCCCATCTTCCCGACGGCACGGGCGAGAGGGGCCAGTGATGCGCCCGGCACCCCTCACTTTCATTGCGCCACGGGGTTTGTTTCACCCTCTGACTCGCACGTGCTGAGCCGATCTGCCGGGCCGAGCACATCCTGCACCTACACCGGCAGCAGGGGGTCGATCCCGGCGCCCTCTCTCCCCATGCATCTGTACTTTACCTAAGCTGGTCAACTGTAGTCAGGACATGCATGATAAGGAAAAAAAGGTGCAGTAGTACTTTATGCTGTGTTATAGACCTTTATTATAGACTATTATATGAGGTCACTGGATGTGACAAGAACTTTTACTTTAAAGTACTTTCAGTACATTAAAGAGCAGGTACTTAGTGACCTAGTGACTTGTTTTATCTGGTTTTATGTTTATACATTTTATACACTACTATGTCTTCAACTGTAATTTTTTATAAAAATCGTTATCAGGACATGCATCATAAAAAAGATACTGTAGGACTTTATTTACTATTTTATTTTCTTTATTTGTACTACTTTATTTACTAGTATTTATTATGATTTATGTTAGACGAGGGCAACGAATATGACAAGTACTTTTACTTTTAATACTTAAAGTACATTCAAGCGTACATACATACTTTACATACTTTTACTGAAGTAGAAATGTCAACAGAATGACACTTCCAGTGTTACTAGAGTCATTTTCTGTGGGGGTATGTTTCTATTTTGAGCACTTCTTCCACCACTGTGCATCAACCCATCACACCCGCCCCTTCATTATTTTCTTTTTTTTCTCACTTATTAATTTTTTTTTAAACCCTCTGACTTGCGGTGTGCTCTGTGCCGGTCCTCCACAGAGAGCGGGGAGACGTACCAGCGCCAGGTGCTGTCTATTCTAAGCATCGCCTCGGGGATCTGTCTCCTCGGAGTGGCCTGCATGGCGCTCTACCACCACAACAAGTGAGTGACGTTTACTTCTGTACTCCTGGTAAGAGACCCGGAGGTTCAAATGAAATACCAAGGAGAATGCGAACCATCCCACTAGGAGGCCAATTTCGACACAGAGATGCAAATTTGCCTGAAGTTTTGAAAAAAGTTCTTTCGTCCAAGACATGGACGTGCGTTCAAGTCAAGCAAAGCGTTCAAGTCAAGTCGGGTCACGGCGCTGTCGCCGGGAGCGATTCGAAAGAAGCCGAGCGTGCAAATACCGAAACACGCCAACAGGTGAGTCGGCTCCTCGGAAAGGTCAGCGTGGTGCGTGCGCACGTGTGTGTGTGTGAGTGTGTGTGTGTGTGTGTGTGTGTGTGTGTGTGTGTGTGTGTGTGTGTGTCTGTGTGTGTGTGTCTGTGTCTGTGTGTGTGCCTGTGTGTGTGTGTGTGGACAAGAGTTGTAGTTGTTGTAGATCTGGGTCATGTTCGATGTGAGATAAAGCTGTTTTGGGCAAAACAAAAGCCTGTTGTTTTTTTTAGGTTGGAAATTCAGACTTGGGGCATGTAAACAAAGAGAAATTAATGTGAAACAAAAAGGTGAATTTGAGTTGGAGTAGTTTGAATGTTATGCAAAAGTGGAAATTATATTGTACATTATTTTAACATAGTTTATTTTATGATGTTATAGATATATAAGTAGATAGATACAGGCTTATAAGGATAGATAGATAGATGATAGACAGACAGACAGACAGACAGATAGATAGATAGATAGATAGATAGATAGATAGATAGATAGATAGATAGATAGATAGATAGATAGATAGATAGATAGATAGATAGATAGATAGATAGATAGATAGATAGATAGATAGATAGACAGATAGATAGATAGATAGATAGATAGATAGATAGATAGATAGATAGATAGATAGATAGATAGATACTGTATATAAGTACAAAGATAGATAGATACATACATACATACATACATACATATACAGACATACATATAGATAGAAAGGTGAGAAAAATTAAAGTAATTAAAATATAAATAAAAATAGAAAAATGGTTATATACAAAGGAATGAAAATAAAACTGGTCAAAAATAACTAAATGAATAAGAAACAATGTAGATATAAATATATATAAATAATTGTAGAAACAATAAAGAAAAAAACACAAAAAACAATCCAGAAACAAGCTGTAAAGATAGCTAAAAGGGACGTGGAAATAGATTATGTTGTCAATTAATTAGTCATTAGAATTTTAAATTATCACTTTATATTTCTGTTCATTTTCCTTCGGTGTTTAGTGACGAGGAGCTGACCCGAGGTCTAACCAAAAAAAAACGGGGCCTGTCAACATCTGGCGCCGAAAAGAACCCTGAACACTGCCGCTAATTGTTGAATTCCAAAGTCGACAGAGATGGCGCCAGAGAATATAAGTCTGAGATTCCCGCTTTACCCAACTCAACAAACTCATTATTGTACATTCACTCTAATGGCACTCTAACGTCTTGTAAATGAAATAACGGTGACGTTTGACTATCAATTATTTTTGCTTGGGACCCCCCCCCCCCCCCCCGGAAGCTCTTGGAGGACCCCCAGGGGGTCCCCAGACCATACATTGGGAACCACCGGACAAATCTATGCATTCCACGTGAACAACGCTGTTCTTTTAAGGCCATATAAGACGTCGGAAGATCTTGACTTTTTAACGGAAGGATCTTGACTTTTTGTGTCATGGTCACCCTGCTTTTATTTCATCTGTCAAAACGCCTTGTTAACTGTGTTTTTAAAGGTGCTCCATAAATAAAGCTATTATTATTATTAGCATGGTGTTAAAGTTATGATGGTAATATATAAGATAGATGCTGTTGGAAATGACTTCACTTCTTTCCTCAGCCGTGCCGCCACCTTACCGGCTCTGCACATCCTGTCCCTCGCCCAGGACACACTGTGGCTGTAAACAGCGGAGAGAGTGCGGCAACCTATTATTTCAAAATGGAACATTTAAAGCCCAATTAACATTTAATCCAAAAGTCCTAACCCTCATTGCATTTTTAATCCAATAAAAAAAATCTAAATCAAAATTTAAGTAATGCGTTGATATTCTTTTACATTCAGCCGAACTGAGGGAGGCCTGCTTTACCCTTCTTTGCTTTTTTTCTTCCCGGTGTGATTGTTTTATGGATAAGGGAAAGAGATTGCACAACATAACGCAGATGTGTAACGGCCGTGTTGTTCAAATGAAAGCTCCGGCTATTAAGCGCTGGCGTGCAATAAAGTCGGCTTTTTGTCACGACCCGATGCATCCGCGCATAAAACGGGAGCTCAAAGCATGTGCACACCTCCACTTGGCCAGAGTGTGTGTTATTTAGAACGGCTTTAGAACTTGGAGTTCACACACTTAAACTTGATAAACACACACTCGGTTATTCTTCGGTTCCTGGATAAATTTCCCACCTATATCTGTCACAGAGAGACTATCAACATTTTGGTAGCTGGGAACTGGAGTCCTGCAGCCTTATCTAAACTGGGTAAACCGTTTTTGATAGGAAATAATAGTGAATGATAAATAATATATGCTGTACCCACAAAAAAAAGGTCCACTTTTGGTGGAAATAAAGACCCCAAAGACTCACAACTCTATAGGGACCAACAAAAATAATTCCCTTTGGGGGTTAGTATACTGACGGTATACTGTACATAAATACACTGGGGTCTGCAGCCACCTAGGAGTCTCCGTAGGAATTGCAGGGGGTGCGCCGTAAAATTGTTATTATATGTGGGTGGCGCTGTTATTGTTTTCCATTATTTTAATAGCATTTCACATTTTAAGCTTTGTCAACTGGCTTAGTGCAAAGTAATGGGGATGGTGTTGTGTTGATGGTGAAAATGCCATTAAGTAAAAGTTTTGATAAATATTACATTGTGTTTCTGGGCTCAGTAATAAAATCATAGTATGGCTAGAATTCCATGCTTTGATTTTTTAAAATAGGAAAATCCTTCTTTAGGGTCAAATTTGAGTCGATTTTAAAATTGCAATTAACCGACATCAGGTGATTAATCGCGATTAATTATTTAAATCGTTTGACAACCTTAATATATACTGAATATAAGTTTTCCAGAACATTATGGTGAGGGCATTTTGACGGTTCCTTCACTTGTTTAAAAAAAAAAAAAAAAAAAAAAAGAAAAACATTTTTTGAACTTTTGAAAGACAGCTGTTTTTGCCGCGGCTCGGAGCGCCCTTTGCCCGGCACCATCCAAACCTCGAGCAGCCGCTCCGCCAGAGAAGCCTCTCATGTCGCTCCAACCCCAACGTGCTCGACAAATGTCAGATCCAGCTCCTGTTCAATGGCGGACATGGCTTCTCCTGCGAAAGGGGCTTCTGAAATATTGATGTCACGCTGCATGCTTATTTCCGTCCTAAATATTTGCTTCTGCAACCTTTGGTTGTTGGTGTAATATGAAGGACCCCGGACGTTATTTTATCATATGGTTAGTTATTTGATCATTTTGTTCGTATTAAGTTTTGGTTTCACTTTGGAATCCTGTGGGGTTTCTATCTAATTCACACTGCCAGCTCGACACTTTAGTGCAAAAATTGCAAAAACAGGGAAAACGTGTCTCAAAGTGTTTTTTGGGGGGGTTTGTAGTCGCCATGGCACCCGCAGAATATTCCAGAATGTTCTTTGAATGCCTCGAGGCGGGATTAGAAAGACGCTGCGACGCAAATGAAAAGAGCCCAACTTCTGCTCATGCAAGATGGCTGAGCCGAGGGAGTTCCAAAGTTCCAAGAAACCACTTCGAAATGAGACTCTCTCCATCCCTCGCTCCCTCTCTTTTTCCCAGTTTAATTCAAATTACAAGTTGCTGTATTGACGTGACAAGAATCCTTATATTGCCAAGGCATGACTTCAGACATGTACAGTCAATAACAATTGTGATGTTACACATAACATGAGGTAGAGACACCATCACCGCTCTCTCTCTCTCTCTCTCTCTCTCTCTCTCTCTATCTTTCTCTCCACCCCTCTTTCTCCATCTGCCCCTCTCACCCTTTATCTCTCATCTCTCTCTCTCTCTCTCTCTCCCGTCATCCCTCGGCCTCAAAATACGTTCAGTAAAATGTCTTTTTCGACTGAAATTGTCTTTCTCACTCCACCCATCTCTCTCTCCATCCCACTATCAATACCTCTCTACCTTTCTCCATCCCTCTCACCCCCTTCTCTCTCAATTTACCTCTCTCTCTCTCTCTCTCTCTCTCTCTCCATCGCTTTATCTCTCTCGTGTCTCCCCCACTTTCTCTCTCTCTCTCTCTCTCTTTCTCTCCACCCCACTCTCTCCCGCCATCCCTCTCTCCCTCCCTCCCTCCCTCTAACCATTCCTGTCTCTCCATCTCCCTCTCTCTCCATCCTTCTCTTCCTCTCCCTCCATCCCTCTCTCCCCCGCTCTATCTCTCGTCTCTCTCTATCTCCCTCTCCCTCCATCTATCTCTCTCCACCCCTGTCTCTCTACCCCATTATTTTTCCCTCTACCCCCCCCCCCCTGCCATCCCTTTCTTTCTCATGGCTCTCCATCTCCCTCTCTCTCTCTCCCCCTCCACCCTCTCTCTCTCCCTCCCTGCCTCCCTCCATCTCTCTCTCCCTCCCTCCATCCCTCTCTCCCTCCCTCCCTGCAGGAGGCACAGGGAGAAGCTCAGGGCCCAGTTCTGGGAGAGTCACAGCCTGAGGGACTGCAGCATCAGCGCCTCTGGCTTCATGTCCAAGTCTGGAACACGGCCTCAGTACAGCCTGCAGCTGCAGAAGGTAACGCATTCAATTATTCACCGTTGCCTCGCTCCAGCCATAGAAAGTTTAGCTGTTGTTTCTTTCCCGTATTGTGTGCTATGCAGGCGGTATTTCTGCTTGTTCATTAGACTCCTGCTGATACATGTTATCTATTGTTAACTATTTCAAAGTGCTGCAGAGACAACACGATGGGAGGGCAGCACGGACAATCAACAATTAAACAGCATTTAAAAAGAGGGAAAACATTTCGATTTCAAGCCGATTCGATTTCTGCCTGCAGACGGTGGTTAAAAACAGCAAACCATTCGTAGATGGAGAGTTACTTTCTTTTGTATATACACAGATGTGTCATCATTTACATCATAGAAGCCATACTGCATTGTACATTGTCAAATTAATGATTTTAAAGCACTTGGACTCCACATAATGGAGTTCAATGCAGTTGTTAAAGATACAGAAAACTGTTCAACTGTTCCTACTTCGGCTCTTGTTTACATGGTGCATTGAATAGGAACGTTCTGAACGTTCTATTTGCACGAGATTCATCGTGGTTTTTAATTGGAACTGCTCAATGAGAGCTGCAGCACGATATTTCCTAGAATCCAATCTAATGGTTTAAACATGTCAGAACAGCATTCTGAATTTCTTGTGTGAAAAATAATTGCCCACCCCTTGGTTTACAGGCTAAATTAGAGCTGCTGTGAGTCTGTGGTGGCCTTCAAACAGTTGGAGAGATGCTTGTCTGCTGCCAGAAAGGAGGATGCCGACTGCGGGCGGGGGTGGGTTGGGGGGGGGGTGGGGGTTGTTGAATGATTATTTCATTGAGATGGGGGGTGGGGGTCCTTGAACACACTGGCGCGTGAGCGGTGGGGAGGGTTTTATAGTCATCCCTGAAGGAACCTGAGGCAGGGGAAAGAATACGTGTTGCCGAGCGGAGAGACAGCGGCACACCAGGGATCCGGCTGTCACTTCTTCCCGACTCGCGCTCTCATCGCCCCTCAGCTCGGGACAAATCCCATAAATCTGGCTGGCAGATCAAACAAACAAACAAGCAAACACACATAACGGCCCGACAGACTACGGCTGAATCGAGCTTTAGCGTACCTTGTCGTCGGTTCCACGCGGGCGCTTCTTCCGTGGGAGGCGGCGTTACACGAGCTGCCAGGGTTTTAAATCTGCAGTCGCCCCGGCGGCCTTTCCAGGACAGTTTTCCAGGTGAGGGACAGTTGATAGCGCTCACTCGTCCTTTACTGTCCACTGGGACCTGTTTCATATTTATCCCCATGGATGTCTTGATCCATCACTTGTACCAGAGTGTCCTTGCATTTGTCCAATCCATGATGCGGTTCTCTAGCTCACAAATGATTCAAAATGGCCGAAAAACCTCCTGGTATGGTCACATTAGCATGTCTACCGTGGCATGGATATACCTTACAGGTGGGTCGATCTGGGGTTTACGTCTCACTTTCTTCTTTGAATGCTCTCTTTGATGCCATGGTATACCTGCTAACGTCCATGATTTGCCCTCTTTTCTCCCTTGTTGTCCCTATAGTTAGCTTTAGGAGAGTTTCTGCTTGATGTCTTTCCTTGTTCTGCTTCATCAGGGTTTCCTATTATTCTGGCTTAGATTAATAGGGTCTGTCCCGCTGCTGGTTTGTGCTGCGCTGGACAATGTTCAGGGCTTGAGCAGATATTGATCAGTGTGTGTCGGTTTCCGGGATATTGCTAGCTCGATGCTCCTGTCACCCCTGCGGTATATTTTTAGATCAAGACATGAGACGCAGTCGGTCCATTTCTTCTTCATGTGTAAATTTTATATGACATTTGATATTGATATCGACGGAGTTGCAATGTGCGATGACGCCTTTACGGCTCCCGAGGCCGTGGAACAGGGAAAGGATGAGCAACCATCTTGGAACCTCCTTCCCACAGTGTATGACAAAATGATGTAACTGCGGGATACCTTTCTGCCCCCCAGCTGTTCCCTGGAAGCACTAGACAACTTCATAAAGCCTCCTGTAACAACAATGGGACCCCAAGCTCAGGGAGCCCAAACTGAAGGCTGCTATCAGTTTTAGCTTAAGCTGACTGCTGCTGTACGTCTGCTCTACTTAGTGCAAATAAATCGTCATTGTGCCTCTTCAATGTTAATCGGAATATCTAATGATGAACGTAAGCACATGCAGGCAGAAGTAGTAAACATACTGTTGTGTGGGGGTGGTGTGGTTTGAACAGCCACACCTTGGGTCTTGGGTGGAGGTAATTGGGCCTGGGATCAGGGTGGCTGTATGCCTGTTGCTTGTTAGACCTTTCAACGAGCAACAGGTAAAACCCCCATCCCACACACACAGGAGAGGAGCCCTTATAATGTTTTCTGTGTGCTCCGGGCTTGTTCCACCTTGCCCACTTGTGACAATAAAACTGGTGTGGTTAAACCCCATCGCCTGTGTCTCTGGGTCGGAGGGCCCAGAAAACACCACTCAGGTGGCGTGTGGCAGGTGCAACTGCCACACATACAACATACAACATATTTATATGCGGCCTCCAATGGGATTATAGCAAATTGATATTTGCTAAGTTAAGACATCTATGAAGTAGAAGCATCTGCTATTATATAATTGGTATTATATGTTGTGTGGAGAAAATCTTTTTTGAAGTTCTATATCAGCATTATCAGCATACGCTATATAAGCATGACTAAGATGTTTCACTTTTTAAATGATCATTATTCATAATTGAATGATTATTAAAATCTAAATATATTCTATTAGAGGGTAAGTTCATCATTTTTCAACCCAGGGCTTATTATAATGTAGGTCCCCATCAATTATAACACAACCTTTAGCACAACCTTACTGATGTGAGGAAATGATGGGAACCATGAAAATATATCTTTATTATAATAATTGTAAAATAATGCAAAATCGTAGATCATAGAATGAATCATCTAGGGCTGCCCCCTGAAAGTCGACAATTCAAAACATCTGTCGGAGACCCATCAGCCGACTGAGATTCCTCAAGTCAAGCGGTCGTTTTTTTTTCTTTAGATCTTTCCAGATCCAAAGTCTTTTTTTTGTTTTTTTAATCAGTCCGAGAGAACGACACCATCCACGATCGACTTACTAGTGGACTCGTTCTCTGATATTAAGTTAGAAGACAAAGGCACAGCTCTCCGGTTGAAAGTAGTAAATAGATCAGGAAGCGATGCTGTGTTGACGGGAACTCAGAAAACTTTTTGTTTCGGAAGTGATGCTGCATTCACGGGACCTCGGGAAATGAAGTCGAATATACGTATTGAACAGCTAAATCCAATTAGACCGACTAAATTCTGAGTCGGGTTCAGCCCTAGAAACATCTAAGTTTTGCTAATAGAGAGTACCTGGTAATGCTAATATAGAATTTCTTATCAAGACCTGGGTTGAAAAATAGCAAAAGAGAAAACCTATCCTTTAAACTCTATCTCCAGGCTATGATACATTTCTGTCAGTGTTTTTTATCCCTTTTGTTTGCATAATTATTAACATCCTGTGACATTCCTGCGGCGGTTTCATCTTATCTTAAATGTAGACACCTGTCGTAATACAGCAGAGGGGTAATGGAGGCCGCAATCCTCTTAAACCTGCAGCTTGGCCTATAGTTGTACTTCAAAATCACATATGAAACCTGGAAGCCTGCGTTGACTCGGAGCAGACCCCCCCCCACTCCCACTCTTCTCCTCTCGAGCAATAAATCCAATTTTCATTTTTTTGTTTGTTTACCCGACGCCAGCGGTGTCGCGCAAGACTTGAAGGGGAGGCACAGGTGAAATGAACGGCGGCACTCCTCGAGCTCAAATCGTCTGAAGGCGTCGACCGCCTTCGGCTAATTATTTTCTCCCTGGGCGGCCCGGGTGGTGTCGTTGGCCCTGTTTCCCCGGTTAGAAAATTTTCCCACATCAAATTGTTCTGGGGTTCTGAAAAATGGGTAGTGGGGTGCTTGAAAGGATCCTATTTTCCTGCAAACGGGGGAGTAACCGGGGGTGGGGCACCTCCTCCGGCAGTCGGGGATGAGAGAGAGAGAAGGATAGAAAGAGGCATATCAGCCGTCGAGGGGCCCCCAACCGGCGCTAAGTCAGATCCAATTTCTTTAATGACGGTACAATTGGTTGGACAGAGAAAAAGCAGGAACCACTGTAACTGGAATAACAGCATTATCTGCCGGCGAGGGGGCCGCAGAGCGCTATTTTGAGGTTCGCCGTTGTTTGAGAATGGTGTTAATTTTTTTTTTTTTTTTTGATAGAGAAAACAAGGGCAAAATGTAGGGGTGGTGGTGCTGGCGGGGTGGGGAATTCCTTTGCAAGTCCATTAATGTAATCTCATGTGGAAGTTTATTCACAGAGAGTCCTCTCCTCCTTGTGGTGAGTTTTAAATATTAAATATAATCAAAGAGGCTTCTTCTTGGTCTTCACTGTTGGGACTGGGTGCCTCCCAGAGAGAACCAGACTCCCCCCTTGTTTCCCCTTGTGTATATTCATGGAATTTTTTTTTTTATAACAGGTTTGGGAAAATTTCAACTCACTTTAATGTTTGGTGCTAAACATCTCGCAAAATCACAGTTTTGCATATTTGTCCCTCAAAGATATTTTCGAGTGTCGCCAGCGGTGTATGTCACTTCAAAGCTAAAACAGTTACATTTTTCCCAACCTTCTGTTAATTATTTTGAAACACATTTGTTTTTCCAATGTTACTGAACTAGCTTAAACAGGCAACTCATTTTCCCACCACTGACATGTAACAAATGTCAAGTTTCCCCAGGCCACTCCAAGGCCACGTTTTTGGTATTTTTTCCATAACATGTTTTAAACCGTGAATGATTTAAGACTAATCAAAAATTTAGAAAATATATATGAAATTTCACTGTGATGGCACACATACAGCGCACCCAATAATTGCTATTTTTAGGTGCTTATTTTCCGGATTCTGTCAGACAACTCTTAGATTTACTTCAAAATTATATTTATTCACCACGCATTTTTTTAGGGTGGTGTCTGCCTCTACTGCTCATCACTCCTGGTGAGGTGTACAGCAAACACAGGCTTATTTAGTGAGCTGGAGATATAGAAGTGATGAGTTCAAATCCCCTCATTGGATAGAAGAGTGGAGGCCAACAGGTGGATGTAGGGGAGTAGCTCGCAAGCAGGCAGCAAAGCAGGTAGAGTAGGAGGGATTGGCTAAAATAGTCCAGCCAATTGTGGCTGTGGGAGTGTGTGGCACCGTCAACTTGTATGACATAATTAGCTCCACAAGATAGTCAAGTCAGGTCATACTTTATTTATAAAGCGCATTTCACACCAGGGCAAAACAATGCGCTTTACAGGGAAATACAATCAAAGAAAATATCTAAAATGTCGGTGCAACCGTAAGAACAGTCAGCTGCAGGATAAACAAACACACACACACACAGAGAACTCAGTCATAGACTGTAGTGAACAGCAAGGTTTTTAAGCTGCTTTTAAAAGTGTTCAGTGTGGGGGCCTCTCTCAGGTCCTCCGGCAAGGTGTTCCATCTACTTGGGGCCTCGATACAGAAGGCAGCCTCCCCTGCTTTAGCGTTAGTGCGAGGGATGGTTAGAAGACCACTGCCTGTGGACCTGAGAGTTCTTGCTGGTTCGTGTGTGATGATTATTTATTTTATCTACTGAGGTGCAAGGCCATTTATAGCTTTGTAAACGAGTAGCAGAAGCTTAAGATCAATTCTAGTTTTTTACGGGGAACCAATGTAGAGATATAAGAACAGGTGTAATGTGTTCAAACCTTTTAGTCCCAGTGAGAACACGTGCAGCCACATTTTGGATGAGCTGTAGCCACTGCACAGCTGATTTCGGGAGGCCGGTGAATAGGCCATGACAGTAGTCTAATCTACTCGTTATGAATGTATGGATTAATTTCTGCTTTTGACAAGAAGCCTCTTCATTTTGAAATATTTTTTAGATGGTAGAAGGCCGATTTTGTGATGTGATTGATATGGCTCTAAAAATTTAGATCGCCATCTATGATTACATTCAGATTTCTGGCTTAATTTTTGCTCTCCAGAGACAGAGAGCTGCATTTTTTTTTGTCTGTGAGGCTTTGCACCAAATATGAGTATTTCTGTTTTATCTTTGTTCAGTTGTAAAAAGTTCTGTGACATCCATACATCAAAATCATTAATACACTGAGTGAGGGAGTCTATAGAGTAGGTCATCAGGAGATAGGGATATGTAGAGTTGTAAATCATCTGCATTGTTATGGTAATTAATTTTTTGTTACTTTATCATATGTTCAAGTCGGAGCATATAGAGATTAAACAATAATGGTCCAATAATCGAACCTTGGGGCACTCCACATATAATTTCCACTTTGTTGGAGACACAATCTTCAATGGACACAAAGAACTGCTTGCCCTGTAGGCAGGTTCTGAACAAGTTTAGAATTGGGCCAGATAGGCCGACCCATTTTTGTGATCTCGCGAGAAAAAAATGATGGTCAACAGTGTCAAAGGCAGCACTGAGATCCAGGAGCAGAACAGATTTTTTGAATCAGTGTTTATATGCAGATCATTCAAAACTTTAACAAGTGCTGTTTCTGTGCTATGGTGAGGTCGAAAACCAGATTGACAAATGTCTAAAAGGCTATTTAATGTTAGACACCTGTAAAGCTGAAGAAAACTCTTTTTTCAAGTATTTGCTGAGGAATGTCAGGTTTGAAATGGCCCTATAGTTGGCAATAATTGTTTCATCAAAATTGCTCTTCTTCAGGAGTGGTTTAATGACAGCTGTTTTGAATGCTGCAGGAAATATACCTGATTGAAGAGAGCTGTTTATAATTTCTAATACCTCATGTGCTAAGCAGTTATAAACTATTTTTAAAAATGTGGTAGGGAGAGGGTCCAGGCAGCAGGTGGAAGACCTGAGCTGACTAACAATATCATCCAGTTTTTTTATGTCTAAAGGGACAAAGTGAGACATGGCAGCAGTCATATTACTGGAAAACTGGAGGAAAGGGTTAATTTCTGGATGTTGAGGCACTAATATTCTGTCAGATAGTTATGATTTTGTTATTAAAAAATGAAGCAATTTCTTCACATTTTTCAGTGGAGAGCATCTCTGATGAGGTTGTAGATGGTGGTTGATAAGGCGATCAAAAGTGGAGAAGAGAAACTTTACTATTGTTGATATTTTCATTAATGATTTTCGTGAACGAAGACGGTCTGGCCTGTTTAATTTCTTTGTTGTACTGATTGAGTCCATCCTTGTAAATTTCATGGTGAACCTGAAGTTTTGTAGGGGGCTTTTTGTTTTTCTATGTTTTTAGTTTTAACAGGTGCAATGTTTACAGTGATATTTTGTATTTTTGAGTTGAAGTTGTTCACAGGATCCTCGGTTGATGATGCCATGAACAGCGGTAACTAATTTACAGTTCTCCTAAAGGTTTCAATGGTATTATTGCTAATGATACATTTTCTAATTGTTCGGGTACCCCTCTGTTGTACAGGAAAAGCAGACACATCAAAAAAATATGCAACAGTGATCTGAAATAGCAACAGTCATGACACAGGGTACAGTGATATTAAGTCCTTTTGATATGACTAAGTCCAGAGTGTGTCCTTTATTGTGGGTGGGTCCAGAAACAGGCAGAGTGAGGTCAAATGTCTTCAATAGGCTCATGAAGTCTTGAGCATCTGGGTCTGTTTGATTGTCAACATGAATATTATAATCACCTGAGGTTATTGTACAATCATAATCTATGGAGACCTTGGACAGTACCTCAGAGAATTCATCAAGAAAGACACATTTACATTTTGGTGGCCGATAGACAGTAATGATTAAAATCTGAGAACTGCAGTTTATGGATACAATGGATAGCAAGGTGTTCAAAAGACGGGAATTCCCCAAAGGGGATTTCCTTGCAGCTATATATATCAGAGAAGACAGTAGCTATTCCACCGCCTCTCTTATCAGCTCTAGTGGTTTGGATGAATTTGAAATTAGGAGAAGTTGTCTCAATGAGTGCGACTGTGCAATTTCTGTCCAGCCAGGCTTCAGTCAGTAGAGTGAAATCCAGGTTATGGTCATCTGACGTTTAAAAAAGCAATTTTTATTGTTCTAGGTGGCATGGCTTTGTGGGGGATAGTTGAAGTCCAAACCAGTAATAAATTGCTTTGATTCCTGAGTGTTACAGGAAAGTTACATGGTTTATAATTACAGGAATTTCTAAAGCAGATTGACAATCATTAATCTTAGTAGAGTGGGTCGGACCCACCAAACATCAGTAGTGAAGAGAGGATTTCAACGTAAGTTCCATGTTCATGGGGAGAAGACGTGATCCGTAAAAGTTTGGATGTACTTCATCACGCCTGAAAAACGTTGGACGGTTTAAGAAGGCACCAAAATTCTCCACAAACGGCACGCAGAGGGAGCAGCAGTATCCCTTGAGCCATGTGTGATGCTGAAGGACAGGCGTGAATTTTACGTCTTAAGCTGGGACACGGCAGCGGGCCGTAGACGATGAACCGATGGTCTGACTGTAGAAGACTGTCAGTAAGCTTTGTAAAGTCTCTTTAAATGTCTTTGATTGTTTGTTCCTGAGATCGTTGGTTCTGACGTGGATGGAAACAGTGGAGGCAGATGGGTTTCGATCCAGCAACTGTGGGATTTTGGAGTCTATATCCTGGACCAGGGTACCTGAATAGCAGAGGGTTTTAGCCCCAGGCAGGGTGACGTGTCGAACCATGGAGAAGCCGACAACGAGCACGGATGGAGGAGTCCCGAGGGACAGCAGCAGCAGCCGAGCCAGGAGAGCAGCATCCTCCCGGAGGCGGCACAGGCAGGTGGTCCAATTCAGTGGCTGCAGGGCGGCCCCGACAGGCAGAGACCCTGCTGCAGGAGCCGAGGCGGCCCTCCGTAGCGTTGAAAACAGAGAGTGGCAGGATCAAAGCAGGGACCGCGGTGGCGGAGGAGCCACCAACCGGCGCCGGAGTGGAGGCCCGGGAAGGCAATGGATGGTCACCTCTGGATCCATGCCCAGGCATGGAACCAGAGGAGGAGGAGGCTGGTGGCAGTGGAGATGAGGCTGGCGGCGTCTCGGTGCTCCCGATGCCACGGTTGACTGTGACCCCCCCAAACGGGGGAACTCCCACATATCCCTCACATTGACTGTGGGCTCCAGGGCTTAGAATCTGTTCTCCAGCCGGAGAGTCTCCGGGATAGAGCATGGAGGTGAGACGCACAAACAGTTCATCCTTTTTCCTTCACATCCTCACGCAGGCTGTAGATGGCTTTAAAGACCGACTTCTCTAGAGCGCTGAGTCTGTCGACCTGGCGCACACAGTTCTCACAGTCCGAGGAGGTAGGCATCGATGCCAGCATAGTAAGCAATATGCTAGGCTAGCAGGCTAACTAGCGCTAGCTGAGTGCGAACCAAGCCAAAGTCCACATTCCAAAATATGAAAAAGAGTGGGTACGGTGGCACAGTGCATTGCACTGCTGCCTCACAGCAAGAAGGTCCTGGGTTCATCTTTTCTAATCAACGCCTTTACCTGATTGGTCATAACATCATTAGCAAGGTTTGTTTCTAAAATATTTCTTGTGTGTGAATATTGTACGAAAGCCCCGATAGTCATCCTGTAAAATAACGTCGAATGATCAAATTCGAGGTATCGGTCCAAAAAATAATTTGTTATTTGGTCTTGAGCTACCCTACAACAGTTACCAAATTCCCTAATCCTAATCCTAATCCATAGAAGCATCTGTTGATATCTGTCTACTATTCCCTTCCCCCTTGTCCTGCAGGGCTGCAGCTCTGGTGAATCTTCTTTTTCGGGCGTCGGCGCAACAGGTCCGTCGGCATCAACTCCTCCCATCGTCAGCAGGGCCATGTCGAAAGAGAAGCGCTTCAGGTGAACAGAGACCCTGATTTATGATGATTTTCAAGACCTAGATGCAAAAAATTTCATAGATGTGGCTTCCACACGGAGAAATGGAAATGAAATATTTAGACTCCAAAAAAATTGATTTGCTTAGAAGAGGATTTGTGCAATTGTAATCTGTTGTAAATAGATATTATGCGACTGTTTCCAGCTGCATAAGCCTTTATCTGCGTGCACGCACGCATATCCTCCATCAGAATCGTGAGTTTTGGATTAGACTAATTGGTTAAGCCCCTTTCAGAGGACTGAAAAATTAGACTAAAATATGATTAATAAGGAAAGTAACTGACCTCATCTTTAGTTTCGAGGCAAATACAAAAGCGAGTTTTTAATTTGGTGTAAAGTGCGCCGATGCCTTTGAAGAAAAGGGAAGCTGAATATGTTAAAGGCTTTGACATCCATGACTTAACATCTTATTTTATTATCACAAAATGGTCACACCTCATGGTTCCACTCCTCCCAACAAAACATTGTTTTTACAGCCCGGTTTTGACATTGCCGGTCACTGTGACTTGAAATGGGCTATTTATTTGACAAAAAAATTATGAAATTAAATGATTTGGCAAAAAAAAACAAAAAACACGCCGGTTGGCCTGGCCTGTTTATTTTCAGTGCATAAGACACAGGTGTGGGGTGTTTATTGATATGTAACATTAATATAATCTCGTAGTTTAAACTGAAAACTATTTGAAAACGAAGAAAATTATATCAATCTATATTATATTAATATATATCCATATGTGCTATCATATATAGTATATATGCATATAATGTATATAGATAGCATCTTAACGTATTTTTATTCAGAATAAAAATTCATTTTTGACAAGCAGTGGTTGAGAAATCCTAAATAAATGTGGTTGCCAAATGTGGTTGCCCAGTTGCACTTTTAAGTTGCCCTGCAGACAAATATGTATAGATTATTATAGTAGGTAGTGACATGACAAAAAAGGTGTATAAATTAACAAGAACTAAAATATATTGCACAATATTCACAGTATACCAGAACATTGATTAAGAAACTTCCAGTTTTAGAGACCCACAGTCCCACAGTTATGTTGGTACAGTCCTACAGTAATGTTCAATAATATTGAATTAATATTGATTATTGAAAACTCCAGCAGGAATATTGTGTGCACAACATGTAAATAGAAAATCAAAATGCTCTGGAGTAGCCAATTATAAGTCATTATAATACATGTATTTATTGGTAGAATCTTATAAAATCTTATCAAATCTAACAAAATCAATTTATTTTAAAAAATGAAATAATTTTCAATAGAAGGTTAGAAAGGAAGAATGCTGAAAATACTGTTTTATTAAAGGTCCATAAGGTATTGTTTTTTTCTTTTTTTATATTGTTTTTTATGTATTTTTGCCATGTTTCCATGTTCCATTTTCATGTTTATTATAATGTATTATGTGTGAATGATACCCATGAGGTACACACAACAGCGAATATGTGTGTACCCATTTTATGAATATAGAATTGTATTGAAAGTGGGGCTGATAAAGTGGAATTATTGAAAATAATAGTGATAAGTACAAATACTATCACATATTTACTGTTTGTATTATAATTCATTTAGAATTTAGAATTTATTTACACGGCATCGATTCCAATTGAAGCAGAGATATTCCTCTCCCACCTCCCTTCCTTCCTCTCACGCGGGATGCTTTGTTACGATGCATTTTGGCAGGAGCAGCTCGCTGTCGCTCAGCCCGGCCCGGCAGCCCAGGGACCACCATCACTACCGGACGCCGCCCACCTCCAGGGGGAAGAACCACCTGCTGGACGGAGCCAGAGCCGGGGGACACGTCTACCGCCACCTGCAGGAGAACCAGCCCGCGGACGGAGAGGCCGGCTCTTTAAGAAGGTTCGTTTGTTTGTTTCGTGTTTGTTTTTGTTTTGTTTTGGGGGGTTTTTCGTCATTGTTTGCGTGGTTGTCGTGGTTGCTTGGATACACTGTGCAATATTGGAACGCGGTGCCTCGCTCAAGGGCACGCCGAGCACCCTGACACACCTCACACCTCATATTGCACCATCAGTTATTTTGGTTATATATTTAACAATGTATATCTATGTCTGAATTGGTTGATGTAAAAGAATATGAGATTCTGGATCAATTATATAAAAAGGATATATATACTGTATGTATATATACAGTATATATATATATATATATATTTGTAATGAATGTGTCAAAAAAATCTGATGCCTGACTAATGTAGTTCCTAGAGAATAGCACTATAGAAGTACAAACTTGAATTACCTTCCCATCTTGGTCTACACCATGCTCTACTCTACCTCTACCTCTATTCTACTGTACGTTACCTCCCTCGATGCTACCTCTATCTTACTCCACCACTACCCTACCGCTGTTCTACTTCTGCTCTACCGCCCTCTATTCTACCTCTACTCTATTTGCCTCTACTCTACCTACTGTACCTCTATTCTACCACCCTCAATTTTACCTCTACCTCTCTGCTACCTCTACTGTACCTACATCTACTTACCTCTACTCTGCCTCTACTCCACCTCTCCTGATACTCTACCACTCTTTACCTGTACGCTACTCCACCCCCACTCTACTCTGCCTCTGCTCCACCTCTCCTTATACTCTACCACCCTCTACCTACTGTACCTTTCACTCTACCTCTATTCTACCGCCCTCTGTGCTACCTCCCTCTACTCTACCTCTACTCCACCTCAATCTTCCTTTACCTTGCCTCTACTCCACCTCTCCTTCTACTCTACCTCTACTCTACTGTACCTTAACTCTCTCTCTACCCGACCACCCTCTGCTCTACCTCGCTCTACTCTACCTCTACTCAATCTTCCTCTACTCTGCCTCTACTCCACCTTTCCTTCCACTCTACCACCCTCTACCTGTACTCTACTTGACCTCCACTCTACCTTTACGCTACCTCTACTCCACCTCCCTCTTCCTCTACTCTGCCTCTACTCCATAGGGAATTAATGGGAGAAGGGGAAGAAACTGATAATAAACAAGTGAGCGCTGGGGTTTAATATGTAGCAGCAGCATGCACATTGTAAGGGGGCAATGAGGTCGTGACTCAGTTGCAAAGTCCAAGAGCTTGAACCAGCTTGTAAAATGTGGAGCATGGAAATATAAACTATTTTCTGCAGCCCTCAACCACCATAAAGTCACCTTGAGTAATACAATTGATCCCAATGACGCCGGAACAGTATCATTGGTATGGTCCATGTGCTTTAGTCTGTATGTACTTGAATCTCCTAACAGTACAGTTTAAAAGGCTTATAAAGTCAAGCTCATAGACACCTAACACATGCCTACAATGGAAATGTTTTTTTTATATACCAAATCACTTTGTAAAAGTCCTGAGAATATGTTTCATTGTTATTCATTGTAGGAGAATATAATTGTGAAACAATATTGTGAAACAAAAACATCTCCAAACAGGACAAGTCGATCACCTTTCCCCATATTTTCCCCCGATGTTTGTTGCTATTCAGTCAATCGACCTCCAGTTTGCTGCTTGTGAGGTAGAAGTAACAGAAATCCTAGTGTGATTATGATGACTATGTTGAATTACATTGAACTGCCATGCATCCTGTCATTTTGTAGATCGTGAAATGAGTCACTTGGGTTTTTTTGTCAATGGTAGGCAAAGCAAAAATCCAGAACCAATAACAACAAATAATTAAGAACATGTCTACAGTACCAGTATGCTATTGTGCTACCTATATTTATACCAATACATATATTTAATGAATTAAGAGAAATTTCTCCCTGAACCCCCCTCCCCCTTCTAAAATCTTATCTTTTCTTTTCTTATCTTATCTCAATGTGGAAGGAATGATCCGTATAACGAGAGAGAAAATGTACAAAAATGAGACTGATTCAGTCAGCAAACTGAGCTGTTCAAAAACGTCCATCAAGCGTCCGAGGGGACGGGGGGACTGGGGGGGAGGGTGGGGGTTAGCAACCTCCTCGCCTCCCATTGTTTTCAGAAGGGAAAGATCAACATCACCATCTTTCCCTTCTTCCCCCGACTTCCGCCCGACGGGGAAAACGCGGCGCGGCAGACAAACACGCCCGCGCGCGCGTCTGTGTGTGTGTTGATTGTTGCATAACTCCCAAGGAAATTCGAGCGTATAAAACCTTTATCTCACTGCATCACTGTCGCCGCATTTGTTGTTGATGCCACTTTTTCTTCTGACAGATTGTTGCATAATGCAAAGGGTTTCACTGGAACACACACACACACATACACACACACACACACACACACACACACACACAGAGCCACACACACACACACACGCACGCGCGCACACACACACAATGACGGAAACGGAATTCTGAAAGCATGTTTGAATTGACTGCATAGAATTGCATTGTGTTCCTTTGCGTTCAGCATGGTTTTTGGGAGTGGCCTCATTTAACCGCCTGTGTGGCCGTGGTTCTCCCATCCCGTCGTTAAAGCGGCCGCAGCCTCCGTGCCGCCGCCACCGCCGCAGCTTAAAAAAGTCCCCGGCAACCCTCCCCGTTAGCGCGGCAATCCCGTGGAGCGCTACGGCGACGTGGCGAGATGCCAAAACCCTCCGTGTGACCCATTTCCATAATTTGGTTTTTCTTTTTTCTTTTGCTTTTTTAAACAGAGCTCTGTGCAGCTCAGCACTTCTTTCGAACGGCCATGCTCCTCGCAATCTCACACACACATAAAATGCACAAAATAAATGCACAGAAATACAAATCCCAGCAGAAACAATGTGTTTTAACGTATTTTAAAGAAGACTTTAGCTTTTAAACCTATCAGCTTTTTTTTTTTTTCTTATTTATTATTTTTTCTTTTTTGATTATTTTTCATTTTTTATTTAAAGATTGATAAGGTAAATATAAAATATATTATTCCTCTGGGAAATATTTTGAACATTTTGCAACTCATCAGCGATTTATGTTCTTTTTTAATAATTACTTAATTTCTAATAAATAATTTCAAGAATGTAAAAAATGTACTATTTCTAAATATACAGTGGTAAAGCAATGCAGCTCCTCCACCCCTCCATCCATCCATCCATCTGTATCTCTCACTCTCTCTCTCTCTCCCTCCCTCACCCTCCTCCTCCTGCTCCTCCATGCCCCACCTCTCCCTTGTTGCCATGGAGACACCCTCTAGTCTCTGAAATGGAAAAAAAAGAAACGGAAGAGCTGGCTAGGAACGAGGTGAGCGGGGAAAGAGGGATCAAGCCGACAGAGTGAAAGCGAGAGTGGCAGAAAGAGAGAGAGAGAGTGATAGAGGGAGCGAGAGAGAGAGAGAGAGAGAGAGAGGCTGTGCAAAGGAGGGCAAGGGGGAAGAGTGAGAGAAATACAGAGTGAAAGAGAGAGAGAGAGCGATAGAGACGGCATGAAGGAGGATGAGAGGAGTGGGGAACGTGGGATCAAGCCCGACTGAATGGAAAACAGTGAAAGAGAGAGAGAGAGAGAGAGAGAGAGAGAGACGGTATGGGGGATGAGATTTGAGTTTCAAAAACACTTTTATTTCACACTCCGGCAAAAGAGTAATTTGCTCCTTTTGTTCGCGATTCTTACTGCAGCGACTCACAGGCTGAACTGAGATTCCAATCTGGAACGAAAAGAGCCGAGTGGGTCCCAAGCAGAGGCCATCACGCCCATGACACCCTGCTAATGGGATCATGATACTGGACGGAGAGTGTTCGAAATATTTTATTTGAAATTGTATTGATCCTGTTAGTACTCCTGCATGCAAGTACAAATGGATTTATTCGAATAGAAAACATTGGAACACAATGTTTCTGCTACCTCATAAATATATAATTACAAACAGAATAAAGGACGTTTTGTTCACGATTGTACACATATTCTATCCTGTCAACTCCATCATATGTAAATTGTGAGTACTTATTGAGGATAATAAGGATGCCCTGAAGTGTTTTTATGTCTTTTTCCCTTTCCCTTTTTTTTATTTATGTTATTGTACATCTTTCATGGACAATTTATGTTCTCTACCTGATTTGGTATATACAGTACACCGATCAGCCACAACATTAAAACCACCACCGATAACCACCACGAATTTTGTGTCAGTCCCCCTCGTGCCGCCAAAACAGCTCTGACCAGTCGAGACACGGACTCCACAAGACCTCTGAAGGTCTTCTTTGGGATCTGGCACCAAGACAGTAGCAGCAGATCCTTTAAGTCACCTTTAAGCCGTTAAGGTGGGACCCCCATGGATCAGGCTTTGTTGTTCCAGCACATCCCACAGATGCTGATGTCGAGTCGAACCCTAACCCCAGCGATCGACATGATGTAGAAGAAAACATGACCCAGCCCCATACGCAGCAAGCTGTGATGCACTGTGTGTTCTGACACCTTTCTATCATAGCAGCATTAACTTTATCACCAGTTTGTGCTTCAGTAGCTCTTCTGTGGGATGGGACCAGACGGGCTACACTTCACTCCCCATGTGCATCCATGAGCCTATGGGCGCCCATGACCTTGTCACCGGTTCACCAGTTGTCCTTCCTTGGACCACTTTTGGTAGGTACTAACCACTGCATACCGGGAACACCCCATAAGGCTGATCGGTGTATGCATGATACAATATAGACAGATAATGGGCAAATTCATTTACTCATTCAAAAAATAAAAATCTGTCTGTTTATCGGCCTGTCTAACCCTGACAAATAACTCTTGTGCAGTGGTGTGCACAGAGCATTTTAGGGGCAGGCATAAACTCACCATCTCAGAGAACTTACAACACAGCACGATGCTCAAGTTGTTCAAGTCCGCATTTTGCCATCCAAATCACCGCTATTGTTTTGTAAATACAATGTCTGGAGGAAACAACATCAGCTGATAAGGCTCTGTGCCTGAAAATCAAGAGTCGCTGTTGTCACACGGCCTGGTGTTAAAAGTTCAAGTTCTGATTTTTACAGACGGATATTTATTTTGTGAATGAGTGAAGAAATGTTCCCATTACCTGTCTATACAGTACCATATGGTATACACACCAGATCAGGTATAAAACAGAAATTTGTCCATGAAAGATGTGCAATAACATAACTTCGAATAAATTACAAACAACAAGACAAGAAGAAAGAAGACAAGCAGTAAAAACACTTCAGGGCATCCTAATTATCCTCAATAAGTAGTCACAATTAATATATGATGGAGTTGACAGGATAACATATGTGTACAATCTTGAACAAAAAGTCCCTCATTCCATTTTGAATTATATGTTAATGAGGTAGCAGAAACATTGTGTTCCAATGTTTTATATCATTTATATAGTATTTGTGGTATGGGGGTGGTGTGGTATACTGTAAGCAGCCACACCTGTCTCGGGTGTAGTTCATTGGGCCGGGGATCAGGGTGGCTGTACACCTGTTGCTTGTCAAAGCCATCGACAAGCAACAGGTGAATCCCCCATCCCCACACACACGGGGAGAGCCTCTGTCATGACGTGTGTTCACGTGCTCCCGGCGTGTTGCATCTTGCCACTTTCTGCAATAAACTGGCGGGTTTGCAATGTCTCTGCCTGTGTCTCTGCGTTGGATGGCCCTGAAAATGCCACTCGGGTTGCGTGCAGCAGGCTGAACTGCCACACTTTTTAAATGACTGTTTAATTT
Organism: Zeus faber; assembly: GCF_960531495.2. Taxonomy (NCBI): domain Eukaryota; kingdom Metazoa; phylum Chordata; class Actinopteri; order Zeiformes; family Zeidae; genus Zeus; species Zeus faber. Next base: position 15,390,338 of record NC_137207.1, read on the forward strand.
ATGCATAATCTTGTACCATTGTCTTCCTCTAAGTGGGTGAACAGCGTTTGACTGATTTCGGTTAGAATTTCCATGTAGCTTTGCTCAACTGAAAAGAGCTCCCTCTACTGTGATTAGTTGATGTGTATGAGCCATGCTTGCATCAAGTGAAGTGGAGGAGGGCTTCACATTGGTCCTGCCCCGGGGCCTCCAAATTAGGAGGCTGCCCCTGGCCACATTTGTTAAATAAAAGTGTTTTTAAGAATCAAACCTTCAAGTCCTCCAACACCAAAGTTGGAGTTTGTCTCAAACTCATCTCTTTGCACCACTCAGTCAAATGAAGGCCGGTTGTGTCCTGCAATCATTGATCTCAGGAACAGGACTTGGACAGGGAAAAACCAGCACTTTCGGACTTTTGTCTAAAACAGAGTTGTTTATAAAAAAAAACAATTGAAAAAGAACCCACACAAATTGGCGAGGCCCCCTGGCGCACGAGGCGGGCAGACAGTTGTTTTACTATACCCTATGGAAAGACTGCCTGTGCATGTGGTACCTGCTGATTCAGGGGAGCGGGGAACGAGGGATCAAGCCGACGGAGTGAAAAGCGAGAAAGAGAGATGGGGAGAGAAAGGGAGACGGGACAAAGGAGGACGAGAGGAGCGGGGAACGAGGGAACAAGGAGAGAGAGAAGGAGGGGGGGGGGGTGGAGAGAGCTCTTGCTTTTTTTAAGCATGAGATGGCAGACAAGCACGCGGAGAACAAGAAAAGAGAAGAAAAAGAAAAAACGCCCCTCTATGCATCCGCTTTTTGTGACGACTAATCCCAGCCGAGCATCGTCAGGTTCATTATCCACTGTCGGGGGAAGGACAACAACAACCACATATTTACCCCGTCACGGATGAGGGGTGAATGGAGGATTGCAGGAAGTAAAATTTGCCACGCAAAGTTTATTTTTAGCTCCGTTAAGATCTGCCAGAATAATGACGATATTTAGACACAACCCTCGCCAAACCTGGGCTGAGGCTAATGCTCGCAGTTTGTGATCAAGATGAGATCAAATCCAACTTAATGGGGGGATTCGGGTGTCAGAGCAGGTCAACAAAGGGATAAGAAGTAAGATTTAAAAAAAAAAAAAAAAGTCATATCAAATACAAATAAAAGTAACATACACATCTATGTACAGAGTTAACATGGAGTAGCATTGTGCCAACATGCAGTTCGACGAAAGAAACACAGGCATACTTGGGGAGAAAAAGCTAGAAATAAAGGAGTGATAAGCTGGAATGCCCCTCCGTCGGATAGAAGAGTAGAGCCCAACAGGTGGATGCAGGGGAGGCGGAGGCAGCAAAGTAGACGGAGCAGGAGGGACTGGCCGCTTAAATAATCCGACCAAATAAGAGCGATGGAAGCATGTGGTGCCGTCAAGTTGTCTGACAGAACTAGCTACGCAAGCTACGATTCATCACAATTCTGTATACAATACATTGCAATAATTACAGTACGTAAGAGTAGTTAAGTTACGACTGTAGTAAAGTGAAGTATATATTATTTACTATTAATAATGATCACATGGTCAGCGGTAAACAATATGAAGATATCCACCTTGTTTGCGCCGAAACATGATTGCGCCTGTCCACACACTGATACACTGAGTCTACCGAGGCTTAGAATCTCTGCCATTGCCCATTATCAGACGAAGTGTGTGTGTGTGTGTGTGTGTGTGTGTGTGTGTGTGTGTGTGTGTGTGTGTGTGTGTGTGTGTGTGTGTGTGTGTGTGTGTGTGTGTGTGTGTGTGTGTGTGTGTGCTGTGTTTGCTAATCGGAAGTTTCGTTTTCAAAGGCCAAAACTTGACTCCCACACAAAAAACAACAAGCCCGACGGAGCGTTTCCACGGGCTCCACGCACGCAAGGGTCAGGGTCCAGGCGGCTTTGATGCTAAAGCCCTAAATCTCCCGATAAGGCGGTCGCAAGAGAAGAGATTTCTTTCTCCATTATTATTTATTTATGTATTTATTTATTTTTGGGTTAAACATTCACACAGTTGGATGGAAGCACAGACAGCTTGTCACTGGGGGAATTAGGAAGAACATGGTATAAATAATGTTAATAAATCTCACCGATGTCAAGTGCTTTTTTCCTACGGGTGGAGGGTGAAGGCGGAAATAAGGCTGAAATACACACACACACACACACACACACACACACACACACACACACACACACAGACGCACACACAATAATAATGTGCAATATATTCTTGTAGTGTAATAATTTTGTAATAACATAGTAACAGCCTCTACCTGCTCATTCCTTGTTATCCGTGCCCATATTATTGTATTTGTATTTAATATCTATTATATTTTATACCCATAGCCATACTAGCAACCATACTGCCATACTGACTTTTAACTTATATTATCTGGTGTATAGAATCTTTTTTTGTATATTCTGTATAGTTTTTGTATGTATGCTTTTTTTAGATTATTTGGTTATTTTCTTTAGATATTTGGCTGTTTTGTGTTTGACTGTTGAGCTTTTTTATCTGTTCAGCAACTTCACCGTGGCAAATCCCTAGTATGTGAAAATGTTCCCGACGAAATAAACAGATTCTAATTCTGATGCAACGTGAGCGATTCGTCACCTGTTCCCCCGTTTCCCGAGAGGGAAGATGCCTGAAGTGCAGGAAAAAAAAAGGTCACAATATTGTCACGACTCACTCCCTCTGTGTACTTACCCTTTTCCTTTCTTCTCTGTTCCGAAAGGTGCGAGTCTGCCAGCGGGCGGGTGGGCGCCCTCCTCAGCAGGACGTCGCTGACTCACTTCGCCGCCCGGAAGGGGTGGACTGAAGTGCCGTGCACCCGACTGGACCGGGGGACAGCCTTCCTCCTCCCCGCCGACTCGCTCCGCACGCGCTCCGTGCCCATTATCCCGTCCCTGCAGGCGGAGGGAGGGCGCATGGATGTGGACGTGGACGTGGCCATGGACGAGGAGGGACGCATCCAGTTTCACCCCGCGCCGGTCAGTAAGTCCCTGCCGCCTGTCGGCGGTCCTCCCCCGCCACACCCCGAGGTGATGGCCGCCACCCCCTTTGCCAAACCAGGGTCGGAAAAAGGTCCCGGCCGCGCCCCAGCGGCCCCCAAGGGCAGATCCAAACACAAGGCCCTCTCCACGAACACTCTCACGGCCGTGACCATGCTGGAGTCGGAGGGCAAGACGACGACGCGCCACATGCCTGGGCTCCTCCTGCACACGGAGAGTGGGAGGCCCCGGGGCACAGAGGCGAACGGGGCGCAATGGGAAGTCCACGGACTGTGCAGGGGCCGAGCGTCCCAAGAAACGGAGTCCTTGACCGGAGGACCCTGTGCCAAACCTTACGCCAGCTGATCGGATTATCTCAGCAGGGGGGCAGGGCTTCAGAGACACCAATTCAAATCGTCCAAATCGGGGAACGGTGGTGGTTGTTGGCGGACATGGGACCATTTCTATCCACCGACAATGGCGGACCAATGGTGGCCGCCGAACTATGAGCAGAACGAACTGCAGGTCAAAGACTCAAACTACAGAGACAGAAGAGACATCCACTAACACACGTTGTGAATAAATGTGAATCGAACAACAAGGAAAAAAAAAAACTGAAAAAGGGAGAGTGATTTGGGTGGGAGCTTATTTTAAAAAGTGTACGGAATACTGATAAAAACGCCACTATTTAAACAGAGCTTCTACTTAGGAACCAAAATAGTGTCATCTCTATGTTGTTTCTCTATTGTAAAGAAATGAAATTATTTATGTCATATAATATATGTCATGTAGGCATATATCCATATTTGACATACAGTTGTGAGAAAATAAAAGACTAAGATTATGGTGTTAAAAAAATAGCTTTTTTATTATTGGGTCATTATAAACTTCTGGTGTCAATACCTTACCATTTTCCTGCTGATAGCTCACATTTTGGGTTTTTAATTTGATTTGTTTTTATACATTTTTTTGTTTGCTTATTGGTTTGTTGGTTTGTTCGATCGTTCAGACAGTTACACATATTTTGGTTACAGGATGCCGTGTTATGCTGCTTTTTGTATTTGTTGAAGCAATGGCACTTCCATCTCTTAAAATCAAATAAAAAAAATAAGAATTACAGCAAAGTTAAGTAACTTTGGCAAAAAATATGTCTTACTGTAGCAAGAGTTCATTTTAAGGTCGATTTTCCTGGACACCGATGGCAGTTTCCAAAACCATAAATTCGAGACGATAAATATATATTTTAAAGTGAAACTTGACTGGTCTTCAGTAAAATAATCAGGGGTAGAACTGTGTAAAACTGGGGTTATATATACATTTTGACTTTCTTTCCTTTCTTTGGGCTTACAAACATTTCATCTTGGTCTAAGTCATCAAATAATCCAGCGGGATGAGTCGTGTCACACGTCAGATTGCTCATATTATTTACTTTTTCTCTGTGGGCCCGGTTTGACATCTTAAAATATACTGAGCTGAGGACAAATATTGTCAGAGTTACGGCTCACGTCTCCATGGCGACTGCACTAGTCTCCCCTTCTTTTTTCTTTTTTTTTTTTTTTTTTTCCCCATACGGGGTCTTTTGACGTGGTAAGAGCCTTGGATGCATTTAATCATTTATCTACTCTACTCGAACCCCTCCCCACCCCAAGCTCACACTCACACATATTCATGCACACACACACACACACACACACACAAACAAACAACCTCCCTACTTAGGTTCAGCTCGTTTGTATCGCATCAGCTATTAACAAGCTTCCGAGAAGAACGCATCCGTTTTGGGAGGGGGCCATACGTACATCTTTAGGTTTACTTACAGAATGTGTCATCTCCGTATGTATGTGTGTGTTGAGTGTGTGTGTGTGTGTTGAGTGTGTGTGTGTGCGTGCGTGCCTGCGGGAGGAAATTAATTTAAAGGGGTATATATTTCTGTATAAGTATAAAGGAGAAGTAGTTCCTCTCAAGCTCTACAAGCAGCTCACAATGAGCGACATGAATGCATCGGAACGACTCCAGGTTCAGCGACGGAGTTGCGCCAGGTAAGATATGTGGAATATTCGCAGTATATAACCGCCGACACTATGCACTGTATCATCTGCTGTTTAGAAGGTCCGACCTCGCAGCAGAGATTCCGATTGAGACTTATTTTGAAAATGATCTCTTTTTTTTTTTTCTTTTTCACCTGAACCTTATTTCTTCTGCCCTGACCACCACCACCCCACCACACTCTCCCAAAAAGTACCCGGAGACGGGGGCTCACTTTAGGTATCTTGAAAACGTTTGTAGGAGCGGTAGGAAGCGGTCGAACAGTTCAGAAGTGTGCAGATTAACGATCAGTCTCGGATGACGGTGACTTGTTAATGTGTTGACATAGCTCCTACGCTGTATGACTACACGAATAGCATGAATAAACTCACAGATCGTGCTTTGTCAGGGGTAACGACGAGGTGGATCAAAGGAGATCTTAGTCTGAGTCTGAGGCGTGATCTGTCCACCTACGTGTGTCTCTGACTGGCTGGTTTTATACGCCCCCGTTCCGCTATCACACTGTCATCACGAGGCTACGATACGTTAAAATATAGCAGGAATATACATTTTTCGGAGTACCTATGCTGACACCTGTCCACCGCCCAAAGAGCCTATAATTGGCACGTCATGTTTGGAACTGCAATAGAAGGTGGCCTGGTCTGATTAATCACATTTTCTTTTACGTCATGTCGATAGCGACATGTGCAAGGGCCGTGTGAGTCGTTTACCTGGGGAAGAGATGGCACCAGGATGCACTATGGGAAGAAGGCAAGGCGGCGGAGGCAGTGTGATGCTCTGAGCAATGTTCTGCTGGGAAACCTTGGGTCCTGGCATTCATGTGGATGTTACTTTGACACGTACCACCTTCCTAAAAATTGTTGCAGACAAAATACACCACTTCTTGGCATCCTGCTGAAATGGGCCACTGCTATCAGGGGTACGCCCTGATAGCAGTGGCCTATTTCAGCAGGATAATGCGCACTGCCACACTGCAAAAATTGTTCGGAAAATGATTTGAAGAAGATGACAACGAGTTCAAGGTGTTGACTTGGCCTCCAAATTCCCCAGATCTCAATACAATCGAGCATCTGTGGGATGTGCTGGAACAACAAGCCTGATCCATGGGGGCCCCAGCTCACAACTCCCAGGACTTAAAGGATCTGCTGCGAACGTCTTGGTGCCACATACCACAGGACACCTTCAGAGGTCTTGTGGAGTCCATGCCTCCACGGATCAGAGCTGTTTTGGCGACACGAGGGGGAGCTACACGATATTAGGCAGGCAGTTTAAATGCTGTGGCTGATCGGTGTACACATTTTCACATGAAGTTGAAATGAAGTTATTTTGGACCCAATATTTTTTATTCATCAGACAATTTGGAACAAAAAGGAGAGCCTCAAGCAAACGGTTGGCTCTGCTTGATGTGGATTATCAGCAAATTACATCGTCATCTAGTGGATTCAGTTCCATGTTGTTGGACGTTGATGGTTTTCTGTGGAGAAACATTTATAATAATAATAATAATAATAATAATAATAATAATAATAATAATAATAATAATAATAATAATAGCAATCATAATAATATATTATTTATATATAAAATATCCTTCATTTATTTAATTTTAACATCATTAAGTTTATTATAATTTATTATTATTTGCGATGGACCAATTTAAATATCTGACGGTTTAGTCTAGAGGAAAGGTGTCCTTAGGTGAAAGAAAAACAAGCCCCAAAAGTCTTAGTCCCAAATTGCTTTCTGAAAATAGGTCATTTTAATGAGACGAGCTTAGATGGCATCAGGGGTGGGCCCACTGATCGGACCAAACGACAATCCGTTACGGAGGTTGTGTTTGTCGTCGGTCAGCTTGAGTTTGTTTCCTTTATTAGATAAATGTTCTTATCATGGGGTCTCATTGGATATATCTGCATTGGATATATCTGGAACTACTACATCTAAGCAGATTTCTCCTCTCAACAGACACACATACATACACACACGCACACACACACACACACACACACACACACACACACACACACACACACACACACCCTTGGCAAGCAGCAGCACTGACTCTACTAGCTAATTGTAAGCATTAGCTAACGAGCGCTAGCCTGCTACTGTACCATTGCATTCACGGGCTGCTCATAGCCTTAGGTTATGAATATACACACGTGTCTGTTTATTCGTACATTTCTATTCCATACAAGCTCCCCGTTTATCAGCAGCTTTACTGAATGCTAATAGCGAGTAGGTGCCCTGACTGGGTGCCTCCCTCGATCTGTCCCTTGTCCCCGACGTGTATCTATACACATTACACACACAATCCCCTGCACAGTGGATTAGCAAACTATAAGCAATAGTTAGTTTGTCCTCTGCTGCTTAGAAAATAATAGTCCAAGGTAAGTTAGGCAAATTACAATACAGACAGCTTGATTAATAGATAAAGTACTTACATGTGTGGCAGAGCAGCGACGTCCGTCTGTATCACCGTTTCCTTTCTTCATTCAAATATATGTAAATACACACGGCTGCAGGCTATTTGTTCAACATTTATGGTGTAGCTCTCGTGTGGTACCAATGACCTAAATTAATTATTAGCCAATGAAATAGACCAACGTCGGCCAGTTCCATCCTTTAATGCGATCACATCCACATCAAAATGAGTTGTACGCGTAGAAGACACAGGTAGCGTCAGTACAACTTCATTAGACTCATGTGACCCAACCCCCGGTTGGTATCCTGATGATTTTACGTCAAGAAGTCAATGTAATTCCCTTGGGTTTTTGTTTCACTTTACTTCCAGCTTCCAATCAAAAACGAAAGCGGAAATGGCCTCGGCTTGGCTCTCCCGGAAGCCCTCCATCGTGTAAGCGCTACTCCAGTGGGTCTGGTTTCCAGCCCCCTCCTCCCTCCTCTCCAACAAAGGGCGGGGCGGTTCCTCTGTACCAGATACTTCACGCCCCGCCGCGCGGAGTCCATCGTTTTCCAGACTCCGTCTCCCTCTCTGGGGAGATGGACGGAGCCAAAGTGACAAACTGTTCAGAGAGGGACTAATACCGCACCTTTATTTTTTAACATGTGTTTAAATCAGGGAAGTTGTCAAAAAGCCGTACAGAGTGCCGCTGGGGATGGAGACATACAGCGTTTGTAATAGTAACGATAAATATAGCTGCAGGCAGCAACACACGGGGTCCGGTTTACAAATGAGTTTTCAGAGTGGGCTGACGTAATGACGCCGTGACAACCCTCTGTGACGAGTTACAGTTTTCTGAGTCCTGGCGGCACACAGAATTACAAATACAAGGATCCACTTGTTGCTTGTTATGACTTTATCCTAAAAGTTAGAAGGTGGCTGTCGACACCCCGTCGTCCGCAGAGTCCTGCCTCAAGGAGGAAATCACTCCGTCTGAAAGTTCCCGTCAACCTTTACATCAATTTTTTTTTTAACTTTTGGGACTAAAATAAAACGGACGGGATTCAGACCCGTTGCTCTGGAGCTGCGAGCGAACTGCATGTGTGAGCACACACACACACGCGGGCGCGCACAGTTTGCAACCACTACAAAGCGATAGTCTACACCACACGCCTTGCACGCAGCGAATGCACGCCCACAGCCACAATTTGCATGTGAATAATGAATTGGATGATGATGTCACAAAGTGCTTCGCTCTACAAACTCATCTGGCTCCACCGCCCGACCGAGAACGTTGGACGTATTGGCGATGCGCCGAAGTTCTGCAACTTCCAGTACATTTTCTTCTTAAGGTTCTTCACTAGTTCCTGCTCCAAACGCTGATCGATATGGATGACACTTGAACCACGAGATGTCTGAGACGAGACCTCAACCATGTCGGTGGGTTCAGCCTCATCGTAGTACCAGACACTTTAAGCCTGAAAAATGGCAAGGAGAATAATAATAACAAATATAGCTGCAGGCAGCAATACACTTTATTACTTTATTAGCAATACACTTTATACTTTATTAAAATTTGTTTCTGAATCGATTGTTCGTGTCACAAATTTTGTAAAATGCGGCAACCAACTGAACAATTGACAGTTCAATCAAACGTGGTTATTAATGCGCTGCGCTTTGGTCCAAGGACAATAAAACAAAGCACAGCGCAGCACCTCAGAGTCATACCCTGCGCATACATTGATCAGCCACAACATTAAAACCACCACTAATAACCACCAATATTGTGTAGGTCCGCAATGATAATTCAGATAAAAAATACAAATAAATTGGCAACATGGAATAAACCTTAAAATTAACTAAATGCTAACTAACTGCACTAGATTTATTATCAGTGTATTCGTTTTTTTTTATATTAAATGTATTACTCATAGAAATAATAAAGAGGAAAAAAAGAGGAAGGAAAAAAGTGAAAATCCAAACTCTAAAACATTGAGAAGCACTTGGAAAAGTCTCTCTCGCAGAATGTGAGCCGAAGCACCTGGACCCATCACATCATTTACATCATTTGGATCACACAATGCAGCCGCATGCATGTCTTATCGCACTCGCAATACATAATAAACAGAAAAAAATGGGTCAATACAGTGTTAGTTGTACACGTTACGCTTCCGCCATTGTACTGCAGGGCTTCAAGGGCGTTACAAGCAGCCTCCTGCGCCGTTCAATGGCTCCTATATAACTACGAGGAATATTGTTGATTTAACTTATTTTTATTTTTTTTACATTAGATAAATACAAAGACGAACGTAAACATAGGCCCACTTTCCCTGATATTTGATATATTGAAATGTCAAATAAACCAAGAATATAAAAATGATCATCTAACGATTCAAAAGTCCCACATCTTCGGCCAATAAAATAATTAAGAAAAATTCCAAATCATTATTTAAAAACCAGCACAACAACACCAATATGTTGTTCAATAAAACCCTCACTGTTAGATACAGTTAGTATTTCATCAGCGCTCACTTCCCTGAGTCAGGGATTCCAAACCTCGGGAGGCGTATGTTTCCTAAACGTCAAATATTGCCTAAAAAAAAAATCTGTATAAGTTAGTTCAAATATAAATTGTACAACGGAAGAGCTCGCCAGGCGTCCTGTGAAGAGTTTTCAAATTCCACTGAAAAAAAAAAAAAGGGAAATTAGCGTTTGTGCTGCTCGATCAAAATGGCAATTCAAGTAATTCATCAGTTCCAAGCGCAATAGCAGCTCCAGCAGAAGAGGTTTCCCTCCGAGAGCGATGACGAAAGGTTTGATTCTTTTTATAGATTTGGTTCTTTTAACGAGTCACTCAGTAAAACAAGGCGTTTGATTTCCTGACTCTTTGTTTTGATGCGGGGTGGGCGAGGGAGGACTTCCAGTGGACGATGAACCAGAGTCAATTATTTTCAATTTGTGAATTAAAGATTTAGCCCACTCTTTTGGCTGAGTTGCTCCCGACTCATCCCGAGAGTTGTTCGCCACGAACAAATCAGTCAAAACAGTGTCTTAGGCCATAATAATAAGCGCAGTTCTGTATGTTTCTGACATTGTTTTGGGGGGGGGTTAACAGGATAGTGGTGTGCCGTGGGATTATTTCATTGTAAAAAGTGTGCAGGGGCAGGAAAACAAGGATCAGGAAACACCGTTCTACTTAACCGTTCTACCACTTAAAATAGAAGCAATTCAAACAAAAACTGTCTTTAAAGGGGGGGGGGGGGGGGCTCAGATTCTGCAACAAGCCACTGATCTCTATACTATTAACAACACAATAAAAAATGCCGAGCCTGCTCCGACACCCTTGATCCCAGCGTACATCCACAGTAAAACGACCCCAACGTGCGTGGAGATTGGATGAATTCCTTCCATTATGGTCCATATCCAGGTTGACAGTGAGGTCAGAGGGCTCTGAAGCTCGCTGGCTAAGTGGCAAAATCATCTTCCTCAGTCAGCAAGTCGGCAAAACGGTTATTTTTAGCCGCCCCTGTTGGCGGCTGTTCGCCCACTGTATTTAAGTTGGCGAGACGGGGAACAAAGTGAGGCATGAGCGACGCTACAGCGGCCTAATGGGATGTAAGCGCTTCCTGTAATTGCGAGACGCAGGTAAGATGGAGAATTAAATTAAACTAAATGAGCTGAGAAAGGCCGGGTCAGTGCACTGCGAGGAAACCCAATGCCAAAAGAAGAGAAGATATATAAATAATTAAGAATAAAATACCCCAATCGAGGAGCATTGTCTGGCAAGGGGTGAGGTGGAGATATTTGGAAAGGTTTTCTTTCTTTGTCGTGTTCCTGATGCTGTGTTTAAATGGGAGGAGCCACCTTCCTGAGGCCCCGAGTTCTGCAATGGGGCCAATGGGGTTTCATTTCCAGGTTTCGTTGTATTTCGTCTATAAACTTTTACCGATTTCACATTATCAGGCCACCAAAATCTGTTTCTGAACAAATTTGACCAAATCAGCAATTCAGTTACTGAATCTTTGCTCATATTAGATGTGCAAGGCCTCATTTAAAAGTTCGTCCCGACTTTTGATGCCGTTCTGCAAGCCTGTGGGAACAGCACAGGCGGGTTTTTTTTTTGTTTCATGTAAATGAAATAAATGAATAAAATAAATACAAATAAATACAGGTACTCCTCACTTAATGACTGAGTTGCGTACCTCGGACCAGGTCGATAAGCGAATTGGTCGATAAGCGAGGGCCCTTGTTGTTTCACGGTAAGGGGGCGTGGCCATTGCGATAGTGTATATAGTGTAGATAGTATATATAGTGTATATAGTGTATACAGTGTATATAGTATATAAAGTGTATATAGTATATATAGTATATATAGTGTATATAGTGTATACAGTGTATATAGTATATAAAGTGTATATAGTATATATAGTATATATAGTGTATATAGTGTATACAGTGTATCGAGTATATATAGTGTAAATAGTGTATATAGTATATACAGTGTATATAGTATACATAGTATATAGTATATATAGTGTTTATAGTGTATGTAGTGTATATAGTATATATAGTGTATATAGTATATATAGTGTAAATAGTATATATAGTGTATAGTGTATATAGTATATAAAGGGTGACGCAAGATGAGATGCTTGACGCTGAGACTCTGTGGTATTGTTCGCAGCGTACAATACCAACTGGTCGGAGAGCTGGTCCTGAGTCTGAATGGTCGTTAAACAGGTAGGTCCTTAAGTAAGGAGTACCTCTAAATACATATATAATAAAAACTCACTATTTTTAATGGTCGTACTTGGAGGAACGCACAGCAGATTGCACAACGCAGCCTACAGTCTATGTAACGGAAACTTACTGTACTATACTATATGATACTATAATAGGTCCTCTTTAAACTTTATTAAACAACACACAAAATGTTGTGTTCTTACAATAGAGATGTGGAGTGGAGAGCATCAAAAGACTGCTCTTCACTTCAAAAAGCTATTAATTTCACTTAGAGAAATCCTAACAAAAATTTGTTAATGCCATTACAAAGTCTTTATACTTTGCTATGCTTCTTTTTATCCATTGCAGGATCCACCGGTTGAGAACCACTGTTATAAAGATGGGGTTTTTTTATGAGGGGGGTTGGTATCTTCACCATCAGCAAGTGGAGCCGAGGCACTGAGGCTTCAACAACATCAATAACGATAGCAGAGCAGTACATTGTTGCCCCGACTTCCCAAATAAGATGGTGTTGCTGATTGCGGGGATTTTCTTTGCTCCCTGGTGGATCATACTGGTGTGCCCGGGTTTCTGCCCTCGCAGACGAATCAGGGACAAAATCGAGGAAGATTGGAATGAGTGAAAGTGTTTCGCATCAACCCGAATAGAGTCACGTCAGTTGTGGTTGGATCCCCAGGCTCCGAAGGCTCTCTCCGCTGCCGCTGACCCCATGGTGCGTTTGAGGAAGCGCTGGTTGTCTCGCTGTGAGCGGAATACTAACAACCTAGAGGGACGGCAGGTGGCAGAGCACCAGGATGAAGCGATGGTTGGCGGAAGATGAAGTGATGGATGGAGAAAGATGAAGTGATTGATGGAGGAAAATGAAGTGATGGATGAAGGAAGATGGAGTGATGGATGGAGGAAGATGGAGTGATAGCTGGAGGCAGCGCTGGCGATCTGACGGTAATGCGGCGGGGTCAGTCCGAGGAGGGTAAGGCAGCGAGGCCACTGGCAGCGAGTGGGCGAGTTTTTTTTATGGATATGTGCAGGCCCAGCCGAGATGAACAGCTTCCCCACCCTATCGCGCCCAGAAAAAAAGAAAGTTCATCGGCCAAGTGATCGTCACGGTCGGAACGTGCTGGATCATCGATGGGTATATATGCGTAATGCAGAGGGGGGTGAGTGCAATTCGCGCCTGTCTCGCTCTCCATGCGCAACGGAGAGGGAACGATCGGGGCGCAATTTGTGCGCGCTTTCTCCGATGCCCTGCGCGTCCCTGTGCCTGATATCTAAACTCAAAAAAACCCTCCAGATTTTTCATTAGCCACATTCTTTATTCACCACTGCCTCTCTCTACTCTACCTACAACTACTACTTTACCCTTTTATACCTCCCTGTATTGTACCTCCCTGTGCTATGCCTTTACTCTAGTCTACTCTTCCCCTACTCCACCTCTACTGTACTCTACCTCTTCATTACCTCCGCAGGCTGTCTTCCCAAGTGAACAAGTTGAGCAATTGCCTGGAGCATATGTGGACTTTTTTGGTGTGGGTTTTTTAAACAAACGTATAAAACTGGCACGGATTCGAGTCCTGATTTTTTCGACCCAACTCCTGTTCCTTGAATCAAATGATTTGAGGACACGAGCGACCTTTATTAGACGCAAAGAGCTGCAAAGAGACAAGTCACTGGATGAGAACTTTAACGTTGGAGGTCTTGAGGGTTCCATCTTTGGTGAGTGGAGAACGAGGGAGCAAGACGACAGAATGAAAAATAGTGCGAGAGAGAGGGAGAGAGACGGTGTGACGGTGGATGAGAAACACTTTTATATAACGCATGTGGTCAGGGGCCCCAGGCAAGACCAATGTGAGGCCCTTCTCCACCTCACTTAATGCGAGCGCGGCTTGTAATTCTAACTAGGCACTGCCCTGGCCTCCTCACGACGTGTTTCAAATGTTCATCCATGCACGGCTTCCCCTCTGAAAACACCGGAGGTGGGGCAGGACCAGACCCCGCCGCAGTGGGATTTATTGTCATGATCCAGCTACCAAGGCTGATCCAGCAGATCCAGCTACCACACCACAGAGTCCTGCTGGGTTCCAAATTTTCTGAGATGGTGAATCTTCTCTTTTTTGATAGTTTATGTCAGGGTTAGACAGACAGACAGACAGACAGACAGACAGACAGACAGACAGACAGACAGACGGACGGACAGATTTTTCTGAAGAAATTATCCCATTACCTGTCTAAAGTATATATACCGAATCAGGTTTAATTGTCCATGAAAGACTGTACAATAACAGAAATAAAAAAGAATAAACAAACAAGAAAACACTTCAGGGGCATCCTAATTATCCTCGATAAGTAGTCACAATTTACACTTGATGGAGGTGACAGGATGGGATATATGTGCAATCTTGAACAAAACGTCCTTCATTCGATTTGGAATTATATATTTATGAGGAAACAGAAACATACTGTGCCATTGTTCTCTATTAGAATAAATCCATTTGTATTTACATGTAGGAGTACTAACAGGATCAGTACAATTTCTAATAAAATATTTTTAACACTTCCTGTGCAGTGTAGTGATCCAATTAGCAGGGTGTCATGGGTGTGCCTCATTTGGCTCTTTTCGTTCTCCGCTCAGAGACTTTGAGTCGTGAGTTTGAGTCGTGAACAAAACCAGCAAATGACCCTTTGGCTGGAGTGACTCCCGACTCCTGAGTCATTTATTATCCAGTAGTATTCAAAACTGAGTGAGGAGCGTTTTGAACGGTTCAGTTAGAATTCCCACGTAGCTTTGCTCGCTGCCGCTCGCTACCTCTAAATGGTTGACGTTTATGAGCCATGCTTGCATTGAGTGAGGTGGAGATGGACCTCACATTGGTCCTGCCTGGGGCCTCCAAATTACTCAGACTGCTCCTGACTACCTCTACTATATACATAGGAAACTGATGAGGGATTCATAATGACAAAAACCATGATGAAAATATATTGTGATTTGATTCTTCGATATAAGGACATATATTTTCATTCACACATTGTTTGACGTTTATCTCTTTGTTTTTCATATGCGTCAACATGTGACCTCCACTTGGAGCGCTATGTCCTCGAAGCACACTGGCCGACACTACGAAATAATGGTGTTAGTCAGCACAGTCTAAGTCAAATATATATAATGTATATCTTCCTTCTTCATAGACGCCATCTCAAAGGTCCCCTGTTCAAGGATAGAAACCCCAAAATCCCCTTGGCCTAAGGCCTCAGACAAGTGGGGGCAGGCTCGCCCGACAGCCGGCACCACAAGGAAGAACCTTGAGAGGGGACTTGAAAGTGGGCAGATAAACATGGCGACGGGAACATGAAAACCCACTGCTGCCGGCTTCTATCTGCAGCGACGCAGGGTAGTCCCAAACCTGCGGCCGAAGCGAAGAGATAAATATTCCCCAGCAATATACAACTTGTGCAGCAGTGCCGGGGAGACAAGAGGATAGATGATAGCGAGATATCTACCTCTGAGAAAAATGACAGCTACTCATCAAAGTGACGGCCACCATGTCAGGGAAAACACATTACGGATTACTAATGGGGTTTTTTTGGTAGTTCAAGCCAGATAGTAAGTCATGTGCAATCGCCGCAATGCTATCTGCCTTTTTTTGTTTGGTTTCCTTTCCGGCAGCCATCTTCGCACAGACCTCCCTTAACCTCCCGCCTCACCGCCAACAGCTTCACGTGCTCCGAGGTAATAGGCTTGTTATTTAGGCTTCTTACCATCTGCCCCGGTGCTCAATGTCTCATCTCCAGCTTAAAATATTTGCCATAAAATGGAGGAGGCCTATCTCCTCGACCAGCTGCGCTGCCCCGCGTGTGGAAGGACGTTCTAAGTATAAACATTTGTCATAGCTCATAAAGCCGGGCGGGCCTAACACCCAGGGCCCCCGTTTCGGGGCCCCGCTGTGACCCTGACACACTCTCAATAAAACGTGAAGGGCGTGGACACCATCCGGAACAGATTCTGACCTGTTGCTCACCTTCGTGCCCGTGCCATTCATTTCCAGCATCCGTACTTCGGGAAAAAAATACAATTTGCAGCTTAATTATTGAACTGCATTTGCACTACTAGCCACCTCCCCGGGAACGTGGATGAGGATCCATTCGTCTCATCATACAAACAGCCACCCACCTCATGGCAGATTGCAGATTACCGCCGTAATGGTATTCATTTTGTTTATATTGCCCGTCCGAAATGGGAGAGAGCTGGCAGTCTGTGGGGAAGCGCGCTCCGCGAGTCGGCCTGAGCCAGATTTGGACCAACTCATCTGAAAACGCGACCAATTTAAAGGCATTACCGGCGTTAAGTAGCAATCGTGTCGTTCTGAGAGGTAGTTGATGCAGCGAATGCATTGCCATGCGGTGGTGGGTATGGAATCCAAAGCTCAATTTTATGCATTTTTATTTTTTATTTGCAGATTTGACAGATGGGAAAATAACAGATTTTTATTGAGACACGACACCCTTTATTCAGTCCAAACGGGACTACTGAGTGCCATTTGGACGCTTGTGATGAAGAAGCCGCAGTAGATGTAAGAGGCGCACTTAAGGACAATGATCGGAGCCTATAATCTCTTTGAGCATTTTATTTAGATAGATTGATAATAGCTTGAAGATAAAATTGTCCCACACCAGTCATATAAAAATGAAAAGTGTGCCGTCCTTAATGGCAGGGAAGGGCTAAAAGTACAGCATGTAAACTAGCTCCAGCGGGATTTAATCTATTGTTGTTTTTTACTGACCGTAATCATGTAAATTTAGCATCATTTTTCAGATGAAAAGCATTACACAAACTCGTAAACGTGAGACGTCTCCATATTGAATGGGCACAAACAGTATACCCATGAGCAACAACATTAAAACCACTGACAGGTGAAGTGAATAACATTGCTCATCTTGTTCCAGTGGCTCCTGTCAAGGGGTAGGATATACTGTACGAGGCAGCAAGTGAACAGTCAGTTCTTGTAGTTGATGTGCTGGAAGCAGGAAAAATGGTCAAGCGTAAGGATCTGAGCGACTTTGACAAGGACCAAATTGTGACGGCGAGACGACTGGGTCAGAGCATCTCCAAAGCGACAGGTCTTCTGGGGTGTTCCTGGTGTGCAGTGGTTAGTACCTACCCAAAGTGGACAACCAGTGAACCGGTGACAAGGTCATGGTCGCCTAAGACTCATTCATGTGTCCGTGGGGAGTGAAGTGTAGCCCGTCTGGTCCCATCCCACAGAAGAGCTACTGCAGCATAAATTGGTGAAAAAGGTTCATGCCGCTATGATAGAAAGGTGTCAGAACACACAGTGCATCACAGCTTGCTGTGTATGGGGCTGTGAAGCCACAGACCGGTCAGAGTGTCCATGCTGACCCCTGTCCACCACTGAAAGCTCCTGCAATGGACACTTGAGCATCAGAACTGGACCATGGAGCGATGGAAGAAGGTGGCCTGGTCTGATGAATCCCGTTTTCTTCTACATCATGTGGATGGCTGGGGTTAGGGTCCGATCTGGCTGAGCATCAGTGGGATGTGCTGGAACAACAAGCCCGATCCATGGGGGCCCCACCTCACAACTTCCAGGACCTAAAGGATCTGCTGCTAACGTCTTGGTGCCAGATACCACAGGACACCTTCAGAGGTCTTGTGGAGTCCATGCCTCGATGGGTCAGAGCTGTTCTGGCAGCACGAGTGGGAGCTACACAATATTAGTGGTTATTAGTGGTGGTTTCAATGTTGTGGCTGATAGGTGTAGAGAAGGGCATTAAGAAGAGGAATGTAAACCTATTCCCACCTACCTATCCATCTATTGGTTGTGTTCTTTTCATAGGACCTTGGAGAACCTCACTCTTAAATAAGTGATATAGATTGTATCGTAATTACACTAGCGCTAGTGCAACATAAATTAAACGGCGGCTCGAGGAATGTTGGCCAGTTAGTGTTCGCTACCGGGATGCGAAGCTTATTCGATTTGTTCCTTGTTATTAGAGTGAGTTTCAGCTGATTTTGTTAATGTTGATTTATAGGGATGTTAAACTGTGTCGACTAAACGACCGACTGTGACGGGTTCCCCGTGTCAACAATAAAATGTAAAATCGAAAACGTTATTTATTAAATTTGGGGGATCTGACCCCCCTGAGTGAGACCCGGACTCCCCCAAAAGAGGTAAAAAGATTCAGTCGGGGGCGTCTAAACCTGCAATCGTACCTGTAAACCTTACCTGTCATTCTGAACATTACAATACTCCCCATATTCATGCCTGAAAGAACCTTGTATGTTTTCAGACACCCCTAAAGTGGACCATACCATTACATTCAGCATCGCGCTCCCTGGGGGACCCAGGCCAGCTGGAGCAGCTACACAGCGGAGGGCGCGATCCACAGCTCAGATCGGAGCAATCTTTTTTCCAAACTAAGCAAATAAAAACAGTGTGTTTTTATTTTTTTTTTATTTTTTTTTAACTTTGTTTTATAATTTAATGAACCCCCCCAGACACACACACACACACACACACACACACACACACACACACAAAACAACAACTAATCGGTAAATACCTCTAACACGTCATCTTGCAAAAAACTGTGTCGTTAATATCTCTATGATTTCACAACAGAGCCCAGACATGAGCAGATAAATAGGACATTAGGCAGATCAAACATATTTCGGCATCGTCAGTTCCTAAACCATGCCATGATAGGTGTAACGTCGGTTTCACTAAAAACCTTCATCACTGAAAAGACCTCCCTTATATTACCATACATCCCAAATACTGACTGCTACGCTACTCTGATCACCAGACGGCACTCTTACCGATCCTAGATCCGATACAAGAGCAGTAGCAGCTCCTGTGCCGATCGCGCCACGGGGGAGATCACCCGTCATCCAATCGCAGGCCCCCTCATGCGCATCAGCTGTACGTATAGCGCGAATGCACCAATTCTAGCAACAGTAAAAAACAAAAAATCAGTAATGTCTGGTGCTCTGTTGGTTTGGCACGTGCAAATATGGATAAACATGCAAAATAGAAAAGACTGTACAGCTAAAACAAACAATGGGACGCAAAAAAGATGTGAGTTAAGCCCATCAGTGGTGACTAGTTGAAAGCTTTCTGCATTTCTTACAGTCAGGAGTTCATAATTGACCATGAAGGTGAGAGCAACAGCAAAATATCTATGGAAAAAGACTTGGTGAGTCCTGCACCTCTTCCTATTTTGCATTTGAAATCATTTTTCTTTGTTTGTTTGTTTGTTTTTTTGGCTGTAAAAGTCTCAAATTGTGATTTCTTTGATCGTGTATTTTGGGGTTTATTCACAGAAGCTGACATAATGATGCAGTATTAGTAAAACTATAGACTAAATAGAATACACACATTTTTTTCAGTTCCAATTTAATAAGAATATGAATATACCGTGTAAATTCGACCCCCTGCCTCCGGTGTAGGTGCAGGATGTGCTCGGCCCGGCAGATCGGCTCACACGTGCGAGTCAAGAGGGTGAAACAAACCCCGTGGCGCAATGAAAGTGAGGGGTGCCGGGTGCATCACTGGCCCATCTCGCCCGTGCCGTCGGGAAGGTGGGGCGGCTACATTTTGTATGAGCATTATTACCAGACAATTTGACTCGCAAGTTTATTATTTACTATTATTATAATTTTTTTTTTTTTTTTTCATAAAAGTTTACCAGGCAAAAATAATATCACACTTTTCCTGCGGTTTCGTACCCCAACACAGAAGTCACAAAGTAAAAGAACAGGTGTTGGGGGGGTGGGGGAGGTGCCATTCTTCTTATTACAAGTCAGTGTACCATCAAAATGACTTTGAAGCTGTCATTTCAACGTTAAAAAGTTTTACGTTTGTAAGAAATGTAGTAGTAGGTGAAATATATAATAACAATAGCTGAAAGTGCAGAAAGTGCATGTACTTGAAAAACGTAACCAAAGCACAGTAATATGTACTTTAACTTAGTTACTTTTCCCAGCATTGTCGTGCATGGCTGAGAACAGTACTGGACAATGAATTAGCAGAGTTCTGCAGAGACAAGCTTGTTTGGAGGGCACACAACACACACAAACACACACAGTGAGCACACGCACGCACGCACACACGCACACACACACACACACACACACTTTGGACATTCATTGATAACTGACAGCTAATAACTGTGGTGGCTATGCCATCCCGAGCACTAGAGTAATTCAAAATCGAATTATTGGTAACAAGAAAAAAGCAACTCCATCTAAAACAATAATTGCCTCGCCTGCCATGTCATGTCATGCCTCGGTGCTGTGATGTCAGTTGGGGATCAAGTTATCCCTGTGTGGAGGCAGAATACGCAACGGAGTTATTAAATAACATTATTGTTCCGGAACTTGCCCTGGTCAAGTGGTGGTTTGACACCAGCGATGACATTTGCACAGTATAAAATATGCAACAGAAAATAAGGGTTGGGGTGGGCCGGGAGGGGAACCATTGATGAATTAAAATTTTAAATGCATCAGTTTAAATTTTGTCGGACTACCACGAAATTAAAGCGGAAGACTGTTTTTTTTTTTCTATTGAATGATCTATCAAATTGAAGGTTGGATGAAAACAGGGATATACAGTAGGGTCATACCCTCAGTATGAATTTAATTCATAGATACAATTGAACTTGATATAAAATCGTTTGTGCTGAAAGTTTGAATGTACCCACCAGCCAGTGCAGTAAACATTCCATCGTAACAGTGATCTCCACCCATCAGAGAGGTTGTTGTTACACTTAGGAATTGTGTGTAGTGTGGCCTCCATGACATTGAAAACAAGGTTGATATCATACAGACTTGTGGCAGGGGCAAAAATTTATAATTATATACATTGCTTAATATTGAGGCAATTATTAATAAACCTTTCAAACCCTAACCATAAAAACAAACAAAAAAACTACAATTCTGTGCCATTTTGTTATGCATTTCAATGGCCTCATGTGTAAGGTAGTAAAATTGTTATGAACCTAAAAAGAAAAAGAAGGGTTGGGTGAAAAAACGACATGCACGTGTTACTCGGGATGGATTTGGTCAGGGAATATACCCTTGTTGTCAGAATTTATATCGAATTAAATCGAATCAAATGAAATTTACATTTGCAAAGCCCTGAATTATGTTAGATATTCTAAGTGCCGCCCCCTATTGACAGTACCACTGCTCTAAAAGTACATGTCCAGAGCTGTCCAAAACAGTTGACCTTATTTGGGTAGCTCTTAAAATTACTGAGATATAGGGCTTCAAAGGTGACCTCTGGTCCGGGTTCAAAGGTCAATATCTCAGTTTAGGGTCCACTGGAATTTCTCAAACTTACCTATGTTAACCAAAACTGTTTTTGGTTTTGTTCTACAAAAAAGTTAAAAAAAATAAAAAATCCAAATTTGTCATTGCAGTGTGCTGCCAAGTGTGGATTCAAAGACCATTTACATTACATACAATGGAATGAAATCGGATTTATAAATTTTTTACTTTTGACAATCGTGCTCCGGGACACGGTTCAATAGATTAATTTTCATGACTATGAGCACGGAAAAGAGAAAAAAAAAAAGAGAGAGAAAGAGAAAATACGGTGCCACTTTAATTAAAAAAAGAGGCAAAACCGTTCAAAAAAAAACTTAATTTGTGACTTCCTAGCGTGTGAACAGGTAAATAAATTGAAATAAATCAGTCTCATTAGTACTTCATTATTTGGGTTTGGCTTATTGTTTGTTTAACAGGGACCATAAAATAAAGCATCACTGAAAATAAGTCTGTTTAATTTCCCCGCTTATCTTGGGCGCTCTGCACGCTGCCAAACGATTCCCTGGGCGCGCGGCGCAGCGTGGGCCCCTTCTTCTGGAACTAGGTGGAGAATTTGCCAGTTAATTAGAGACTGACCTTCTGTTATCATCCCTGCCTTTATTTTGACTAATGCTTTAATTGAGGTAGCGCCCAGTCTTTCATTAAGCCTACGGGTGTCGGGCACAGGAAAAAAACAAAAACATCCTAAAGGGCCCCGCCTCCTCCATCAATTCCATGGCCAATGCGTTACAAGATGGCCCACGTTGTAGAGTGTTAATTCTCATCACTTACTGTGTTATTCTCCGAAACGTACAGTGTCCTTCGTTTGAATCATATCCAGTTGGTATATGGATAAAGTGCAATAAAAACAAATGATTTTGCCCTCTCATTGCAGTTGTGACAATCATTTTTTTATCCGCGTGAGCTCGGCAAGCGAGCTTCAGCCACACTTCAGGATCTATACTTTGGAAAATGGAAAGCATAACCTATGCTCTCTGGAAGGCCTGGTTGTAATGACATCCGAGGACAAAAACAATCAATACAGTAGTATAATAATAACCATATGTATATCAGAGTACTTACTCTGTAAGTACGGAGTAAGAACAGGGGGCGGGCCAGATTAGGAAGTGTCCACTCCGATCCCGCTGTTACTCTGTAAGTACCCAGAGTCAACGAAGCATGTACTGTTCACCCGTTCTGATTGTATTACCCAGTAAAAACACCGTCATACATTGCATGACCCTATGCCCATGTGTGACAATAAGGGACCCAATAGATACACAGCTGTTTGGTTCATTTACCTTTCACGTCACAATGCACATGTTAACAACACACCTGAACTCCATTTTGAACAGAAAATTAGAAAGAAAAATTAAAAATTAGAAAAATTAGAAAACTTTATTGAACATGATTAAATTGAATGTTTTATTATGTATAAATTATTTGTATTATTAATTATGATTTATTAATGAATTATTAACTATATAAACACTGCAATTTTACAATATAAATATGCTATATAAATTGTACTATATAAAAATCAAATTAGAACAAAACACAAAACTATATTTAAATTGTAAATGTAAGAAACCAACTTAAGTTCCAAATCGCCACTTGAGCAGGAGTCCTTCTTTTAGTTACGGGCATTTATTTTGCACATGCGTGCCATCAAACGTGCCGTGAGAAGGACATAAAACAGTGCCGGACCAGTCCAGTCCAACACAGAGCATTCTCAGCAAAGTTTTGCCCTTCTGTAGCCCTATCCACCTGTAATCACAATTACTGAAGTGCATCACAGTAAGGAGAAGTCTAAAAACGCACATCCACATGGTTGTTACATAACAGCATCATTTGTAGTCGTGAACAACAGTTTAAAAGCGAGCATGCTGGCACCACAAATACAAGTATAACATTTCCACATGCAGTGCACATACTGTGTGCCTGGAGTGTGGGTGACGCTCGCCTGCCCAAGCTCACGTGCATGAAAAACGATTGTCACAGCTGCCTTGAGAGGGCAAGAGCATTTGTTTTCATTGTGCTTCATCCATATACACCGCGTTCCAAATTATTATGCAAATTATATTTTTCTCTGATTTTCCTTAATAGTCGATGCAAATGACAGTCAGTATAATTTTCAAGCCATCAACCGTTAGGGTATAATTTGAATGTTATTGAACAAACCTCCCAAACTCAAAATGCACTGTTCCAAATTATTATGCACAACAGAGTTTCAAAACATTTTATAGGTTGTAAAGAACTGAAAATGGTCATTTGTTGAATTTGCAGCATTAGGAGGTCATATTTACTTAAATCAAAAGCTATTTCAATCAAAAACATCTTAACAGGCCAAGTTACATGTTAACATAGGACCCCTTCTTTCATATTACCTTCACAATTCTTGCATCCATTGAACTTGTGAGTTTTTGGCGAGTTTCTGCTTGAATTTCTTTGCAGGATGTCAGAATAGCCTCCCAGAGCTGCTGTTTGGATGCAAACTGCCTCCCACCCTCATAGATCTTTTGCTTGAGGATGCTCCAAGGGTTCTCAATAGGGTTGAGGTCAGGGGAGGATGGGGCCACACCATGAGTTTCTCTCCTTTTATGCCCATAGCAGCCTCTGACACAGAGGTATTCTTTGCAGCATGAGATGGTGCATTGTCAGGCATGAAGATGATTTTGCTACGGAAGGCACGGTTCTTCTTTTTGTCAGAAACTCTTTATACTTTGCCGAGGTCATTTTCACACTTTCAGGGACCCTATAGGGGCCTAGCAGCTCTCTCCCCATGATTCCGGCCCAAAACATGACTCCGCCACCTCCTTGCTGACGTGGCAGCCTTGTTGGGACATGGTGGCCATCCACCAACCATCCACTAATCCATCCATCTGGACCATCCAGGGTTGCAGGGTGGCCCAATAGTAGGTTTATGCACAACTGCAAGCATCTGGAGGATCCTTCACCTTGAGGTTCACGGGACTCCAGAGGCACCAGCAGCTTCAAATACCTGTTTGCTGCTTTGTGATGGCATTTTAGCAGCTGCTCTCTTAATCCCATGAATTTGTCTGGCAGAAACCTTCCTCATTATGCCTTTATCTGCAGGAACCCGTCTGTGCTCTGAATCAGCCACAATTCTCTTCACAGTACGATGATCACGCTTACGTTTTCGTGAAATATCTAATGTTTTCATACCTTGTCCAAGGCATTGCACTACTTGATGCTTCTCGGCAGCAAAGAGATCCTTTTTCTTTCCCATGTTGCTTGAAACCTGTGGCCTGCTTAATAATGTGGAACGTCCTTCTTAAGTAGTTTTCCTTTAATTGGGCTCACCTGGCAAACTAATTATCACAGGTGTCTGAGACACAATACCATCCATGAGTTTAATTAAAAAACAAAAAATTAAATTTTTATGACACTTAAATCCAGTTGGCATGATAATTTGGAACGCGGTGTACATCTTGGGTTCATATGAGGAAGTTGCACCATAAGTTCCGGGAAGTTACACAGGAACTGGAGTTACACTCCAATACCTGGGCCGTCTTATAATGAGTTACAATTGAATGTTCCACTGGGCGCCACCGGGCTAATGGAGAAAACGGACGTGAGTTCCCTGGACAAGTAATACTCTGGCCGGAGGGAAATAACCTTTTTAAGGTTAAAACAGGAAATAAGAAATGCTATGTTTGTAGGTGCGACGAGGCCCCGGCAACCTCTCCTGGCATTTGGACCCGGTTTGGGGTCACTAGGACGGCAGATTACCCTCCGGTACAGAGATTGAAGACTAAATGAAACCCAGAAAGGTGGTGATATCGTTTTGATTGTAGCTGCGATCTCCTTCTGTCAAAAAACCCTTCAGAGTGAACTCGTATTCATATTCATATTCAGGCGATTTTGGCCCCAGGTTTGAGGTAGATCCTGAATGGCAGCCACTCATCTTTGGGCCTCAACGGACACCTTGTCACTCTGAAGCGGCGTTACACTGACTCCGATGGCGGAACCCATCGCTCTGACGAACAATATTTCTGGGGTTCTGGTGTAACCAGAGGATGTCCGGGCCAAGTCTTCCTCTTCCGTGCGCCCGTCATTGTGTCAGTCCATGCGGAGAGCACAAGAGGTCGAGCGCTTTGAGCGAAATGCAACCTCGGAACCCATCTGACGGCGATTTGGCTTTTTATTCGCCTTTTCAGCTTTTGTTTTCAATTTACTACTTACTACTTGTGAAACGATCCGGTCGTGGGCCTCGTCCCTCAACTCCAACTCCATTGTCGCGTCTCAAGTTGCTAATCGGACTGTGAACAACGACGGGCGCACGGAAGAGGAAATCTTGGCCCGGATGTGCTGGCTACACCAGAAACCAAGAAATGTTGGCTGTTGTCCCCGGAGAGCACCGAATATGACAGACGACAAGAACAAAGCGACAGCACGGGCGGTTCAGTTCGCTCCCACAGTACGAATGGGTGTGATTTTATTGTTTTTAGTTGTTTTTTTTATTATTATTAAAAAAGTAAGCTTAAAAAAGTTAATAAAAAAAATGACGTTATTAACGTTAACTCTGGATATCACAATATGTCATCAATAAGTTAATGGTGCGTTAAGAATTGTGCGCACTTTGCAAACTACTCGCTGCTGTACTGGAAAAACCGAGCTCTCCAGTTTCCTCCGGCGTGTATTTTGACGCCAAACTCAGAGGCAGTTGACGACCTGACTTGCGGATGAGATTACGGATTCGTGGGAACGGCGAAGCAAATCAAATAAATAAATGCTCACAATTAATTTGTTCATTTAAAAGAAATAAGCAAACATTTTGGTAAACCTGATGATAAATACTATTAATACGAAAAAATTATTGAGACAAAAGTTTATTGAATACAAACATAGCACAGGGCATATACATGAGGACCAGTGGTAACACTGCACAATATAAAGACAGAATATGATATTATTATATAGACAATAGCAATTAAAATACAAACAAAGAAGAAAATGAAAAATAGACAAAGAAATACATTAATTAATGACATTAAAATTAATTTAAGTAAAATTTTTCACAATTTTCATTCATTTCTTTATAGTTATCCAATAATTCATAGTTCTTTTTTGTTTTTAATAAGGAGATCTGTCTCAATTAGCAATATAGCCAATTAAGGAGGGGACTTTAAGAGATTTCTGATTCGATTATGAGATGGTTATTGGCGCTCAAGAGCGTTTTGGAATCCAGTCGTTAGTGACTAGGAAAGAATCGACCTACTCCCACTCCACCTGACTCTTCTCATTACACACCACCGCCAGTGCTGGGGTGGAGCGGGTTCAGAGGGGTTTTGAAAAATATCACAGCATCCATGGGCGTCACAGAATCTCACTGAGCAGTTCATTTTTTTTATGTGTGTGTGTGTGTGTGTGTGAGGTAGCGATTGTTGAAGGTGTTAAAATGCACTATTGTCATTCATTCACAAAAGTGAGCATGTGCACATTTTTATGTACGATTTGCAGTAGATTGTTGAGAAAAAATTACAGATACAGAAAACATGGACACAAAAAGCGGTTCCCCAACCAGCCAACAGCCAGCCAAGAAAGTACACGTAAAATGATCTTTTATTATACCCCAGTCAAACCATTTTGTTAATCAGCAGGGGTGTTGCAAACCATTAAATTAGCCATGAAGTCGGTTAATCACATTCAGTTGTTTAATTTGGCTTCGGTGCGGTAATATTACTAACACCACCCCTCTTCTAATCCCACTTGTTAGAGTCCAAACTGCCAATACCTGGAGTACTGGAGTACCAGGCGTTCATGTACACTGCTCCACTAGAGCACCGTCTCAACCGGGAAGTGGACCTCGCAGGAAAACAATGACACTAGATAACATAACAAACACAACTCCACTGCCACAAAATAAACACGCGGAAGTAAACACGGAGACGATTTTTGTTTGTTTTACTGTTTTACCAACTACAAAGCTTTAGCGCTGGTGCTGGGAAATACTGTTCACACATCCGCAAGCCAAAAACAATGTGTAAAAAAACAATACGAATATTTCAATTCTTGTCTGAGCTGATAATCATGCTTTTGGACACCATACACAATTCCTCCATCACTGTGATGTAGTCCAAAATACCAACGTAATATCGCCCCCGGATGGATGGATGTGTGCGCTCAGTCTTGGCGGTGGAGAGGAAAAAAAAAATATGATGTGTTTGTATGGGAACTGTGAACGTATTGCCTCTTATAGCTCACGGTTCATTGATGGTAGGGTCACACTGCCGGCGACGGGGCGCTGCAAAGCGACAGGCTGCAATGCATTTCAAACGGAGCTCGGCTTCGTCCGGCTGCAAGGGGAAATATGGAAAGGGAGGGATGTTGGAAATGTTTGGCGCACCCACCACAGCCAGTCAATTTTGAGCTGACCACGCACGCAAACGCCAGGGGCACAGGCGCCCCGTCACTAGCGGTTTTACCCAAGCATTATACCAAAAAACATCACTAAAAGTAGTTCATAGTTCATAGTTCAATATTTATATATACATATATATCTATATATATCAATATCAATGAATATTATATAATTATAGATCCCAGAATCGCGATTGTGGCGCCGGCCCTTGCGGCCGCCTGCACGAAGACCTCGTGTCGATTACGCACATTTTAGTACTTTTAGTATTTTTAGAGCTTAAAGAGCTTATTGTGCGTAATCACCGGGTGTCACGACATTTCACTGCATGTATGACCAGTCAGAAGAGACGGCTCGTGACTCGCCTCTCCCTGCTCTTTTTCCCGTCTCGGGCCTCGGTTCAGCCTGTGCGCCTGGCCGCGGTTACCGACTGGGACAACGTACGTCTCTTTTGGTGGAGCGACTCCCGGTTTCGGAGTCCTTTCAAGGATCTGTTTGCGACTAATTAATCCGTGAATTTGAGTCTTCTTTCAATTGCTTTAGAAACGAGCCAGTCCATATGCGGGTGTGCGATCGGTGGGATTGTCATCGTCTCGAGGAACGAGAAGTCGAGGGAATATTTGAGGTGTTGACGTTGGGAGGATTATTGATATTGTAGATTAAAAGCAGTAAGGGTCCAAGAATAGAGCCTTGTGGTACCTCCAGAGGACCATTGCTCATCAGTGACATAATGTCATCCGACCGTATAATAATCACTGTATTTTAAATATGCAGGACCGAAGGTGAGTTTGAGGCAATCTAAAAAACTTTTTTTTAAGTAGACAACTCTTGGTGGAACAATATCCAGTCGGGAAACGTCAGATCCTTTTCTCGGCGCTCCCGCGCCAATTATAGCTCCCGCTAGTAAGAGCCAGCTTGTTTAAAGCGGTATTACGAGGTGACTCATCAAAGCACCGCATCCCAAAGGTTAAGACTCCTGCTCGTGCTGTTCGGCTGTTGCGTCCCGCCAACAACGTCACTTTGCAGAGTGTTATTTCCTCTTGAATGGCTGCTCATGATCGAGAAAGCCTGCCGGCGTCCGGGCAGATGACGTCGAGCCATTACCAGATTTTGGATTGGATCAGTCCCGAGACAGTTTTCGACTGTAATTCACGTTGAAATCTTTGTGTTTTCATCGCCCAAATATTTGTATTTACCATTTTAGTTTTATCCACGACTACACTTTACAGTTTTGTGATTTAAGACCCTGAAATAATGTACTAGGAATGGACTTCTACGCCTTCTAATCCGAGTGGGTGATCCAGCAGGATCTCAATTTTTAATTCAAGAGGTTTATTCGTCTCGATGCAAAGGTAGAACATGTAGAACGTACTGCATATTTTGCAAACCATTCAATAGTCAGTTCCTTCTTTTAGTAGGAAGGGCTGATATCAAACAGAAAGACACTTCTTTAGTCTTTCTGTTTGTGTCTTTCCCACCTCATTAACAGTCTTGGAGGGAACTTAATCTGGTTCAAACAAAACTCAAGAGTAAAAACGGAGGGTTTAAAATTGGATCACCACATACAGTGGAATCCACTAGTGGGAAACCTGATAAAACCCAGCTGATAAAGGAGAAAATGAAAGAAAATCATTATTGCAATGAAAATGGGGAACGCCTGATCAGATCCAGCGCAGATTGATGCGCTTAATGAACACCGTATTAATGATGCATTGGATGGTGCGACTCTAGAGTTTTGTCTTGCCCACTATGTATTCAGCGGAGGAGTACCACACCGCCTTTCCTTCGTTTCGCTTCAAAACTGCACTTTCTGTCGACACTCACTGTTTTAAGCTTGAAGGTTTGCTTTTGAGACGGAAGACGTCCACGTCATTTGCGAACACGTTTGAGCGGGCCTTTCTCATTTTGTTTATGACACCTCAAGATGGATGTCATGTAACACTTGAGGAACACAGAGGCACTTGGCTGTCTTACAGTCGCTCCGCGTCCAATGCTAATTCACGAGGAATTAATGTTTACCAATTTTGTTTGAGTTTTCAGGCGTGTGGCTCGTAAACTTTTGCCACTTTTATTTGTAATTGTTTCAGGTAGGAATTCGGAATTCATGGCCAGTCAAGCTGTATACCAGGCAGGACACAAAAGTCAAATGAACACTAGTCTGGACTGTTAAAGTGGAAATCCATATGGTAATTTTGTTAAAAAAATGCAACATTTGATACAGTTTTTTTTAACCAGCACATTTTAGGAAACAGCCATTTAATGTATTTGCATTATGTATATGCTCCTCCTTATGCTGTTATAACATTGTTGGTGGCGCGGTCCACCATGAACCGAAGGTCCTAATGCAAAGCTTGGGAGTTAACTGTCGACATGAAACATTCACAAAAAAGAACCAACCAAGCACCCTTGAATGGAAATATGGCCCCACTGCCCCAGAATAACAAACACAAATCAAGATTCAAGATTCGAGATTCAAGATTCAAGATTTAATTGGGCACAGGAAGGCAAACTTTGGTAAAAAAGAAAGCGACCGCCTTGAAGCGAGGGTAAACAAATACTGATTGGATTTCTGGGACTTACGGTGTGATGCACCCGACACAGAGGATCTCATGGGTCTCCACTTAAAGCTTCTGCAGGTATGGTGGTCCTTGAGTTACCTGCTCCATCACAGCTCCAGCGTAGAAGACGCCCAGATTCCACCACCGTTCCTTAGTCCATCATATGGATCATTGGTATGTTGTTTTAACTGTTGTTAAATGGCATACTGTACACTACCATCCGGAAATGCAAAATATATGTACAGAAAAATAATCAAACTATCAAACCTGATCCACCCAAGATATAAAAATGACAATAAAAATTCAATCAACATAAATACCATAATGGCTTTCATACACTCTCAATCAAGTGGAATCGCCATTAAAATAACATCAATCTTAAATGCCCGAGCATAAATAATTCAAGGGGAAAGTTGAACAATTTTTCTCCCTTTAAGTATGAAAGACTCTCATTAAGTACAGAGTGGCGGCCAAGTATTTTTCCTGACAGCCCGCGCAGGGGGAACGTTGTGATGGTAAGCATAAGCACAGAGCAAAACAGTGTCCGGGGTCAGGACCACAATCTGTCTCGCAGGCTGGCTCGGGACTCCCACAAGATCACGGGAGGGTTGGCTCGCGGTTGCCCCAGCAATCATCTCCCTTCTCCGGGGAGGAGGATGCTTTGAGGGAGATCCTCGCGAAAAAAAATAGATAAAATAAAACACACCACGCGGCGGCTGTCATTCTCTGGCTGTCAGCGGCGATTCCGTCAAACAGAAGGGTAAAGAAAGACAGGGATGCACAGCGGCACAGCTTGGGTCTTTTATGATTTAACAGTTTCCCTTAAGTAGGGCACAACGGAGGCAAGTAATAAAAGAGGCATGTAATAAATGCATTTTGTTAATGTTAGCGCTGGCGTTTTAAGTATGAATAAGTGTTGATTAATAATGGAAGGCGGGTGCGTGCTCGGTGTGACTGTGACCGCACATGCACCTCGTAATTCATCTGCGACGGAGCGCATCAAAAATGCAGCATTTTTTTGCTCCTGGGCATTTAGTGGCCTGGTGGCAATGCGGTATGGGCGATAACGGAGCACAAGATCATTACCGATCAACTCACGGGGGCCTCAACAATTTAAAAAAGACAGAACTTTATTTAATGACTTTGTCATGGTGATGTGAAAGGCTAATTAACTGCAGAACAAGCCGTGTTCAAGTATTACCGGTTACAGGTACTCCTCTCTGAACGACCGAGTTGCGTTCCTCGGACCATGTCGATAAGCAAATTGGTCGATAAGCGAGGACCCGTGTTAATCCGCGTTAAGGGGCCGTGGCCATTGCGAATGCTAGTGTAGTGAATACTGACAGTGTGAGACTGAGAACGGGGATGAGATTACATGTATACAGTATATATAGTATATATAGTGTATATAGTATATATAGTATATAGAGTGTATAGTATATATAGTGTACACAGTATATAAAGGGTGATGCGTGATGAGATGCTTGATGCTCAGACGCTGCAGTATTGTACTCAGCGTACAATACAGACTGGTCAGAGAGCTGGTCGTTAGTCAGAAGGGTCCTTAAACAGGTAGGTTGTTTTTTTTGACATTTTTTTTACTCATCCCTACGTTTCCTCATGTTTAATTCCCAAGGACCTTATGCTTACGACCTACATTCCAATATTTCAGTTTACTTATGGGATCATTTTTGCTTAGAACAAGGCTGCGTTACAATACTGCTGATTGACATTTCAGTTTCAGTTGTGACTCAATGATACCAATACTTGTGGAGGTGAGACCTGATACTGGTGGAGGTGAGACCTGATACTGGTGGCGGTGAGACTTGATACTGGTGGAGGTGAGACAGCTTTGTCGGTTTGCTAGAAGGCCAAAATGCCGAGGCGGAAGAGTCCGTACTCACTCACACAATTACATTTTCTTCTATATTTTGTTTTTCACCATGGAAACCTGTATTAGAGCCCGGGCCGTTCATTTTTTACAACTGCCCTTCGGGATTTTTTCGTCCGAAAGAATTGAATATGAAGACCCCATTAAGGATGGAGCCTGAAAAGGGAAGCAGCGGAAAAACAGACCGTTCACCACAAAATTGACGTTTCTGAGTTCATCTCGGGAACAAATGTATTTGTGTCCCACCACAGCAAAACCTGCCGTCTGGCGCATTTCTTAAATCGCCAGGCGCAGCCAAATAAGGTGAAAAAAACTTTTTTGAAGGGAAATGAGATTTTTCCAGATTCCTGTTCCTTGGTGTTTTATTTATCTCTCAACGTATTTTCAAAACCGAGTTTGATTTATAAATAGTAGAAAAATGTTAATCCGTGGAGTAAAATATTCCCGTTAGATAACATGGGGCAACACAGTTCACTTACCGAGACGCGGAACAGCGTTGAACAACGCCGATCAATGGTTTCCTTTAAGGCGAGCGTCCCAGATCATTCCTCCTTATTCCATGTGATGTGAAGTCACAACGTGCAACCGCTTTGAAAGAATTCAACCTTTAAATCGTACCCCTTTTACACACACGGAGCCGCTGTTGTGAAACTGCGAAGAAGAAGAGGCCTTCGCGTCACGCACCTACGTCACTTACGTGAACAGGCAGCGCAGCGCGGGGGTGTGTCGGTCTCACTTGTCTGTGAAGACTTTCTTCTCCGTGTCGCTATGGACGACGCAAAGCGGGTGTTGGAAGCTCTGAATCATATTTCGGACCTCAATCTGACCAGTGCAATGGATCCAAGTCAGTGTGAGCAGTCCGTACTGGACATTTTCTGCGATGATAGTCAGTCATCCGACGGCGACGCCGAGAACGACAGCGATGCTGAACCTGATATTACTCCAGACTTGGAGAACATTTTAAACAGCGGATTTCAAACTTAATGTGACGATGAAACGGAATATTTTCAAGAACCACCGGGGGGGAGACCGACGATACGTCTGTTGTTGTTACAACGGAAGAAGTCGATGACGTGATGAAGTCCGTTGAGGTTGGTGACAGATTTTCAGATTTCAGATCTCCTGAGACTC
This sequence comes from Zeus faber, assembly GCF_960531495.2. Taxonomy (NCBI): domain Eukaryota; kingdom Metazoa; phylum Chordata; class Actinopteri; order Zeiformes; family Zeidae; genus Zeus; species Zeus faber. The sequence continues at coordinate 15,423,812 of NC_137207.1, forward strand.
ATAATATTGATAGACTCTACATTTTGTTGTGTTGTCCGTACTTTAAAACTCCAAAATAATTCCACTTGTATAAAACATGTGTATTCTTACTGTTAAATGAAAGTTGTTTTTTTTTTTTTTTTAATGGGTTGTGTGTTGTTGAGCTGTTCATGATTGGCCCATTCAGCAGTATGTTAATTAGCCATGAGGCTTTGTTTGTCCGCCAACCCCATTTGCATTCTGGGAGCTGGCTGAATGAACCTGGTGTGGGTAAAACTTTGAAGGTGATTATCTCAGAAACACGGTTTGCCACACCTTTGTCATTAACAAGTCATAGCGTTGAAGATATTTGCTTGATTTGCACAAGTGACACCTTGTTTGGAAGCTCTGATTCTCCACTTTCAAATGATGCCGCCAAATGATCCTAAAGTACGCGGTGGGTCACATTTTGCATTTACTTGAATGTATTTGTAAAGCCCTTTTCCCTCCATTTCTGTGGATACTCCTCGCCCCGTTTTTGTTTTTTTTTACACTGAATGAGACCAACGCTGTTCTTTACACACTGCGTCACTCGGCAATTAAGTTCTTTCTTGCTCTGACTCAAATTGTTATTCGGGTCCACAAATAAAAACTATTAATGCATCTTTAAAATGTTTGATTGCCTAACCGGGAGGCTTGGGACTACCCTAAATTCACTTAAAGGGGTCGTAGGACGTTCTGAAATGGCAAACTAAATAATGATACAACGAGAAAAAAACATGACATTTTGTTGGAAGTGGAGGTAGAGTGGTGATTCCCCTCTCTGTTCTAAACCAAATCCACCCCAAATCTTCCCAAGACGCCTGCTGCCTGTCACTGATTACTCCAATGCATATATTTATTTTTGCGGCGGGGGGCTGATTTATTTGATATTATTTTCAAATGTCTCCTATTCTTTGGGCTGGCATTTGCATATGCCACAAAAGAGTCCGTACGCCCAGACAGACTTCATCCGCAAGCGGAGTTCCAAGCCTCCACCATTCTTATAATATATATATATATATATTATTCATCAGATTCTGTCTCTGACGACAAGTACATTTTCATATTCGAGAGATTTGTTGCGGTGAGGATTGGTGCATTTCTGCATTTCTCACAATTGCCATTAAAAAGCTTACGGTATGAATTTTTATTTTTTTATGTTATTTTAATTTTTTATCAAATTAAAAAAGAAATAACCAAAAATACAGAACAGAAATAGAAAAATATATAAAAAATATACAGAATATCCAAAGTGCGAATCTCTGCACAGGATAAATTATTGGGTATTAGGCACATAAGGTATATAATTAAAGATTGCGGAGGAATAAACACGCAGTGAGGCATCAGTTCTGCTCCAACTGCAACGCAGGGAGGAAGAGACATGTTTTTTAACTATGTACAGAGTGTTACTATAACTGTATTAAATACACTTATAGTAACACCGTACAACACTCTGTACAAATGACAGTTATACCGCATGGCCTCTTATACTTAAACAGATCTAGTCAGTGGATGTTTTGACTGTGTCCACAATACTAGTCATTATGCTAAATTGGTGTTAAGCATGTCTGAAACGGATCTAGACGGAAGACGTTTATTTTAAGATTTGCAGAAATGAAATAATCGGAATGGTTTACATTGCACCCACAGTTTGAATTACAGGGGGGAATGGGGGGGTCTGACCACCCTAATTAAGATTTTGACCCCCCCGAAAGAGGTAAAAACAACTTTTATAAATAAACACACATTTATTTATCCTTTTTACCTGTTATCCTAAACATTACAATATGTATTTATTTATGCCTGGAAGAACCTGGTAATACGTTTTTAGACACCCCTAAAGTGGACCATTCCATTACACTGGGCATCGCGCTCCGCGGGGGACCCAGGCAAGCTGGAGCAGCTACGCAGCGGAGATCAACAGTTCAGCTCAGAGCCATTTTTTCCCCAAACAAATGTAATAAAAACGGTGTTTTTATGGCAGCTTTTTTTTTGTGTGTTTTTTTTTTTTACTCCGTTTTCAAAATGAATGCAACAAAACAAAGAAATGCCCTGTGTGTAACCGTGCGTAATGGGGACACTTTCTCAGTCCCTCCCCCTCCCCGTACATATTCATCATGAAATAAAACACAAACAGCAGAGAAGGTACTGTGTACTTTATACAGCGGTTTGGGCCATTACCATTAAGAGCGTCGTAAATGTAGATTATTAATAGTAATCAATAATTAGTAGCACAGGGTTGTAGATTTTACTCCGCCTGTCCCGGTGATGCAGCAGAAATCTGGTGCTGCAAAATTTACTTTTTATGTTCTGGCTCCAGTAAATACACCAGAGACCCCGGGCAGGCTTTGAAGTGCTCACTTGGCTAGTTGCTTGAACTTTTAAATAAATCAATTGTGAATACGAGGAAACATGTTTGAAGATATTCCTTTGGAACCCTCGCCAAAAGATCTTCAGTGGATGTGAAAGCCCTTACAGCCCATTATTTAACTTGGATACATGTGTCACGGAGCCTCAGTCTTTCTCCAATCGCACTGCACTGGGATGCCAGTGCATGTTTAAAGTATTGAGAAATCCCATATTTGATGCTTTGTTTTCTGCCACTTTTTAAAAAACAGTCATTCTATGTGTTTGAGTTATGCATGTTCTCCTCCGTATGCTGTCCTGATATTGTTGGTGGCGGGCTCCGCCACATGGCAGGCCCTGTCGGACATTGCAGCTGTCAATATGTTGTTATCAGACATATATCGCAATGCTCAATATCAGACGCATTCAAGCCAGCAAAAGCAGTTTATAAATATATTTTTTAGTTTTCACGACACTGCAGATTATAATCTGCTTTTGCTGGCTTGATATTATGACGCTGTTATAAGATTGTGATTAGATAGAGAAGATATAACATTCTATTCTAGCGTATTAGGTTAGGTTAGGTTATTAAGTTAAATGCAGTTGTACAGTAGCTGTCACACATTGTACTGTAGCTATTAGGCATATATTATACATCTTTTCTTGTAAATGTTAAATGATTTTGGACTGGGGCGCCCTGGTGGCTCACTCGGTAGAACACATACCATTAAGGCTAAGTCCTTCCTGCAGCCGGCCCGGGTTTGGATCCAGCCTGAGGCCCTTTGCTGCATGTCCTTCCCCTTCTCGACACTGTCCGACTGTATCTAATAAATTAAAGAAAATAAAGAAAATGCCGCAAAAAAAAAAAAAAAAAAAAAATCTTTAAAAGAAAAAAATATTTTGGACTGATGATGATGTTCTATGAGGTATTGAAATATTTTCTGGGGATGATGAGCTTACTGTACGGGTCTGCTACTTCTTTGTACTTTCCGGTATTCAAATATTCAAAAAGGCACTGGAAGGGAAACCTGTCAAAACTTGCCACCTTGAGGGCGAATTTCTGCTCACATTCACACACCCCAAGCAGTTTGACCTTGCGGTGGATTAGTTTTGCTTTCAGGGCGTCTGACCGGGCGTGGATGCACTGCAGAAAGTAAATAAGCAGAAAGAAAACGGACAGATGAATGGCCGGACGGACGAACGGATGAGCAGACTACAGAATCCTCCTCAACCTGTGAGCCTCAACCTCCTGGCGGTCCATTAAGGTACTGCAAAGTTAAAGGCTGCTAAATCATCGACAAAACATACAATTTCTCAATTGATTTTTTTTTTTTTAATAAAACATGTTAAAACCCCATCTCGTGAATTTAATGGTATTTCTCTTTAAAAACTTGGTGGTACATCGGATGTGGGCCGCAAACATTTTTGAGATTTGTAAGTGGACGGTGAGTCAGAAACAGGTTGGGACCCGCTGCTATAGCATAAAGTGGGGATGAGGGATCGTTTGCAGCCGATCATTCGCGGAACAACTCCCAGGAGTGTGATCAGGACCGATCTTGTGTAACTCTGAAGGGGGTTATTTGGGGATAATGACTGGCTGGCCACATACACATCATCACCCTTACTACAAGGCACTACAACTAATTGTGTTGAAAGTGAATATTGATTTGAAATGATTTTGGGTCTGATAGGCCTATATGAATGACCTACTCACTGTTCACAAGGGTAAATTGGACATCTACAAATAAGTGAAATGAGTCTGGCTGATTTTGGGGATTTTGAAAGCTGTACGTCACACGGTGTACACCGACTGTATGTGGGGGTTTCGGGGCTCAGGCGTGTGCTCTTTGCTGTGGGAAATATTCACATGATTTGATTATTCATAAGGTTATTGGCGAGGGCCCCGGTTGGCGGGGGGAGACCTTTACATCTCCAAAATTAAAAAGAAAAAATACAGTTTTTACTGTTCGTATGCATGTGTGTTAATGTCCATGTGTGTGTGTGCGTGTGTCCTTTGGGATGGTTGTGTGTGTTTCTGTTTGTATGCATGTGTATGTGTGTGCGTGCGGTACTGTTCTCATGTGCCTTGTGTGTGTGTGTGTGTGTGTGTGCATGTATTACTGTCTAGTGGTGAGTGTCTGTATGTACGTGTGAGTGTTTCTGATCATATGCATCTGAGACAGCGAGAGAGAGAGTGAGTGTGTGTGTGCGTGTGAGTGTTACTGATCATATGCATCTGAGAAAGTGTGTGTGTGTGTGTGTGTATGTGTATGTGTCTGTGAGTCTATACAGTATGTGGTGGTGAGTGTCTGTATGTACGTGTGAGTATTTCTGATCATATGGATCTGAGAGAGAGAGAGAGAGAGTGTGTGTGTGTGTGTGTGTTACTGTCTATATGTGGTGGTGAGTGTCTGCATGTACGTGTGTGAGTGTTTCTGATCATATGCATCTGAGAGAGCGAGAGAGAGAGAGAGAGAGAGAGAGAGAGAGTGTGTGTGTGTGTGAGTTTTACTCATCAGATCATATGCATCTGAGAGAGAGAGAGAGAGATGGAGAGAGAGTGTGTGTGTGTGTGCGTGCTACCGCCTATTAGTGTGTATGCCCATGTGTGTTACTGTTCATGTTTGTATGTGTGTGTGCATATGTGTTTGTGTCTAAATGTGTACTGTTTTATTAGTGCGGTTATGTGTGTGTGTGTGTGTCCTAGTGCCTATTTGTGTGTGTGTGTGTGTGTGTGTGTGTGTGTGTGTGTGTGTGTACCTGGTGCCATCTCTTCCCCAGGTAAACAACGCACACGCGCTTGGTCATCCACATGAAGAAAATGTCATTCATCAGACCAGGCCACCTTCTTCCATCGCTCCATGGTCCAGTTCTGATGCTCCCGTGACTCTGTTGCTGGTTCATCGTTTGTCCTTCCTTGGTCCACATTTGGGAGGTGCCGCACACCGGGAACACCCCACAAGACCTGTCGTTTTGGAGATGCTCTGACCCCGTCGTCTAGGCATCACAATTTAGCCCTCGTCAAAGTCGCTCAGATCCTTACGCTTGACCATTTTTCCTGCTTCCAACACATCAAGTTCAAGAACTGACTGTTCACTTGCTGCCTTATATATCCCACCCCTTGACAGGAGCCCCTGGAACAAGATGTTATTCACTTCACCTGTCAGTGGTTTTAATGTTGTTGTTGATCGGTGTTTGTAAATTGTTATTTAATGTCGAGTGTAATGAGTCACATGACCAGAGATTAGTTAAGGGCTTAACCCCCTGGCATTATGGGTCAGAACCAACATGACTGCAGAGGAAAGACATACGGCCCCAAAATAATCCTATTCTGCACGTGGTCCAAGAGGTAATTGTCTTTCATATGTTAATATTTGTGTATAATGTTTGTTGATGTGCCTTTACATGGACGACGTGAGACATTTGTAGAAACGTTATTTGATTTCAGCACACTTCTGTTGTACTCACGAGTTTAGGCCTGTTTATCCCCCGACACTCACTTGAAAGACTTTAAAAAGGAATGAGGGATGTATATTTTGAACCTTTTGTTGTCCTTTAGGTTCTTGTAGTTTTCACGGTGTTAAACGAAAAAAGAGAGAGGGAAAAAATAAATCTTCAAAAGACATCAGTATAAAGTGCGGCCATTATTTCATTGGACCAGTAGTGTGTGTGTGTGTGTGTGTGTGTGTGCTACTGTTCTCATATGTCTATGTTGTTTGTGTATGTACAGGCTAGTGTGTATGTGTGTGTGTGTTTGTGTGAGTGTATGTATGTACGTGCTAGTGTGTGTGTGTGTATGTATGTACGTGCTAGTGTGTCTGTGTGTGTGTGTGTGTGTGTGTGTGAATGTACGTGGTTGTGTGTGTGTATGTACGTGCGTGCATGTGTGTGTGTGCGTGTGCGTGTGTGTGTGTCTATTTTCGCCCTGCCTAATCTTCAATTCAAATGAATCTCCCTCAGGTGCCTCCCTCGCACCATTCTGTCATTTCCTTTTCTCTATTATTTCCCCTCCCTGGTCATTATTCGCCAAAGAAGTTTATTTTTATTTTATTTTTTTTTTCCGGGGGACACAGCGGTCCGGCCGCAGTCTGGCGAGCGATGAAAGGACGAGGAGACGAGTTGATGGAGAGAATCTCGGACACTTCTGCCTCTAGTTGGACCTGTCTGCTGTTATTTAGGGTCTGGATTTAAATGTGGCCTCCGGACAAACCGGACGATAAGGGTGAGCGCTACAGTGTGACACCGGCCCCTGCTGGCGGAAGTGGGGAATGCACATAGATACATCAGAACGCTAGACAGACAGACAGACAGACAGACAGACAGGCAGGCAGACAGACAGACAGACAGACAGGCAGGCAGGCAGACAGACAGACAGACAGATCGATGCTTCATTCCTCCGGAGGAAAATTACAGTATTACTGTACAGCAGCTAAGATCAAAACAAATAGGAAATAGTTTTAAGATAATAAATTATATTAAATATAAATGTAAAAAGTTTGCAAATAATAAACTAACAACAATAATAAAACAAATCTATAAACAATTGGCAATATATAATAAACCTAATTAAAAAATCGATAAAAAAAAATATATATTTCTTCCTTTCTTGTGTATATATTGTTGGGGGATTGAAACAATTGATTTTATACACACACACACACACACACACACACACACACACACACACACACACACACACACACACACACACACACACACACACACACACACACACACACACACACACACACACACACACACACACAGTATATAACCAATTGTTTAATTGTTGTCGGCCTCATAAACAGTGTTTTAAATACAAACAAGCAGAGCATTGTGTCAGGCCCACCGACCTTCCCCCGTTTCGGCCACGTAAAATTTTGCCGATCCCAGCGACTGCGCATCTGGCTGAAGGGGCTGCTGCTGCAACAGAGGCATCCCGGCGTCCCCTACGTGGACAACTTCGCCGCCTTCGACAGCGGACTGGATCTTTTTAAGGATGAACGCCTCCATCCCAACGCATTCACCTCCTGGCGGCCAGTGAGTCCCACACACCCATTTCACTTTACAGGCACCTCCTCCATCCCCTACTCCTGCAGCCCACTCAGCTCTCCTTAACGGGACTGCTACGCCTTCCACCGTAACCACCATCATTTCCCTTCATAGGCCTAGGGTAGCATGCTCATTATCACACCCCCTTAAGGCTAATCATAACAATATAATTTGGATTTAAAAACCACTCCAATTTGGACATCTTGGTTTTATACACAATTCTAAGGACCCAGTGATAATTTTAATAATTCAAACACCAAGACCAAATGTTTTTAACCGAGAATTTCCTCAGTTGTTATCTCATTTAAATGTCAAATTATGACAAAATTCAGATTTTAGGTGATTTTAACATACAATGTCTGCTGCCCCAGCCACACTTTTATGACTGATTTTTATGGATGTCCTTGACTCTTTTGACCTCACTCAGGAGACAAAAGGATATCTGTGTGGTTTTATTCAGTGTGGTCTTGCCCCAATTTTTTTTTTTTTTTAATCACTCACAACAATCCTGTCCACCGCTGTCCAACAATCCTACCCTGTTTTTTAACACTATGTCAGCGAGCAAGTTTTCCGAGCTTTTCAATGCTGCTTCGCCTTTAACTACCCTTTATCCAGATTTTAACACAGAGGAGCTCGTCTCCCATTTTAATGACACCTGTCTGACCACCCTGGACAAGGAGAAAAAGTCGAATAAAACATCGCAGCCCCGGCTAAATGAATCCACCCAGGACCTAAAGAGAGGCTGTCAGAGAAAGGAATGGAAACGGAAGAAGAGTGGTTTAAACGCATTTCACAAGATGTGGGGGGGGACGCTCTGCACAATTATCAAAGGGCAGTCAAAGAAGCAGGGGCAGCTTTTGTTCTCCAACCTGATTGTTGTAAACCATTCCAACACCTGAATTTTATTTAAGGTAATAGACTTGCCGACATATATGCATTTTGTCACCCATTTCATCACCCCCGCCATCTTAATCAAGTGTCACCAGAGATGTGAGGAGGTTTTTTTTTTAACTTTTTTACTTTTAAACATGCTGTGGTCCATCCTCTTTTCAAGAAACCGAACCTCGGACCCCTCCGTTCTTGACAATTTGAGGCCCATTTCTAAATTTCCATTTCTTTCAGAGGTTTTAAGAGAAGGTGGTATCAACCCAGCTTCTGGCTTTTATGTGTCATAATAACATATTTGAGCAATTCCAGTCGGGTTTGAGAGCTTTAAGCACAGAAACTGCCCTCCTCAAAGTAACCAACAATATCCTTTTAGCAGCCAATTGGGGGGATAGTGCAATTTTAATTCTTTTAAATCTAAGCGCAGCCTTTTGACCCTGAAGACACACTGTTTTAATTGACTTGGCATCAAGGACACTGCACTTGCTTGGTTTTATTCCTACCTTTCAGAGATAACCTTCGCAGTCTCCATAGGTAACGACTCATCCTCTGTCCACAAATATTAGGTCAGTCGCCAGAAACTTGAGAGTGCTGTTTGACTCTGAGCTAAACTTTGAACAACAGATTTAAAAACTGTCCAGTCCTGCTTCCTTCAACTGAGAACCATTTCCAGAATCAAACCAACGCTATCACACAGCGACCTGGAAAAAATAATCCAGGCCCTCATTTTCACACGACTAGACGAATGTAACCCCCTCCTTTCTGGCATCAACCAAAAGTCACTCTCCCGCCTCCAACTAGTTCAGAACGCAGCAGCCATGCTTCTCACCGGTTCCAAAAGACGCCGTCACATCACCCCAATCCTGTCTCCTCTCCATTGGCTCCCTGTTCGCTTCAGAATCCATTTTGATATTTTAGTGATCACTTTTAAAGCACGTCTGGGTCTGACTCCCAGCTACATAACGGATGTGTTGACCCCATCCATATGAGCCAGTGCGCAGCCTTAGATTCTCAGGCAGGCGGGGCCCTCCCGGCTGTTCCAAAGTCTAGACTTAAAACGAAAGGTGACCGTGCCTTTTCTGTCGGGGCCCCTCGACTTCGGAACGACCTGCCTGAGGAGATTCGGCTGAGCAGAGTCAATGGCTTCTTTTAAATCGCTTCTCAAAACCCATTTTTATAGATCTGCTTTTGTATGATGCCACCCCCTTTCTTTATCCATTTCATTTTTTACTTATTTATTTATCTATATTTTTTCCTTTTAGTTCTATTTCCTATGACCATATTTTTACTTTTTTTCCCTCTTTTTATCCGCTTTTACAATTTAATGAATACATGTTTATTAGTGTTCCTTTGCCTTTTAATTTGAAGACTTTAACACTCTGCTTTTATTTCTCTGCCAAAGCACTTTGTAAAGCCTGTTTTCAAAGGTGCTATATAAATAAAGCTATTATTATTATTATTATTATTATATTATTATTATTATATTGAATTCCTACTTTGTTTATTCCTTTTATCACTGTTTTATCTTTTTCCGATGTCACTCTTTTTATCACTATTTTTTTCGTCTATACAGATTCATGTGAAAATAGCTTACTTATTACTTGTGAAATAGTGAAGCACAATCCTTTGTTGGAAAATAACTGAAGTGAAAGAATGAATATCCAATAGTTCTTCTAAAATCTGAGAGTAGCTGTAACTAGAAAGTACTTTACCAAGGAGTAATACATATATATTATTATTATTATTATTATTATTATAAGCGCTCCTTGGTATCGCGGGGGTTCTCCTGGTTCCATTTCATCAGCAGAAATATCGCTTATTGCAGCTTGAAGTTCAGTTTTTTCCCCACCAATCAGAGCGTGCTAGGCCCGTGAAACTCTCAAATCTCATCCTGGCATGATAGGCCCCCGAGGGCCCGTTCCCCCGGATTAAAAGATCCGAGATGGACCGAGCCACTGAGGTTATTAGTAAAATCACACAATTAATACATCAGCAGCACAAAAGGGATAATGGCTGAAAAGGAAACAGAGACGGATGATGATCTGGTTTGGGAAGGGGTGTGTGTGCGTGCGTGTCACCAAAGATTTTCAATTAGACACATTATTATATTATTCATAACTTGTAGACCTATACAAAAGATAGAAGGTGGATAGAGGTAGAGAGAAAGCGACAGACAGACAGACAGATAGACAGATAGATAGATAGATAGATAGATAGATAGATAGATAGATAGATAGATAGATAGATAGATAGATAGATAGATAGATAGATAGATAGATAGAATAGGGAGGTGGGGGGGGGAATCAGAAGAGATCAGCTGGAACCCTATTGTTATTGTTTGGATTTTTGTTATAATTTTTCTCCCCGGCTAAAAGCGTCTGGAACACGACAACCTGAACCCACATTCGGAGCAGGAATTAGTCAAAACCCAATGAAATTTGACTGGAATTAGCTCAACGTTTGTGCTGATGAGTTTGTTGAGTGAGACGCTTTGTGACATCATACGCCAATTTCTTAAATATGTGCAGCCTGCGGCTCCGAACGTCCATTCTCATGGTGCGAGGTGCGTGGTGCGGACCCTTCATCGCTTTGTCGTGGTCGTGCGCGTGTAGGTGTCTGTGTATCATCTTACCTGCTTGACGCTTACATGCTTCCACCGCTCCGTCGTCGTTGCCCGACACAGCACCAAAGGGTCACCTGTCCATCACTGAGAGTGCAGCTCTATTTCCACAAGCAACACGGTCAGTTATAACAATGAGAGGTTGCGGTTTACAGGCAAACATGGACGGTTGTTTTAGAGAAGGGAGGTTTTCGCCGTGTAGACCACACAGCGGTTGCTCCGCGAAACGAGCAACCAACAATCGGGGATCCAGCCCGCAGGACCGGATCCCCGATTGTTGTTGTCATTGCCTGGCAAAAAATTCTCTCAATTTTTTAAAGCTCAAACCATTCGAAACAGAAGAACGGCAGAAGCTCGAGCGCGGTTTGCGTCTCATTTGAACCGGTAATGTCACAGACATCTTGTGGTTTAAGCTTCATCCAAAATCAATCCGCATACGGAGCGGAAACTTGTGTAAAACCGACCAAATTTGACTCCAAGCATTCAGGCGGTCGTGCTTGACTGACGTGCCACTGCTGTCAAACAAAATGAAGGTGATGAGATTTTGATGAAAGAGGCCGTGGCGGATCCAAAAGGGCGCGGCCTGGCTTCCTTCCCCGCGACCGCACACCTGCCCCCAGTCGACCGTGCGGCGCTGATTGGTCTGATCCGCTGCGGGGAGCTCCCTCAATGTCTGTCTTGCAGCGGAGATTGGCGCGCGGGCTCGTCAGCCGTCCAGGAGAGAGAGAGAGCGGAACGCCATTCCTCCTGCGCCCAAACTCATTATTCTTTATTATTAATCCTTTTGGCCAGCGAGCCTTTCAGTTCAACACTTTGATAGAAAGCTTATAACAAATGAGGAAGGACACTCAACTCTCCCCCTGCAAAGCTGAGCGTCCATAGATTTATGCCAAAGGAGAGAAAGGTGCATGAGTGAGAGAAAGAAAGAATGTTTGGTAAATAAATAGTGAAATAGAAATAGTGAAAGGTAATAATTAAGCCCTAATGCTCGCCCAGTCTCCCCTTAGTAATTTCTCCCGATATATATCCAGATTTCTGTGTGTGCGTAAGTGAGAGAGTCAGTGGCTGTAGTATAGTAGTATTTAGTTATAATATTTAGCTATGTGAATATGTATTGTACTCCATGTTGTTTGTCACATGAACGTCAATGCTGTTTTGTGCTTCCTATGGCATGAGCTCACCAACAACCTCTCGTTGGAATGGCACATCTAGAATTAAGCCCGAGTGGAAACATACATGCATCATGTACATTTTAAGAAAAGACTTAACAATTTGTGCCCGGTCCACAGGATCCCATCACACGTGACACGACCATTCCAGCCACGTAGAGTAAGAATTCACTCCTCCCGCAGGAAGGAATCTACAATCCCTCCACGTTTGTGGACAACGTCTGGCTCTCCGCGTTCATTGTGCTCCCTCCTTCATCTGGGGTATGGCTGACCCGTTCTGTCCTGGAGGCGACCTTTCTCTACACTCTACGCCCTACCTACAACTGCTTGAGCCAGCCATATGGGAGGGCGAGGTGCTACGTATCTCGCCCCACGGAGAAGACCATCCTCCTCCTCATCATGTACACCGCCTCCATCCTCTGCCTGTTGCTCAACATATCTGAGGTGCCGTACCTGGCCCTTGGCGCTGACTCCTGCTCTCCCGCCGCGAACGAAAGCACCAGCAGCCTTCCAAGCAGAGCTCCAAGGACCCAGGGAGCGGCAGCAGTACATTTGGAGAGACGGGAGGCTGGAAACTGTGTTTGACAACTTTAAATAAAGGTACACGGTGAGGGTTTTCAAAGTTTCTTTTGTTTTATAGACGTTTTTGGCTATGGAAATGCACAGCCCAACAAACATTCATATTTGTCCAAAAGTAAGCCTTTTTTTACAGTGCCTCTGTTGAAGTAAATATGACAACATATAGTAATAATTTCACAAGCGAGCTCACAATAACGGTCCTTTGGGTGACCTGTGAAATGTCAAGAGTCAGAGCACAGCGGAGAGGACACATTCCTCATCAATATGCATATCTTGCCCAGACAATCAGCTACTTCGATGCCCATTCACACTTAAAAAACAACAACAATCAAATAATTAAAAAAAGGGCATGGGGCATCAAGGGGTTGCGAAAGTCCTTTCGGAATGCTGTGTGGTGGATCTGGCTGCATTACATATGAAACCACAAGGGGGCGCTTCAGGCCTTACGTTCAAGCAGCAACCGTATGGAAATGAAATGAAAAGTGCAGTTCAGCCAATGGCCGCTGGGTGGGGCTAAAACAGTGGCGTCCAACTCAATCACCGCGCTATCAGGGTACGTAAAGAAATAAATACACACACACACACACACACACACGCACACACACACACACACACACACACACGCGCGCGGAGAAATGTTTTTTTTGTAAAGAGTTGAATCGATTGAAATGTGTTTTATATAAGTCTACATTGTACCAGAGACCTACAATATTAACAATTAACGTTGCGATCCACAGTGAACGTTTCAGCTCACATTGCAATGATATCAAAAGTTATTTAGGGCAGACTACTATAAAAACATGTTTTATACATTTAACTGGATGACTGCAAGACGCTGTTCACCTTAGTCTAAACAAGTTCAAGTTCAAGTTCAAGAGATTATTTGTCACATACACACACATACGGTCGTACATATATGCAGTGAAATGTCATGACACCCGGTGATTACGCACAATAAGCTCTATAAGTTCCAAAAATACGAAAAATTCTCAAATGTGCGTAATCGACACGCAGATCAACATGCTGTAACGTCATTACAAAGATTGTTTCATCCCCCCCCCCCCCACACACACACAACAACTAATACAAGAAGGTGGTATCTCATACATTAAACGTATTATCAAACTGTTTGTCAAAATAGATTTGAATCGCTGCCGTTTTAAATACTTGTCGCTCTATGACAACATGGACGCGCCTGGCACGCTTCAGCACGCAGCCGGTGGAGCCGGTGGAAAAGCCGCTCCCTGCCGCGCCCGCACGCTGCGCCAACGCGCCTGGTCTATTACGGGCGTAAGCGGAAAAACGTGATATGTATCAAAACCCGACTTCCCCACATGTTTGCAAAACTGTCGACACGATCGGCAAGCATGTTAATATTGGCTCAAAAGTAGTCCTCCGTGCACTCTAAACATTTATACACCTCACCTTAAGTACGTCACGGCTTCGTGGCATCGTAGCAGACGCCAAATGTTGGTGTAATCCATGACTGCTGCCGTCACGCGGGTTTTCCATCGGCGCACTTTAGAAAAGTTGTAAATAAAGGACGTAACCGCGTGTTTTTCTTGAGTGCGCCATGATTGGAGGCAGAGGGGGCGGGCTATCCGAAAACGCACTCTCCACATTCTCACTCGCCATTGGTTCAACCCAGACTCCAGTTTACCCGTCACGGACAGCACAGACAGGTAACCAGGAGTCTAACACAGTGCAAGTTTAAACTTCCATCAACCACTGCAGGACTGGAAATATGTGGTTATTAGTGTAATACTTTTAAATAAATTATTATTTTTCACGATCCCCCCCAAATTTCAGCATTCGTTGCTTTCAAGGGGCGCTCAAGTCCCTTTCGTGGGGAAGGACTTGAGCTCCCCTTGTTTCCCCCATAAATCCCAACACTGGTTTTCACTCTGTTCTGCCCCTCCATAAAGCTGTGCTGTATTAAACATTATTAACAATAACAACAACAACAAGCGCTCCTACCCTGCGCCGGTTTGTGAAAGTATCCGATGACAAGACATACATTTGACTAACTGGTAGTACCACATACTACCAGGAAAATAAATAAATCTACAATAAAAACACTGTTTTTATCAGTTTTATTTGCCGAGACTTGCTGCGGATTGTGGGCCGCAGCCTACCGCCTACATTACCGCCAACATTAAAAAAAAAAAAATTCTGAAAAGTTAAATATACAGGAGATTCATGGGAAAATACTTTAACGGAAGGACAGAGGGATAGAAGGGTAAAATACGGGATAATTGTGTTTTTGTGTTAAAAGGGTTATCTAGTGCTAAACGGCAAAATAAACACACAGCACAATTATATTTAGAATACTTACGTTTCCGTCGTCCGTAATTTTGTCACAGACAGTTGGTATTGATTCCCCTTTCTTTTGATTTTAATTTTTTATTTTGTATTTTTATTTATTTATTTATTTATTTATTTATTTATTTATTTATTCATTTATTTATTTATTTATTTATTCATCTATTTAATTTTAACCTGTGCTGTCAACATGCTGGGCATACAACACAGAGTATTTGTATACCATTGCATTCAGGACGGAGTTAGTCTGCAAGTGGAGTTCAACTTCTCAACCTGCAATGCCACTCTTTACTCATTCCTAAATCATCAAGAACTGCTGCAATAACGCTGTCCTGTGGACGACCTGTAGGATGACAAGTTTTTGGTTATAGAGAACCACCACCAACCCCTGTCTTTGGAGAACTATTTATCATGTTTGGGTCTATAAACAACTAATCACTACTCCAAGAGGGAGAGAATCAAACATAGAAACAAACAACATTTACACAAAAACATGAACATTGGGCAACGAAAATGATGAAAATGTATTGAAAAACAGTGAATTAGGTCCAAGAAAACTGGAACTACACCTCGTCCTCTTCCTGTCATAATTATGGCAGCAAATGAGGGAGGTAAGGAGAGGAATGCAACCAGGAGGGTGTGTGTGTGTGTGTGTGTGTGTGTGTGTGTGTGTGTGTGTATTCTACTCTATGCTGGTTTGACCAGCTCCAACCACCATCACACCGGCAGTCTTTGTGATTTGGAGGCCCTAGGCAGAACCAATGTGAGGCCCTTCACAACCTCCACCTTTTGCCAAGCACGGCTAGTGAACAGAAATTGTTTACTAGCCTTGCTTGACTGTGTTTTGTAGAGGGAGCTCTTAGCAGTGAGCAGAGCTAAATGACAATTCTTCATTCAGTTAGAAGGAAGGCAATGGAACAAGAAAAAGATTATGAATATTAAATACTGTTTGAAATACTATATTAAGTGTCTCAGGGGTCTGGAGTCCCTCCAGTAAAAGAGATATATAAAAATAGACATATAATGACTGTCGTCTAGATGAGGGTCAAGCGTGAAGGTGACCTGGTGGCGCGATGTTTCAGATGCTATAATCCGTGAGTCTGTAGAAGAAGAAGGCTTCCGCAGCCTGAGAGGAGTGTTACGGCTCAAAACGTTTGGTTGATGACTTTAAGTGCCTTGGAATAGATTTTCATTAATTCACGTCCGCTGCCTCGCCGACATGTCCACCGAGACAGCGGCAATTAGATAAGTTCTGCGTCCGTGGAATCACGGATTGAAAGAACAACAAGAGCGTTTGGAGCTGTCAGTGTTCTCAACGCAAGCTGTGGTCTACAGTCTGATTTAGACTTTGTGATGTTGCACAATACCGGTGACGTAGGCGGCGCTGTGTGTCCGCGTGTGGAGCCTCCGATCACCCCCTGTCCATGCGCCGACAGAATGCTGCTCGGTGTCGCGCGCACACACCCACAGCGAAGCATGGAGCACGCTCCAGATAGCAGCTTCAAATCAATAGGAAAAGGAAAACACCAAGAGAGGTAAGACGGTCAACAGAAAAGGGGCGGAAACATCTGAAGGCCACGGCTATTATGTCATCAGAGGCGGTTTCAGACTTCCGACCTACAACAATGAACACACATATGCTCAGCGCTGCAGGTTATTATTTTCTTATCGTTTGAAATGCAGCTTGAAGACAGTAATTGAAAGCAAATTGAAAGGGAACAGATGTCTACAGCAGTGTTATAGTGTTCTACAGGAGTGCCGTGAGACATTTTCGAATTCCACTGAGAAAAAAGAAAACAATGGTCATTTGCTTTTGCGTTGCAAGATCAACATTTCAAGGCGGCACTTATTCAGGTAATTAATACATTCCAGCCAGAATACCAGCTCTGTGTCCATCAGAACAAATTTCACTCCGAAAGTGAGGACCATATATAATAATAATCAACTCTTTTTTGAGATTCGGCTCTTGACAAGTCACTCAGTAAAACGCTCTCAGTCGTTCCATTTTCCGGCCCTCTGTTCATTGGATTAACTTGGTTGAATGCACGTTGAGCAAGTCAGGAGTTCCAGTCAATGATGATCAAGTTCATTGTTTTCAGTTTGTGAATTGAAAAGTCACTACTTTGCCAACTTATTTCAAAGAGTTCATGAGTCATGCGTCACTATTAGCAGGCCATAATAATAAGCACAGCTCTACATGTTTCTGACGTTTTAGTGGTTAACAGGATCTAGTGGTGTGTGCGTGGACTTATTTCATTGTAAAAAGTGTGCCATGGCAGAAAAAAGGTTGGGAAACACTGGTGTACAGTGCATCACGTTCTGCCCGTTGACCTGCCATGTCTCATATTAAAAGCTCACAGGCTGTGGTGAAAGACAGTGCTGCTATTTTGTGCTCGAGTTAATATTTAATTGATTGTCCCCGGCCAGAGAATTAATCAGTACGATTCAGAGACATTCTGAGAAAACCGGCGCAACCTGCACAAGCCGCAGACAAAAAAACTGCCATCTCGTCTCTTTCAAAAATACCTCTTTATTCAGAAAAAACAAAAGCTTTCTCTCTAGCAGCAGATCCTGTCCCGTAAGTTGTGAGGTGGGGCCTCCATGGATCAGGCTGTTCCAGCACATCCCACAGATGCTCGATCACATTGAGATCTGGGGAATTTGGAGGCCGAGTCAACACCTTGAACTCTTTGTCATGTTCCTCAAACCATTCCTGAACAATTTTTGCAGTGTGACGCAATATCCTGCTGAATAAGAAACAGTCTTTATTTATCACGCAACACACCACACTACAACACATGCTTGCACACACACACACACGCTTTGATGGTGGCCGGTGAAATGGATTCTCTGCTTTTGACCCATCCTGGCTTGTCCTTCCTCCGGGGCACAGCCAGGAGCAGTGGGCAGTATACGTGGACGCGCCCGGGGACCAGGTGATAAATGTCCATTGCTGGTCAGACAATGATGGGTGCATGTTTTTGGTGGGGGTCCTTACTGTGAGGTGGAGGAAACCCCATGTGAGCACGGGGAGAACATGCAAACTCCACACAGAAAGGCTCCTATTTGGGAGATAACCCGCCGGAGCACGGTGCCAACAGCGCCCCAGGCAGGAATCGAACCCAGGAGCTTCTTGCTGTGAGGCAGCAGTGCAATGCACTGCGCCACCGTGCCACACCGTGAAGTAGGCGACGGCCATCAGGGAGTACCGGTGCCAAGAAGTGGTGTACTTTGTCTGCAACGATGTTTAGGTTGGTGGTACGTGTCAAAGTAACATCCACATGAATGCCAGGACCCAAGGTTTCCCAGCAGAACATTGCCCAGAGCATCACACTGCCTCCGCCGGCTTGGCTTCTTCCCATAGTGCATCCTGGTGCCATCTCTTCCCAAGGTAAACAGCGCACGCACCGGGCCATCCACAGGATGTAAAAGAAAAATGATTGATCAGACCAGGCCACCTTCTTCCATGGTCCAGTTCTGAAGCTCATGTGTCCATTGTAGGAGCTTTCGGCGGTGGACAGGGGTCAGCATGGACACCCTGATCGGTCTGTGGCTACACAGCCCCATACACAGCAAGCTGTGATTACATTACATTTAGCAGACGCTTTTATCCAAAGCGACTTACAATTGTTCAATCACTGACGGACGCAGCCATCAGGAGCAATTAGGGGTTAAGTGTCTTGCTCAAGGACACTACAGCATGCTAGCAGGAGGAGCCTGGGATCAAACTAGCAACCTTTAGATCACTAGACCACCAGCTCTACCGCCTGAGCTACCATCCCCATAACTGTGATGCACTGTGTGTTCTGACACCTTTCTATCATAGCAGCATTAACCTTTTTCACCAATTTCTGCTGCAGTAGCTCTTCTGTGGGATGGGACCAGACGGGCTACACTTCACTCCCCACGCGCATCAATGAGCCTTAGGCGCCCATGACCATGTCACTCAGATCCTTACGCTTGCCCATTTTTCAGAGCAACCCTCTGCCCAAAGAGCTTGGAATAAGATTTGCCTAATAAATTATAGTTAATGTTCATGTTGTATGTAGGAAATGTGTTGTTGATGGAGAGCTTTTGAGATATGGTTCTTTGAAGGGTGTTTCAATTACAACTGACTCTTGAATTGCCAAAGACTTACCTATATAGTAGAGGAGGGCACCGTTTCTCCATTGCAATAGAAAGGAGAGCGGTCACCATCACATACCACACGCTAGCAGCACCCATCGCGTGCCCTGAAGGACGTCCTGCTAAATGCTATAGCATGACCTTAACCGCTGCAGGTCAAAAGCACTGACAAAGGTCACAGGATTAGAAGATGTCAGGATGACTGCATTCACGCTGAATCCTAGAGGAAGTGACAACGCTGCACTCCTACCCTGCAGCTCACCTTCCTCTCTTCCTCTTTTCACCGCTGAGTGCCTCAGAGGGCCACCATAGCACTATTACCGCAGCGTAGTGATAGATCTGATTCCCTTCTCAGGGAAGAACTGACTTCACAACATAAATAGTTACTTTCACAACATAGATAGTTTCCTATGGCAGGGACTGCAGTCTATTACACATGGGACCGTGTACCATCACGGGTGATGTATGGTTATCACCCGAAGGGGTCCACATAATAATGTACCCCCACTGGAGTGTCTGTCCCAGACATGCCATGCAGCAGAAGTGTGAGGAAAATGCTCGTGGGATACTTTCTGTAGCACCCGCATACTCAAATCTGAGTGCCAAACATGACATGGGGCAGCACAGAGCTAGTAACAGCCAACATGTAAAATGGCACAAATGTGTGTGGAGAGCTCCATGAAGTTGGCCGACTTATATCCTCGGTCGATGCCCCCCTAAAGAGGGCCCATGAGGAGGACGACACTCCTCATGGGCTTCAAATGACTTCAATGGCTCCTGTATGCCAGGTCTATGGCCTCCACTAGCCAGTGAGGCAATCGCCCCTTGGATAGTGCCTACCCTTTGCATGGGCGCCAAAGCACACAAACAATTGGTTGTCATGCCTAAAGTCCTAAGTGCGGTCAACATAACACTAGAGAGCCTGAACTGAGCACGAAGTGTTAAGCCTCTTTTGCTCCACTGACTCAAAAGGAGGTGAGGAGAAAGCTGTGATCTCAGTGACCTGACTGAAACGGCCTTCAGAGTAAAGGATGCTTTAGGACGCATGACCAATTCATCTCCTCCACCCACGAACTGCATGCAAGATTGCTGGACTGACAATACCTGCAGCTCACCTATTACTTTTAAACTCCAATATTGGTCCTATAGGGCAGTCAGAAGGGGCATGTCCTCTTTGCTCACACCACTGGGCAAAGATACGCCACCTCAGCATGTACTGGGAGTGAGTTGAGGGCGGCCTGGGTCTCTGTATAGTGGCAACCACCACATCTGACAGGCCTAATGCTAGGAGCTTCTCCTTCTCAGGTACAGGTCCGGGGGTGGGTGCCATATTCTGTGCATATGTGTGAGTGGGTCCCGTTGGAGGGGAAGCTCCCACAAGGGACTCACATACATGTTGCACAGATTGGTGAACAATGGGTGGCTGGGCCAATAGGAAGCCACCAGCTGTAGACAGGTTGTCCTCTTGCACTCTGTTAAGAGTGCGTGAGTGTCACAGGAAAAGCGTAGAGCGGCGCCTCTCTCGTGACACAATCAGATTCACCTCCGCCCGACCAAACTGTCTCCAGATCTCCACCACCACCTGAGGATGAAGGCACTAGTCTGCTGCCTGGGGGTTCCCCCAGGAAAATAGGAGGTTCCGATCCACATTCAATAGTAAGCAGTTCGCCATGTGGTACAAGGGGAGTGACTGGACCCCACCCTGGCGATTGATGTATGCTATCACTGCCGTGTTGTCTGACCTCACCAGAACATGTCGGCCTCTGAGGGCTGGCAGGAAATGTTGAAGAGCTGGTAACACTGTGTGTAGCTCTAACACGTTTATGTGACCCTTCGCCTGGGTCGCCGTCTACCGCCCATTGACTGTCGTACCATTGTGGACAGCTCCCCACCCCGTGGTGGATGTGTCCATGGTGATGGTGGAGTGGTATGATACACTCAGCGCTGATCCTGCATGAAGGATCTTTTCAACACGGCGCTTTTCAACACTGATGTTGTCCTCTTACACCTCAACGACACCGTCATTTTTGCGGTGTCTGTCATTCACTGAGTCAAGGCCTCTGGATGTGTACCACCTCTGGAACGCTCTGGCTAGCAACATGCTAAGGGGGCCGTGTGACGACTGCTGATGCCATCATTGCCAGCAGTTTCTGGCTCAAAAGCGATGTCACTAACCGTCAGCATCCAAATTGTGACACGCATGACTGGATGGCCTGAACTCTGGCTGAATAGAGATGGGAAGCCCTTGGTCATAGTCCTGAGGACCAACGGGGGTGGCAAGCCATTACGCATTGCAGAAGCGCTGGCCTGTTGCGTACTACGTCGGGCGTATGCCTGCTCATTCTGTAGACCCACGGGTCTGTTATGTACAGACTTCAAGCCTGGGCACTCAATAGGTCGAGCGTGTGCCCACTCATGGCGAATTGTTGCCTTGGAAGCGATACGATAACGATAACTGATAATCCCCATTCGGCGTGAATGCAGGGTCTGGATTACATGATCCGTCAATCAGTCCCATGAGTAATAGATCACAGTCCCTGCGATAGGGAACAAAGGTTTTCCAGTCTTTCAAGTGAGTTATCAATCAAATGCACTGTTTATGGTTCATCACTGTGCACTGTGCAGTAATAACTGCACCTGCTTTCTTGATCAACTCTTGTACTCTACCCCAGCACTTTTCTTTTTACATTATATCCAGATCATCTTTTTCTGCCAAAATCAACACTCACACAGGCATTGTGAATATGTGCCTACAAGCAAATGCGCTGGATCAGATCACCCAACAGGATCGCTAACCCTAAGCATTGTTAAACATGACACATTGTATGATACACACCTAACACATCAGCACAGATAAGATTACTGCAGTTGTAGTTGTGGTTTTAGCCTGATGAATGAAACAAAGACGTCTACAAAGACGACCAAAGGTACTAGAGTGCAGTAGCCCGTTTATCAAATTGGAGCTTATCATGTTCAATAAAAGGAATGCTGTGTGCACTTGGCAAGCGCTGCTGATATCACAGTGGAACATTGTGAAAGCAGCAAATTCCTTAAACACTTGGCAGTGAACATACTACAGTAGTGGCCCACAATAGCAAATTACAAAATCATCATGTGTCCATCATGTGTCTTATTGTGGCAGACAAGGCAAATCAATTTAGCAAGAAAGGACATGGAACCCTATCTATAGCTAAACACAGATCAGCAGATCAATAATACCTGGTCCAGTCTCACATGTGATGGGGAACTGCTGCAGAGAAGATATCGCTCCTTCTCTGTAGAACTTGGTCTCATGAATCCACCAGTATGGCCTCTCTCCAAAGAGAACCCTGCCAGTGAGAACCCTGCCAGAATTCAGGTTACCCCTGCACAAACAGCCAAACTTCAATGATCTCTTACTTGATCCGCATCAACAAACTGTCCTGAGCTTGAAAAGACAATTTCCAACTGATGTTCATTAAGCTTCTGGTAACAGAATGGGACGCTCTGCCAATCCCCCAAATAAATACATTTGGCCAACATGTGGTAGGAGAACAGTGACACTCACCATTTGAGAACCAGGTTCAGCCTGTCTCCGACGACGGCCGCCCATATGAGCCTCAGCTCCACATTACTTCACAGGGGGAACCAGACGGGGAAGAACCAGAAGAATGTTGTGTGCAGGTCGGCGACTGTGGATGCCAAGCTGAAGTAGCCCTCGTATTGGCTGTACTTGGTCTGCAGATGGACCGCTAGCTCGACTCCCAAACTGGAGAAGATCCATTGTATCCCGACCCTGCCACCAGTGGATGGAATCTGCTGTGGGAGTCTATTCTGGTTGACAGGGACGGTCCAGCTAACGAGCGATTTTCAGTGAATGTTTGATCCCCAATGGACTTTACTCAAGGTAATCTAATTTGTTTGCCTTGGGAAACAGAGAGGGGTTCCTTAACATTTCACGGCCATGATGGTTCTTTTGCAAAACCAACTTCAATGTCTTTAGGACCGTCCACTGACCTCTCGAGGAGGAGTGTGTGATCGAGGATTAACTAATACGCCAGAGTAGTCAATTGAATATTCAATTACTGACTACTCCTTTTTTAGGGTTTTTTATTTTTTAGGGGTGCACGGTTTGTGCTAAAGAAATGTGTGTTTTCTTAGGGGGGTGTGAGGGAACTAAGTCAAGGACACAATCAATCTACCTAGATAGTGGAAAAAATAAGAATTTATTCACACAGTAATACAGTAGATACAAAAATCAAGAATCGAAGTTCAGGGGAACATTTACAAGATAAATAACGTAGGGCCCAAATAAAATGATGTCAACAGATGTGAAACAGGGCTGTGAAATATGGACTGAACACACCAACAGAACACACCAAACTTACCTACCCAAATTACACAGGACCATATACTTTATAAGGAACACAAATAGGGGGCCATAGCCAAACTAAAATGCACACAAGAGGTGAACAAACGGCAAACAAAATTATACAACAATTGATATTACTTAACAGTGGATGAAGTACTGCCTGTTCATATAAATGGAAATTAGTAAGAAAACCCTTCATCTATAAATGGGATTATTGTTAAATCAAATAAAAACAAATTCAAAACATCCCCCTCCCCCCATGAGGTCAAACTAAATCGATTCTTCCAAGAACTCAATATTGTAACAGAACATTAAAATGCATGCACTCATCCAGTAAATTGGCAAATGCTATACACTAATGCCTATGCAATGATAAAATCCTAACAAAACCTCAGTAGGCTATATGAAACAAAACCCACATGTTATCATTAAGTGTTTTAACTTCATGACAAATTGTGACAAACAGGGAAACTATCATTTTTGGGGGGGCGTAGGTGAGATATGATGTGATGAAAATTACCTTTTTTTGTCAGACAGTTGGGTGGAGTTACTATACGATACCTAATTCTACTTCAGTATAAACTAAGCTGCTGTGGAAGACTCAATGATCTAACGTTACAAGTTGTGTGACTTTCAAAATTATAATTATTTGTTTTGTTTAGATACACAGGGAACGGGACACACAGTGGACTGGAGATCACTCTCTCTCCATTACGCAATCCACTGTCCTGACCCAATGCACAGTGGGACAGATTATTACCTGGGTTTTAACTGTTTGTTTCATACAAGAAGAAAGTTTCCACTTGTTTGAAACATTTTCTTGTTAGTTTCTACTACACTAATGAGAATAAATACATCTGAAATAGAAAACTGGCACCAATCCACACGCATTCCAGTGTCATTACAATATCAAATTATATATTACTATGTCTGAATAACAGTATATTAGATATTATTATATGTAAATGCTATAAAGTAAGAAATACTTGGGATTCCCTGGTCTTTCGAGGTAATTTTTTTAGTTAATTGAAGGTAAGTAATTCCACTTTTATGGAATTGGCTTAATATGAAAATGAATTTCTTCAGTAAACAAATGTTAAGAACTGCATCAGATTGCATCGTATCGAATCGCACCGAATCGTTCCGTATTAAAATGTATTGTCCCTGAATGTTTCGAATCGTCTTATAAGGGAGAGATTCACACTCCTAGCTGACAGCTCCTCCTACTCACCACCACTCAGTTTTTATTATCGGCTATCTCCCAGGTTTCAACTTATATAACCCACAAATGGCCCACTTGTGGAATCTCACCGGTGGGATGTTTTCACCATATCATCAAACGTTCTTACATAATGGACAGATTATAATCCGATGACTCAGTCTTTAACCTGAAACATTTTATGAGCTACTACACATACATATACAAATATACACCGATCAGCCACAACATTAACAATTAAAACCACCACTAATAACCACTAATGTTGTGTAGGTCCCCCTCGTACCGTCAAAACAGCTCTGACCTGTCGAGGCATCCACAGACTCCACAAGACCTGTGAAGGTGTCCTGTCGTATCTGGCACCAAGATGTTAGTGTCAGACAGTCGTGTAGGTTGTTGTACTGTTGTACTGTTCGACTGACAAATGGGTGTCCTGTGCCAATCGCACTCAGCTACGTGGATGGGTGCTCAGGGCTTGTGGCCGAATGGGGCATGGGGCATATATACAGTCAATAAACTGTATATATACAGAATATATATATGTGCGTGTATTGGTATACGGGTACTCCTCACATTACGACTGAGTTCCGTTTCTACAACCAGGTCGTTAAGCGAATCGGTCGATAAGTAAGGACCCGTGTTATTTCACGGTAAGGGGGCGTGGCGATTGCGAACGCTAGTGTAGTGAATACTGACGGACTGCGGAACGAGACTGAGACTGAGAACGGTGATGCGCGATGAGATGCTTGACGCTAAGACTTCACAATAATATTCTGTGAATACTCATAATTAATAACAAGTTTAAAATACTAGTGTTTACTTGTATTTTTGGGGGGAGATAAAACAAAAGCTGTACATGTGTGGTTTTGGAATAAAGAAATGCAAGAAATGCAAATAAAGAGCAAGTAGAAAGTAATGACTGCTACTGTGGCAGTTTCGCCTACCATGTGCCACCCAAGCAGCGTGTTCTGGGATCTCCGGCACAGAGGCACAGAAGACGGGGGTTGTAAACACCAGTTTATTGTAGAGTGGGCTAGCTGGTATTAGCCCAGGAGCAGATAGACATTGTCCTGACATGGGCTACTATCCCGAGTGTGTGTGGGGATGGGGGTTTTACCTGCTGCTCATTAGACCAAATACGAGCAACAGGTATGCAGCGACTCTGATCCAAATAAACCTAGATCCAGGTCAGGTGTGGCTATCACACCACACCATCCCCACACCACAGCTACAAAGTCAATACAAACAGCTTACCTGTAAATGTGGCCTGCTAGAGAAAACAGCCACATGGCACTATAGAGGCAGGTATAGCCAATTACCTTTGTGCAATATTGGCGAACTTACCATGGGCACCTGTGTATGCCGACCACCACTGTAGTGGACATGCCTCTAGATCGGTCTAGAGTTTTGTCTTTTGACAGTGTCTCATCATCAGACTCTGACTCTGACCCCATCAGTCGGAGGGCCACCTTCTTCTTCGATGGCTCTGGTTCCATCTTCTTCTCTGGAGGTCAGTGATGCAGGTTCCTTGTCCGTGAGCATCTCACTCAGCCTTTGCTACATCTTAAACCTCTCTGCTCCGGGCAGGCACCTGAGTTCCTTGAATCTGGGATCTAGAGCTGTTGCTACCTTTAGCCATGACAGGTTTGTGTTCTCCTTTCATCTGTTGATGTCCTCTGTTAATGCAGCCTTGAAGTGCACACACTAGTGTATATAGGCAAGGGCGAACATCTGAGATCTCCATCGTACACAACAGGTGACAGAGTGCAGGGAGCACCACAGAGCAGGACACATATTTGTGATATACAATGAGTGTTTGTGACATACCTATAAACACACAAGACCAAGAGAATTCATGGCTACACTTTTCACAACACCTGAAATTATTAGAAAAATACAAAAACAAAGTGACTGTCATATTAATTCTATTTGTCAGAAAATTTTTGGAGAGGATATGGAAATCAACTTCAAAATCAAACGGCGCTTCCTTTAGGCGACATAGGCGATAAGTAGTAGGGCGTCAAAAAAATCATCAGTGAGTGATCATCGCAGGCTGGGTCGCTGCAGGCGTTTTGCCTTTATGTAACATGCGCATATCTGGTTGAGCCACCAGGACAGCATCAGTACCACTTTGTCGGTTTCTCTACATCAGTATCTCTCTGACGTTGCCTACAGCGCGCCGGCAATGGGGCGCCCGCGCTCAGACGGTACTAACCCGCCCTGCTACAGTAGAACTACATGGCACAGCATCTCACCTGCGTGGCTCAAGCAGTGTTTCCAGCTCGTCATATTCAGCTGAGGTCAGCATGGCTACGTTGTGCTTCCTGCTGTGCCAGCCCTGCCTTCAGTAGGTCTTTGCTGTGTTGGACCCGCCTTATGATTTCGAGAGTTGAGCAACTGTACTGTAACTGTACTGTATGACCACGTGGCCTAATGGATAAGGCGTCTGACTTCGGATCAGAAGATTGAGGGTTCGAGTCCCTTCGTGGTTAGTGTGTCCCCATTGGGGTCCTTCCTCCGTGGAGCTTGGATGTTCTCCCTGTGCTCTCGCGGGGTTTCTCCCCTGTAAGGGTGGGTCAGAAGCAGAGAACTTGGTTGTGCCTCTTCTTCTTGCTGAACGACTCAGCGGAGTAGAATTTACCAAAATGATTGTGATATTCATAATTACGTTTTAGTTAGTGTATATTCCCATGAAAATATGGATCGTGTTTTCGCTACCTCAGAATGAGCCAAGGACGGGCGAACCAAACACTGGCTCTAGACAGGGCCTTTCACGATCTTTGTGACACATGATGGCAGATAATACCATGTTGCACCGCCGTGGGGAGGGGTATTCCCTCGGTTGCGATCTACATGCAATCTACAACCTCACCGCTAGATGCCACTTCATTCTTTACGCTGCACCTTTAATAGTACATAGCTGAATTAAGATACAAATGCAAATACATATTTGAATAAATTATACATTATAAAAATACAATAATTATTGTACGTCTGGTGACAGTCTATATACTGTATGTATATATATATATATATATATATATATATATATATACACACACACATATATATATATATATATATATACACACATATATATATACACATACATACATACATTTATTCAGTGACAAGAAACTGGCCCAGTGTAAAGTGTCGGTCTGTGAGTGATTTGATTTGGGAGCCAGTGGTCAAACAGTGGGACAGAGGCATCAGAGGCATCCCCCCCCCGCCCCTATCTTCAGCCCATGTTTGCGTGATCTGACTCGGTAATGCCACAAACCTCCTCCTCCCAAACTCCTCTAACTCGCGGTGTTTTATTACACATGTGCAAGGTCCAAAGATCGGCATGAGCACGCGTTTGAGCGGTGGCTCCCACCAGTATAAAAACCACCGGGCGGACAAAAATCTTGCTATCTCACTGAAAAAACAAACACCCCACACTGACACTCGCTAAGCCGAGATGCTTAACGCCGCAATGGACGCCATGCAGGGCTTCGGGGTGAGTGCCACCCGCTACCTGCAGACCAACTATCCCGATGCCCAGGGCCTTTTCCTCTGGGTCTCCTGGGCGGCGGACCTCAGGAACACCTTCTTCATCTTCTTCCCCCTTTGGTTTCATCTGCGCACGTCGGTGGCCGTCAAGCTCATCTGGGTGGCCGTGATCGGAGACTGGCTCAACCTGGTGTTCAAGTGGTGAGTCCAAGTTCCATCCATTGCCAGAAACTCAACGCATGAACGTATAGGTAAAAGTTAGAGGAAAATGTACTTGTCTATCCAGCTTTGATTTGCTCAATAGGACTTTAAGAGTCTTCAAGCATCCTTAAAGACTCTTTTTTTAAGAGCACGTCAATGACACATTTAACACAAGTGTGTACTTACTTGTCCTCTTAAGGATTTTGTTTGGGGAGAGGCCTTACTGGTGGGTCCATGAAACAGCCTACTATGGGAATGCCGTTGCTCCGCACATTGAACAGTACCCCATGACCTGCGAGACTGGACCAGGTAAGAGCTGCCTATTAGCACACAAGTATATAAATTTCTACAACTAAATTACTAAGGTTTAGACCTTAGTGAAAACCAATGATACCCAAACAATTTGGGTATCAGTTCCTTTTCTCCACATTTGGCAGAGGCCTGACTGAGCGGCTGTGTTATGTGTGCTTTGTGTGTTTTGAAGGCAGCCCCTCTGGACACGCCATGGGAGCTGCCGGTGTGTATTACACCTTGGTGACCTCCATATTGACCATCATGACCAGCAAGAAGAACCACAGCTACAAGAAGCCAGGTGGCAACAACGTCTGGTAAGATGTACTGTTGAACTCGACATAATGGCAGAAAGCCCAGTTGTTAAAACAGACATTTTTCTGTAAGCGCTGCTTCTGTTGATCCCCCCACCCCCTTGGGTCATTACGTCTTGTGTACCATTTTTCACTCTTCATTTATTTTCAATGTAGGGAGCTTATGTGGTAACTGCAATGTTTGGTTGATAATTGACTACTGAAAACTTGGGTGGGTGAAGGCTCAACATGAGTTGTTTTGACACGAAGGCATGTACAATTACATTGATAGGACAGTGGGGCAAAAAGACAATTGTTGAGCGGCTGTAAAGGCTTGTTTGCTATTCCTGGGCCGTCAATGAACTCACTGAGTGCGTGTTACTGAATGAGTTCATTGACGGCCGTGACGTGAAATGACCTATCTGCAGCGGCTACAGACCTCAACGTCAAACTGAGCGAAAGCTGGGTTTTTTTGCCAGGTATCTGAAGGCCCTGCTGTGGACGTTGTTCTGGGGTGTCCAGGTGTGCGTCTGCCTGTCCAGGGTTTTCATCGCTGCTCACTTCCCCCACCAGGTCATTGCCGGTGTCATCACAGGTCAGCAAAGAAAGAGGTTAACGTGTGTGATTTGACAAATTATTTGATGGGGCCATTCATCATCGGCCTCACTGTAGCCACCCTTCCAGCCTTATCTGTATTCTAATCATGTCTATTCTAGTCTAGTCTTGTCTAGCGTGACCTGAATTTGAACGCAAACTGCTCAATCCTAGGTATGATTGTGGCCGAGGCCTTTGACAGGATTGAGTGGATCTACAGTGCCAGCATGAAGAAGTACTTCTACACCACACTCTTCTTGACCTCCTTCGCCGTGGGCTTCTACGTGCTGCTGAAAGCTCTGGGCGTGGACCTGCTGTGGACCCTGGAGAAGGCCCAGAGGTGGTGCGTGAGGGCCGAGTGGGTCCACCTGGACAGCACCCCCTTCGCCAGCCTCCTGCGGAACATGGGCACCCTGTTCGGCCTGGGCCTGGGCCTGCACTCGCCCCTCTACACCCAGTCCAAGAGGAGCGGTGGCGCCCTGGTGAAGGCGGCCTGCGTGGTCAGCTCGCTGCTGCTGCTTCACCTCTTTGATTCCTTCAAGCCGCCCACCCACACGGCCGCCCTCTTCTACCTGCTGTCCTTCTGCAAGAGCGCCACCGTGCCGCTGGTCACCGCCAGCATCATCCCCTACTGCATTAAAAGCGCGCTGAGCCGAGAGAGCAGGAAGGGTCTGTGAGCTGAGCGGCCACGGACCACCACAGAGACTAATGACGTGGGGGTGAACAACAGTCCCCCGTTGGTGTGCTTGAACAATGTGTGAAGCTGTAGGAAAGTACTCAGAGGCACTTACAGTATTAGCAAGATGTCCATGGGCTGAAATGCGCTGATAGAATCATAACTTGATAGCGGTTCCAATTCCTGAAATCTTGCGGAACCATCCTCGGGCAGCGATCCCCACGGCACACAATTTACAACAAATTAATCCCACGCCACACACCACTATCCGTGAACCACCAGAAAAATCACAAACACACCTGGCCAACTGAAACGGAAACTGGAAAACTTGACCTGGTTTTGATTGACACAGAGCTTCTGTCATGACTGGAATTGACAAATTAGTGCAGGCTTGCAATTTTTATCTTGCAACATAAGAGCTAATTTTCTATAGTTATCATTTTCAAGTGGAATTTGAAACATTTTCACGGCACGCCTGATCCTGTTGACAAACACTGTCCTCATGGATGGTCAGGTTAGGTGAATGTGTCTAGCTTTTCTGTAAAAAAAAAACATTCTTGGGACTGTAATATTTTGGTTCACTGTTATTAATGTATTTTTTATGTATTTGTTTCTCTTGAACGTTTTTTTTTAAATGTTTAATTTTTTAAATAAACATGTACATTGCATTTCCGTTGCAGTTGATGTGTTTTGGTAAAGCAGCAATGTTTCCTATACAGTACTTACAGACACCCCCCCCACACACACACACACACAAAGATAAACAAACCACATGGGAATAAGCTGATTAATGCAAACTGTTGGTCAGATCTAATGATTAACCCAAAATGATAGCCATGGCCTTTGGCCTTGTGTCCACACGTCACATGGCGATTTGCGTACTTACTGTGCGTAAGAGCAGCCGAGCGGCTGATATTTGTCTGGATTTGTTTCACGAATCCACGCGCACAAATACCTGGAAAAAGAAAAAGCCTTGGGGAAGTGAAATGTTTGAATATACTTTTGTGTATCTAATGAGAAATTGCGTCATTGTGGAAAGGTGTATTCTTCAGAAAAGATCAGAATATTTATACATAATCCTAATTAACAAGCTTTGGTAACCTGCATAGTGCTGTTTAGAGCCAGGATGTTTCTAAAAAGTCAAAATTCTAGGTTTGTGTATGTACATATTTATATGTATGTATGTATGCATGTATGTTTGTTTTATGTATGTATTGTATGTATGTTCAAAGTTCAAAGTTCAAAGTGTTTTATTTGTCAAGTGTACAGTACAACACAAGGTAATTCGGTACAATGAAATTCTTGGGGCATGACAGGCAACAACTGCGTAGTGAGAATAAAAAGATAAAATAACAAGGCAAATATAAGGAGGAAATAATAATTATTATTATTTTTTTTTAATAAATTAAGAGTTGAATTTAAAAAAGTAAGAGTCGATGTTACAAATATGGGCAAGAGGTCGCAGTATAAATTCAGCAAGAGTTTGCAGTGTAATATTGTGTATAATAAGTAATAAGTAAAATACAAGTGTATGTATGCATGTATGTATGTATGTATGTATATCCATACGTTTTTGTAGGTACATGCATATGATGCATCTGTGTCTATATGTAATATGTATGTACATTTCTTGAATGTGTATGACCTACTGCAAATTATGTTCTGAAAAACCCAATAAACAAAACTGTGGAAAAAAAAAAATAAATGAAGAGAAAACAGATAAGGAGCCAAGATCCCCTTTTCCTGTTTCTAAAATGTGACCTGCTGCACCTTTCAGTGGACCGAGTTAGCACAATACAGGACCCTTAAACTGCTGAACTAAAATGTAAATGCGATATATAAAATATCTCAATTCCACACAGGGAATAATAACTTATAACATACATATATCATAATTTTTGATCAATTACCTAGAATGCATCAGCAGAAACCTACAGGCGTCTCACATGCAGCATCCATGCAGCGGTCCAACTCTGTGTAGCGTGACATCATAATGCAGTCAAAGATTAGACTTAAAAAGCAAAAAATAAGCAAACAAACAAAAAGCCACCTTTTCAGTGGCTCATTTTGTTGCAAATTCCAATGTTTGGGTGTAAAGTCTGGAGCAGATAGCAACACATCACACATTACACCATAACATATTGGCATCAATACCCAAAATGTCAATGCCCTAACGCCCTGAGACAAACTGCCCCTGTGACTGGGACACACTTTTTGCCTGGATTTGTTTAAATTCAGCTCCAGATTTTCCTTTTTTTAATATCAGAATGTAGGCTGAATTGTTTTCATTTCAACAGTTTTTCTTTTCAACTTTCTTAACACTGCGCACGATGCGAACAGACGTTCAGAACCACAACCTGCACCTATATAGTACATTGGATGATGATGTCACAAAGCATCCAATTCGCCTTAAGTTTTCGAAAGGTGCCATGTCGGTGAAGTACGGAACACGAGATTATGGAGTTTTATTAATTTAATCACTTTTTCACAAATTTCTGCTCCATAACTTGAACCACGACATGCCTGTGTCATCCTGGTTCTAACAACACCTCAACCACGTCTGTAGATTTGGCGATCATCCTGTTCTGGACACTTTTAGCCCAAAAATTCAGAGAATAATAAAAATCCTAACAATAACAATGGGATGGACCCCTAATAATAATGATCATTGGTTGATTGATTTTTTTTTTCCTAACATTTAACAAATAAGTTCAAAAACAAAAAATAACAAAATTATTATTATTATTATTATTATTGTTATTATAATAATAATTATTATTAGTAGTAGTAGTAGTAGTAGTAGTACTATTACTACTAACAACGGGGGAAAAAAACTTTCTATGCAAATGGTAATGAATAAATTATTCATGATTACACATTTATACCAAGTAGATAATATAGTATGCTGTGTTAATAAATTGTGGTGAGTAAATGGTGGTAATTGGCTCTTACTGTCTCAGTATTATCTTGTCTTCCTTCCGACTTTCGTGTGGACAGCATTTTTCAAAAACACTATGAAACTATATCCAGTGATCATACTATATATTGTATAGATTGCAAATGAACGGGCACGGTTTCTTTTTGGATTTGCGGCAATTTTCCGCTGTTCTACTGCAGGCCGCACGGTGGCGGCAGCGCGTCTCCGAGCTGGTTTGTCCGCGCCACGAAGCAACGACGAGGAGGGGTATTGGCGCTGCGTTCCATCGAGCATGAAGCTCGGGAAAACCCGACCTCCGACGCCGAGTCAAAGGAACGGATTCGATTTAAACGGCCGTTTTAAATGTTGGGTTAACAGGCGTTTTGTAGTTTGTGGACTCCACACGTTTCACCGCGGTTCAACACAAATTCACTGCGGGCCTCCTTGTCCTCGGGAGGAGAGACGAATGGAACACGGTGAGCTGGAAAGTGGAGGACCAGTGCAACCCGACCCAAACATTTTCATTCCGTTTCGCGCATGTGTCGTAAGAAACGTCCCGTCCCTCCTCCGAGTCATTCAGCCCGTTTCCCCTAAAATGTCCAGGTTTGGGTTTGTTACGGTTGTTGATGTGTTGCGGTGGCGGATGAATTTCTACATTACAACCCGGATCGGATTGGTGAGCGCGTAGGCCAGGCCTGCGAGTACGTTTCTGCCTCGATAAACTCCAAATAAACGAAACGACTGTATTCAACTGCCCCATACGGTCGGCTGCTCATAGTTGGGTCACCCTTGAAAAAAAAAAAACCAATCAACGTTCATAATATTTACGCATCAATATTCTTCATTTCGAGATAGATTGAAAAATTAACACCCGCAGCCTGTTATTAAATGGGTCGTATTCCCTGCAGCGCTTGTAACGACGCTGAAGTTCAGCTTCCGATTCATACCCGATCCCGAGGGGTCAGTGTGGAAATATACAGTAAAATCCACCGTGTTCCCGTAACCACCAAGAGGATACTTTCACAAATCAGGAGTGGCGTTGCACATGGTTCTTATTATAATCTAGTTCAGGTGTCACAAGTATATGTACAAATCTAGAGTTTTAGGCGAAAGTCAAAATTCCGATTCACAGACGTGAACCGGCTCACGTCGTGCCCACATGGCGGACATGGTGGTTTATCCATTGCTATTTAAAAATAAACTGATAATTAACCGTGGCCTGGGTGTAAACTTTAAAGGCAAGTGTTATACATGCTCGCTGTTCCCTTGTTGTCCACATACCGATTCGTGTTTAATACAAATGCAGGACGGAGACAGAATGACCAACAGGCGGCGGTGGAAGTAAACACAATTTATTCTCTTCTTAAATAATGACTTGGATCATCCAGTGTAGGCTATGTCGGTTCTTCATGTCGCTTGTGGGTGGATTTATGAGAAAACGACCTGACGGTAAAACTCACACAAGACACGAAAAACCCGATATTATTCATCTCTGGGGCGACGAAGACGAATATGCGTTATGCCATTTTTGAGCCAATCAGATTAAAAAAATACAATAAAACAGGTGTGTGGGGTGGGGTTTGTCTCGTAAAAGGTCACGTCATCAAATTAAACTAAAGAAAATCATTTGGGGGAAAAAAAACCCCAAAAAGGCCATGTTTTCAACCACAGCAGACAGTATAAGTCTAAACAGCAGGTTACATTCGGGATGCGTTAGCGTTCAGGTTGTTTTCCGTTGTTTTGTCTCCCTCCAGTGGTCGAGGCGTGATACTGCGTCTGAAAGTACAGGCCACCCAAGTGGGGTGTGTGTGTGTGTGTGTGTGTGTGTGTGTGTGTGTGTGAGAGAGAGATATCTGGGTATAAAAAAATGAGTACAAAATAAACAGTCAGAAATGACAAAAGTTTCGAGTTATGAGTGCTCACACGGACAAGTGTTAACTGTAATAATGTTTCTGCATTGGAAGAGAAGGAAATAAAGGTTGTTGAAATAAATTTCCATTTTTTTTTTTTTTTTTTTTTAAAGATTAGCAGTTGGATTTAAAGAAAAAGGAAAAAAAAAAAAAAAGTCCTCGGTTAAAATCAAGCGTGTTTTTTTGTTTTGTTTTTGTTCAACCAGTGCATTTAAAACGATGTGTGAAAGCTACGGATTCTCTTTTTTTTTTGCTTGTTTAAATGTTTCGATTTTTAAACAATGTCACTTATGTACAACAAAATCCCGTATTTTTTTTTAATATGGTATTTTATATTTTGTTTTTTTTTTTCTTAAAAAAAAAAAAAAAAAATCCACTGTGGGTCCAGGAGGAAAAAAAAATCTAATGAAATGAAATAATACATAAGGCGACAGTGTCTTGAGAGTGATTTTTCAAAAGTCTTTCCTTTTCCCCTTCGTTTTCCCTGGTGTTCGGTGGCAGGTTCCCTCGGGGCAGCGTCGCCATCACCTTCTCTCCTCCTCTCCCCCCCCCCCCCCCGCCCCCTCGGGTCCTGTCCCGCGTGCGTTTTTCGGCAAGTTTGGTGAGTGTGGTGACATGCTCATGCGAAATCAAATGATCGGTTTTTCCTTGTTTGTCGTTTTGTTATTTTCGTTTGCTCGATCGTTCATTCATTCGTTTTATTTGTCTCTCAGAAATACGGAAACCATGCGTATTAAGTGAAAGCTGCAGAAACCCCTCCTCCCCCTTCAAGGAATTCCAGTCCAACTCTCTCTTCCGGGGGGGGGGGGGGGGGGGGGGCGTGCGATGTCAAGAGGCGTCCGTGGACCTGGAACGAGGATGGATTTTAATGACTAAGATCAAATGAAAATAAATACAATTAAAATCCCATATAGACACATCTGAGAAGACTTGTATAACAGTAGCATTCAAATAAAAGTGACATTTGAACAAAAACATGAAAGAAAATGGGATGAACGCCAGATTTACACAGAATCCGACATACGACCTGAACAAACCGGAAGTCCATTCATTTCGTATGGAGAGTTGAATTCCGGAAAAGCTATGACCTTGTAAACTTGAAAACTTCTCGCTGACGTCGCAGACTTCCCGGACATATTTGGTGACGCAAAACCCAGATGCAGTTCATTCGATGACCACTAGGGTGAGGATCCGACTCAGATGCGATTACGGATTTGGCGTGAAGCACACTTGAGAGGTTCCGAGGGGAGTTTTTGCATATTTACAAATTGTGTATGAAATAAATTGAGGTCAATAGCACAGATTGAAATCCTTCTTTATCCCCTCGTGCCTCCAATTACAACAAATTAATTACCAAATTTTAATTTCTCCATGTTTACATTTTTCTATTTTGACTGTAATAAATCCCATGAAGATGGAGAACAGAAAATATATACATATTTGAGGTAGAGTATTACAATTCTGGGTAAACCTGCCAATGAACTGATTTTTTATGCGCTCCATTAATAATTACATAACTTTTCTCTTGTTCACTGAAATATTACCAAGAAAATGAACTCATTATTATAAATAATGATGGATAATAATGAATATGAACATCATTATTAATCATTATTAACTGATGAACGATCATATTGCTTGATTATTATTTTTTTCCATTTTTTTTATTGCTCCAGCTGTTGAGAGTTCGTATCACTGTATGTTATTGGACTATTATGTACAGTTAGAGAGTGACTTGCCATTTCCATTACTGAGAGTTTTTAAATTAATCAATAACCAATCCATCATTCAACTTTAGAAAAGCAGCATGAGCGTTCGTTCTTTCCAGATCCACATTTGCTCGATATTTTACGCGGCAAGAGCAACGACGCGCAAGGGTTTCCCGAGCAGACGTCCAGTCACGTACCGAGTGCAGTTCGCCGCGTGGCCGCTACGATTGACCCTTCTGCTTCTTTCCCTGTTTGCCCCGGACTCCTTCTCCACCCTGAGAGAGAGAGAGAGAGAGAGAGAGAGAGAGAACAAAAAGACAGTTTCAGATATTTTTTCGGGCTGAATTCAACAATCTAAATGCAGCAGCCGCTCGGTCCAGCTGTATCGGGAGTCATGCTGCAAGAGTAAAATTGGGAAAACACTCAAAGCAACTGTGACCAACCAAAGCCATGCTGGAGAACAGAGGTTAAAAAGAGAGGAACAATTTGTTAGTTCAAACTTCCAAGTTCTTGATTATTTCTGAGTTCCTATCATCGAGGGTTCAGCCCTGTTTATCTAAGACGGAGCTCACACTGCAAAACACACTGCAAAACGCTTCAAAACGCCACTCAAGTGATTCATTCCACACCAGCATAACGGCTCTAAAACAGTCGATTAAAAAAATACATCACCTTTAACGGGATGGACTTCACACAAAGAGGCTCCGATTTCAATGTCAATGTTTACGTTTTTCTTTACATGGTCTATTCATTTTGAAATAGAACTATTGCATACCATCCATATTTTGGAGGAAAGATAATGCATATACGTCTCTAAGTCTCTATGTTGGTGTGGATCTAAACAGCAGACCAGGACCGGTTTCCCAACACGAAACATCTCAGTTATAATAATAACAATTATTATTATTATTCATATATACAACAACAATAACAATTATGATAGATTATTATTAGTATTATTTTTAAATAAACACAATTTTAAGTTAAGATTATTTTTATCTTTGCGCTGTGATGTTTCTTTCCGGGAAACAAAATCCTAATTCAGTCAAGACAGCTGAGTGGGTTCTCTGCCCAAGGCTCCCGCCAACCTCGGTGTTCTTTCCCCTGTGGGCCCTCTGGCCCCCGGAGCCTGTGGGCCCCTCTTTCGTCTGCTCCTCCCTGGGCCTATCGCTCTTCGGGCTCTGCCGGGAGCGCTTTCCCCGCTTCCTGCCCTTCGCCCCCGCCTGGGAGGCTCCGCTGGCTCCACCCGTCGCTACACCACCATCAACCCCAGCACCACCAGCAGCATCGCCACCACCATCCCCTACTCCCTCCCTCCTCTCCTCGGAGGCGACGACGCGACGCACCACTTTCCTGATCACCTGTGGATTTGGTTATAGAGTCGTGTCAGCTGGGAGACGAGATGCGATGCGGCGGGGATGAGGAAGAGGAAGGTGAAATGAAAGGTGACAATCATGATTAACCATCGGGGGTTTAATACTTTTCTGGTGATCAGGTTCCCGTCCTCGTCCGTAAACTGCTCCTCTGTCACGGACTCCCCGGGAACATTCCGGGCCAGCTCCCCCTGGGGTCAAGAGTGACGGAGGTGGAGGGGCAGAGGAACAGGGAAGCGAGGGAGAGTTTGAGGAGGTGGCGGGCGAACGGCGCGAGGAGCCAAAGGAGACGTGAAGGAGATGACATGATGAAACGTCCTCAAACATAATCGCCGCAGACGGCCTGCTTGCTTTGATGAATTTCACTTCTTTTCAAATCGATGTATACACTATATACAGTGACGACCAATGTACTGCATGTGTTCAATATGTTCTACAGTCTAGAATCGCTTGCCATGTATAGTAAATTCACATCTGATATGATTTGATTCTGATTGATTCACATCTGATTAGGGCTGACAGACCCGTTCTACAAGCAGGCCGGGGGATCAGGTCATTAATGTTGTTGTTGTTAAGACTCCTACAGGCCGCACTCCAAAACGCCAGCTTGCAAAAAGCACACGGCCGGGCACTCCCAAAGCCTGCTTCACACGGAATCCGACAAACGACAAGAACAAACTGGAAGTCCATTTCTTCCTGCAGTTGGATTCGGCACGCGCAAAAGATGTGACGTGCGGCAGTGCGGGATCTCGCGTGCGTTAAGTGCTCCGGGATGCGTTCAAATTTTCCAACTCTTGCATTGGAAGAAGTTGTATTGGAAGAAACGAGCGGCCCCATTTTCCCTGACATATATTTTGTGACACGAACCCCAGATGCAGTTTATCTGACGGCCACTAGGGGGGAGGAACTGCCTGTCGGATGGGATTACAGATTCGGTGTGAAGCAAGCTTAAGGAAAGCGTCTTTTTTTTATGATTAGAATATAATATCTAGGTCAATCAATTGTTCAGCCTCACAGCTTTGGGCTAGACATTCAAAAGCAGACAGAGACAGATGGCGATCACAACAACAATAACAACAATAACAACAAAAACAAGCTGCGAATGCAAGGAGTTTCACAGTTTCGACGTCGTACTCGAACAGTGTTTGTCAATGAATTATCCCTCATTCGGAAGTTTGCGCAAGAATTCTCAAACTAGAGAGTAACCGTTTACACACAAAAGCCTCTGTTGGACTTGATTTGCACAGGAAGAAATGTGAATAAACCTCGTAAATAAATTCCATTGATATTTACATCCGCAGCTTAGAGCTGATAGGCTGAGCCAGAAAAACCCAAACGCGTTAACTTGTAAAACCAACAATGAATCAAGAGGCATGTATGGTTCATTTAAACTATGAATGGAAGATACTACAGCAGCCGGGTTTCCCCCAGTGTATTGCAAGCCCAGCTGCCCGCCGGGTTTGAGCTGACTTCCGCCGGGCCTAGGCATTGGGGTTTTGTTTTTTTTCCTAATGTATTTTTAAGGTTGTTGTTGTTGGTGCCCCGAAACTACCACACACACCTTCACGAAACATTAGCGTTGGGAGCACGTTGATTGAAGTCCTCTGTATTCTGCATGAGGAGCCGCCGCTTTCCTCTCTTGCGCAACCCGCCTTCTAACTTTTGGTCGAGAGCCACACAGCAGCGGCGCTCGTCAGTGTCACATTATGGTCGCTGAGCCAATCAGATAAAAGAGGCGGGTCATAAAACTTTTCATTGCCGATTATGTCCAGTCAGCTAGTCGTTAACATGTGAAAAGTATATGAAAAGTAATGAAGGACAAATGGGGTTAGTTCATAAAAAAATCTCTGAAATAGTAACGACCTTACATTTAAAAATTTTTTTTAACAAATATTCGAATAATTGAAAAAATAGCCCCGGATCTATTCATCTATTTATTACAGATGTAATTTATTTTACTCAATTGCCTTACTGAACGAAACAAAAAAAAGCGCCGTGCATAACGGGGACACTTTCAGCATCCCCTCCCCCAACACTCGGCCAATACTTGCCACCGGGCCGAACAACTTTTCTGGGGGAAACCCCTGAGCAGCCACACATAGCACAGCATCATCAGCAAACTAGAGAAGTATTCTGCTGACCAGATAGCCGGTCTGGCTCACAACAAGCTTCACGCCAGGGCAAAGGCTGAATTCACACACTGGCGCATCAAAGCAGGCACGGACGCAGACATGTTCATATCCTCTTCCGCACAAACACACACACCATCTCTTTCACACACACCATCTCTTTCACACACACCATCTCTTTCCTTCTCTGTCACAAGCACAGCATTTTTGCTCTTGGAACCCGGAAGGTTTGAGTCTCCGAACGCACCCGCACAGAGTCAGAATCAGACAAGCCACATTTCTCCATTCCATACACACGTTACGCAAAACACGCAGCTTGGCTCGAGCTAGTGCACACTCTTCGAGGGGGGCAGTCGGGGCACGGGGGCCCGGTACCTTGAGAATAACCCTCCTGTGGTACACCTTGGTGGTGACAGTGGTCTCCTCATCGGAGCTGGACTGCATAGCTCTGTCACCTCCCTGATGAAGCCCCCCGCACCCAGCCCCAATCCACAATTAATCCCTCTTTTTATTTTTTCATTCTTTGCTGTTGATGTTAAAATTTGTCCAAATATAAATACAACCTACCAACTTGGTAACACTTTGGAATAACATTGGTTTGCAAGTCCTAAATATGATATAAGTATAGAGATATATAACTGCAATGAATTAGTTATCATATCAATCATCATTATTGTCATGTAATTCATTGGAATGGTAAATAAGCCATCAACGTGAGTGTTTTCCCTCTGTGCCCTGTAGGGGGTGCCGGCTCTCACCTGGTCTGTGTGCTGCGGCTGCCCTCTATCCTGGGGCCCTCGGCTCGGCCCCACTGTGCTGCTGCCGTCCTCGGAGCCCTTCCCTGTCGAGTCGCCGTGGCCTCCGTTCCGTCTGTCCGTCCGGACCTTGGCCGCGGAGCCGGGGCTGCAGGAAGGTCATGAAAACAAGAGAGGTGGTGTTATGTCGCCAAGTCTCGAGGTGTTATTTCTGCTCCTCAAGTGGCTCGTGAGGCTTGTGAAAAGGTTGGGTGTCACTGAAACAGAGAGAGAGAGAAAGAGAGAAAGAGGCAGACGGGTATGGAGTATTAAATAAATGTCACACCTGCCGTCCCTTGGCTGCTGTGCCTCTGTGTCGTGGCCCTGTGCGGCGGCGGCGGCCGGAGACGTGTCGCTGCACCAGCCTGAAACTGAACAGACATCTTTCTCTGCCGGGCGCACTTGGCTAAGGATGTCCTTCACCCTCTCCTCTGTCATCTCCTCGTCCTCCGAGCCTCCCTCCAGCTTTATGTCCTCCAGCAGACTCTGTAGTCTCTCCTGCGTCATCTCCTCCTCCTCCTCCTCCTCCTCATCTTCCTCCTCTTTCCTCTCCGTCCCGGCGTCGGCGCCTGGAGCCGGGCGGGGCGCGGCTCCGCGATCCCTGTCCTCCCTCTCCAGGCGGGTGCCCCGCGACTCCTCCGTCTCACGCCGGGAAGACTCGGCCGACTTCCCTGGCGCCTCACTTCCTGTGAAGGCCGGCCTCTCGTTGTCCGGTCCTGCGTGGGAGACAGCCGCCTCCGGTCCTCTCGGCGGGCCCCCGCCTTCCTCCAGGCCTCCACTCCACTCCTCCGGCACGGCGCTGGGGGGCGCTGCAGTCGCCGGGGCCACCGCGGGGGGGTCGCTGCCGCTAGGCGCACTGGTGGTGTGGGTGAGGGAGAGATCGCTCGGCCTGGTGGGGGAGTCCCTGCCGGGGGGGTCTACGCTAAAGGCGTCGTATTGGCCAAAGAAGTCGTCGGAGCGCAGCGGGGTGGGGGGCTGGTAGTTCAGGGTCGAGGGGGTCTGGAGCTCCAGATCTATGCTCTGGTTACCTAGAGGGACGGATGGATGGAAGGAAGGAGGGATGAGGGGGAAGGGTGACAGGGGGGTGGAGGGGCAGAGGGACAGAGTGGCAGGGTGGACGATGAGCGACGACACTTGTCGAGACACGTTAACAAACACTGGTCGGAGCAGCCGTTCAAAACGTCACACTGGTTCCGTTGGACGTCCGAGCGCGGAAACGCGCCAACTTGAAACGCGCGAGATTGCGTTTGGAGGGAAGCGGCAACCAGTGGGACTTCTGAACGGCTGCTGCAGGACACCATCACATGGAAATGAAAAGGGAGAAATGGGAAGTAGTCAAGGCGGAAACACAATGCAGGACAGCGAGCTCGGCGCATACTCAACGCACGCGCTTACTCAGACTTGAATTGATGCATTCTGCAGAAATTCCAAAAACAAAATGGCCACGTGATGTGGTTGCAATTAGGCAGCCAGACTTGTCAAGGCAGGTGATGAAGTTAATAGTACTACGGTGTACTTCCGGAAAGCCAAAAGGCCTGTCGACTAGAGTCTGAAGTGTTTGTAGAGCTAAAGAGATAAGACTTTTTTAAGTTATGGACCTATTGTTGGATATAGATTTAACACACAAGACAACACACAAGTGCTCATGATAAGACAAATAAAAAAAATTGGCTTAGTCTCAAGTGGGTGAACACATCCCGGCGACACCAGCGAGGCCTGAGTCAATTCCACGGAGCGGGAAAGACGCGGCTAGAGATAGACCTCGGGAACAGTGCGGTCACGCCGGAAGTAGTGAGGGACGCCAGGGGGAAGAGGGGAGGGGGGAGGAGAAGGGCAGAGAGAGGGGGAGGAACGGTCACAAAGAGGGGAGGGAGAAAGGGCAGGGGGAGAGGGGAGAGGAAGAGGAGGAGGAGAGGACGGGAAACGGAAAAGAACCGGGGAGGACGGAGGCGGGGGCGTGGCAGAGGAGCAAGCTGCGGGGGGCGGAGAGAGGTGGGAGCGGCAGGGCGGCCAAGTCGGGGAGGTGGGCAGCGGAGGGGAGCGGGGCAGAACGGGGACGCCGGGGAGGACGGGGCCCGGGTCGACCGGGGGAGTCCGGGGGCGGCGGGGCGGGGCGAGGGCGGGGAACGGGAACGCGGCGGGCCCGGGAGGAAGAACCGGAGAGTAGAAGTAACAGTGTGGGGGGAAGAGGAGGGGGTCACGGGGAGGCCCGGGGACCGCAGAGCGGGAGGTCCGGGGGGGAGATGGGAAGGTCAAAGGCCTGGGGAGCTTGGCGGCGGCTACGGGGGGGGGGGGGGCGCCCACAGTTCACAAGGGACGCGGCAAAAAAACAAGACAGCGAACGATCGTTAAGACAGGAGACAGCCGGACTCAAAACACAGAACAGCTCATGGATGAATGGTGGACAGGTGTAGGTGCGGCCAGCGAAATGCAACGGTTATGGGCGGAGCATGAATGTCATGGCAGTGGTTTGGTTTATTAATCAGGCGGCAGGATGAAGCCAAGGCAGGACGGTGGCTCTTTATTTGACTTGAGGCAGGAGGTTCGCCCGGTGCTCTTTGTCGGCAAAGATCCAGCTAATAAACAAGCCGGGATGTGCTAAGCTTAGCCGTATGAGCCAGACTTAATATAGAAGGAGGCAGATGGGGCGTTCCAAGCTCCGGCAGAAGAAACACAATATAATGAGTCAGCAACCCAGATGCAGAGAGAAAGAGGAGAGGGATGATGGGAGTCTGTAGCAGGAGAGCAGCGACCCTTCTAGCGGACAAGGATTAGTAGCTCAGCAGCGAGAAGATGAGAGGAGGAGGAGGAGGAGGAGGCGGCGGCAGGGAGTCTGCTGGTTTCAGAGCGCAGGGGGCTACGCTGCAGCGTCGGGGCGGGGAGGCTCGGAGGAACCCGGCGGATGACAGGTTTTGGGCTCAGCTCGCGACGACAACATGGGAGGCGGAACTACGTGGTCGCACACTTTTACAGAAGGTTTGTTCTTTTCACAACATTTGAGGGGCCTGTTCCGGACAAACACGCCAGTGCAGGTCTTAAGCACTAACCACCGCCAGGAACTACACTCAAACCTCCGTTGTGTTGAGAACAAACCTTTGCTTAAAAGTGTAAGAGTATGAACGTTGTTAGTTAACTGCAGTAAAGAAGGCAGCCATTGACACAAAGCTACAGCCATGCTAACCTGAGGTCATACGTCAAGAGGAACTTCCGAAATGATCGTCGCGTCAAGATGCATTTTGGAAACTCACCCGGACAGCTACAATGAGGCCCAGTGCAGAATTTGATTCGGGCCAAAAATGAGCCGAGGCGTACAAAAAAATAAAAGAGAAATTCTAATTTTGCGCAATTGGCGAGCACACGGGGGTGGCGTGGGCGAGATTTGACGCTTGGATCTTGTCGGCTGTGGCCAGTTTCAGTTTCATCCGACGCCTGAAATGGGCCTCATCGGTGTCCTTTGTAAGAATGTTAGTAGCTAACACAGAGTATTTATTTTATGAGCCAGAGAGAAAGAGACAGAGAGAGCGGGAAAG
This sequence comes from Zeus faber, assembly GCF_960531495.2. NCBI lineage: Eukaryota > Metazoa > Chordata > Actinopteri > Zeiformes > Zeidae > Zeus > Zeus faber. The sequence continues at coordinate 15,468,392 of NC_137207.1, forward strand.
AGACAAATAGACAGAAACATAGAGGGGAAGAGGAAAAGGAAGGCAATTTGCCATTCTCCTAAAAGCAAAACATGCCGTCATTTGGATATTGGGTTCCATAATTATGTTTTCATGTATTTCAATATGAACGTAAAAAAAATAATTTATTGTTAAAAAGTGCAAATTGGATCCTTGTTGACTTGTTGTACACATAAACATAACTATTACTGAACCAAATGATGAACCCTTTCCCTAACCCATCTGAGACACGTCTCATCGATTGGACGGTAAAAAGTCAACCAGCTCGTCAGATGGGGCAGAGTCTTGATTCATCGGAGGCCTCCTCCGCCCCGCTGCAGCCGCATGCTTATGTTTTGTTTTGTTTTCCCCACACAGATAAACACAGTCACACAGATTCCCTTCCAAGGGTCTCATGCTCCCAGAAAGGTACGGGTTCTCCCGCTGCGTTGCGCATGAGGTTCCGATCAACAAATGTCGGGCACGGGGACTGATGTATTTTTAAGTGTAAATGTCATTCGGAATAATTCCTCTTTCCTCACGGCGTGACAATTTCAATTGCCCCCCGCGCTCGGTAACAGCGAGGTCCTCGAAGGTAATTCAATGTGCTGTCACTTCTCCTCGTTGCTCCATTACCTACGATAACGGGTAATGAACTGAACTGGTCGATTCTCTTGCTGCTTCAGCCAGTCTAGTCGCGGTCATTAACATCTACAGTTTTGCCGAGCCTCATCGGTTCTGCCCTTGCGAACACACATAAAGTACGTCTACCTGGCTGAGAGAGAAGGCAAAGAATGGTAAAGGGATAGACTGAGAGATAGACTGAGAGAGTTAAGCTAGGGTGGGGCTACACTTTACCATCGGACTGATCCAGGAATACTGCGTTATCATCGGCAAAACACCGTGTGCCTGAAATGTTACCATAGTCAAATATGGGCCCTTCCAGCAAAGTCACAATATCCAACCGATTGATCTTAGTCAGCACTGCAGTTAAGGCGTCCGCTACAGGGAGAGAGAGAGAGAGAGAGAGAGAGAGAGAGAGATTATATACGAAATTACATCATGTATTTTTGTGAGCTGTACAGCATTAAATATTAGAAGTATTTTTTATATTTTTTTATTAAATGATATTCGTACAAGGCAGCAAGTGCTGCTCATCATTGATATGACAATAACTGAGTAGGGTGCGGCCACTGCAGCTTCTTAGCCGCAGCCAACACACACACACACACACACACACACACACACACACACACACACACACACACACACACACACACACACACACACACACACACACACACACACACACACACACACACACACACACACACACACACACGTGCACACTGCTTACTTGTGGCATTTTTACAATCCCTGTGCACCCATCTCTTTAGCAGCATGAAGCTCTGTGCCGTGAGGGAGTTTGGGTTCTCCACTCGGATGTGGTTGATCTCGTCCACAGAGAAATCCAGCTCCCTGGCCAGCTCTGCGATTTGAAAAAAAATAAATAAAAATTGTTCTCAGATCTGGCACTGACTGCAGAGAGGCGAAGGGGCTCCATTCCCCTCGGTAATAAACACGGTCGTTAGATACAGTAATATCACATCCTATTATGGTGTATATAAGACCCCTGCTATTACTCAGTAACACAACAGTTTATATGCATTATTCTACTGTGGAATCATAAAAAAAAGTTATCTGACAGATGCCTGGTTTTGAAAATGCTCTTCGTCAAAGTGCTGCGCTTATGGGGCGGGACATGGAAGGCTGTAAACATGAACCACGGCAGAATAATTGCGCATGTAACGCACTTGTCCGCTGCAGCTCCGTAACGGGAGACTACGCATCAATAATGGATCGGATTCCACTCTGCTCGCTGCTAAGGTTCACACACTTGGCTGCACCGGACTGACAGGCATACATAAGCGCACACGCGCACACGCACACACAGACACACGCACGCACACACACACACACACACACACACACACACACACAGCAAGCAGGCAAATATTCAGATCTGTCTCGCTCATACTGACGAGTGTGGGCGAGGATTGGTTGCGTATTCAGTGCAGAAACACGCCCTCAAACAGACACTCGCACACACACACACACACACACACACACAGACGACACATGAAACACTGGCGTCTCTGCATTGCAGGCACGGCGGGCTGGAACACTGCAGAGGACACGCCCTTATGACGGATTAAGCAACAGCACAACTTCGCATCTCTCTCTCTCTGTCTGTCTCTCTGTGAAAACTTTGCAAAACAGTTTGGTCCTATTGGTACCATATTACCATTACTTATATACTTATACTCATACTTGTGTAATTTTAAACTTAGGATGCTTTGTTTTCATGACATAATGAAATGGTAAAGGCATGGCAATTATATAATATATATATATATACACACACGCACTTTATGCACGATATGCCAATGCACAGTAAAGTACCATTATCTTCCAAATGTGATGCAGTGATTTATCCTAATGTACATCAATATTCCTGCCACTGCAGTGCTGTTCCGTGGAGACAGCATTACATTAGGTGCTCACAAGATGGCAGCAAACATTACAGAACTACAGATTTTGGTTATAAAACGTACCCTAATACGATAGGCTTTTTGAAGGACAACGGCGAACCTTTTGACTATAAAGTGAAATTTGTCTTATGTGACTGTGCACACGCTACTATGCACTCATGCATGTGGAGCATTGATTCTCAAAGTTGGGTTCCTCAAAAGGTTTTTGGAAAAATAAACCTTTCATCAAAAGAATTACTTTTTGTGTCCTTTGAAGGGGTACATGTTTTAATTCTTATAAAAAAAAAAATTTATGCAATAAACATATAATTATCTCCTTTTAGACATTGATGTATTGTTTTAACATCCTGTATTTTGAAATGGTGCAATACAAATATTAATTACAGACATTACTTACATAGATGTCCCATAATTAGTATTTTTCCACATGTAGAAATGAGAAAAATAGGCCTAATATCAAATAAATTTTTTGGGATATACACGAGGGAGTCCTCACTTTATTTTCTCTCACACAAAAAGTTTTAGAAGCCGGGATGTAGTGTATGTCTGTGTCCGTGTGTGCGTGCGTGCGACTCACCAGTCCAGCTGAGTCCCAGGTGATCGGCAACTATGGCCATGCGGAGGTCTGTTCTCTCACAGGGACTCTGAGGGCCTGCGTTTCAGAGGAACAGCAAGGAAAGCAGTGAGGTGTAGGGGACAAGGAATCATCACCCACCACCCACCACCATAAAACTAGGGTTTGCTCTCACTTGCGTCACTCTGTGTTGCCATTTGAAGCGTGATGCAAAACCGCTGCCGTAAAATGACTGCAAAGGCACGGAATGACATCAGATGAAAGCAAACGAAAGAACCGGGAGTGTGAACTTAATGTTGGTCTGTTTTGGACTCGACATTGCTCTGAATATTGCTTAGTATAATGATATTTTTGGATATGAATGCCGATAAAATCGGCATTAATTAAAAAAACAAAACATTTCTGTCCATTTTTGGGTGTAATACAATAAGTGAGCCAACAAGTCAACAGTCTAACTTAAGCTTAGTGTCCCAGGTCTTTGCTCTAAAACATTCCGCTTCTGGCCAGACTTTCCCCGCTGATTCAGGTTTGAGTAAAAGTGTAATTTTGAAGGGTTGTAATGAACATAAGTGAATGTCCCGTTTCCCGTTTCTGAAGACTGAACCCAACCGATGCATCAACCCGGAATCTGGAGGATATGCAAGGCCAGAAAAGCACTAACCAAAACACTAGCAGACTAACACTATGACAAAAGAATACAGTTGATGTTGGATAGTAGTAGCAGTAGTAGTGGTAGTAGTAATAGAAATGCACGGTTTGAGGTACGGAGTTTCATGAATAATCACTCACTCTGACAAGCTATATCATCAGGCAACAACCTCCCATCTGGTAAAAACTATTCATACGTCAACTTAAATCACAAGTAATCCACCTTCACAGGGCATTTCAACCAGATCAGAAGAAATGCCATGTGCAACTTGCTTACAAGTGATTATAAGCTTTAGCCAATGAACTGTTTTTACAGTGTTCAGACGGAGAACACAAAAACCACCAGATAATAATATAATACAAAATCAGGCAAGCGGATCGGAACACAAGCAAACAGTTCGGACACATTTTGACACATTTTGTCTACGTATGAGTCATGTCTTCGACGACCTGTGCTGCTTCGTGTAGTGTGCTGGTGAGATTTATTCAATTTTTTTTTATCAGATAATGCAAGGCCAAGTGGGATTTTCACTGTGAGGTGATAAATGGGCATGCATGGGAGACCCCCGCAGCAGTCGTTTAAGTCATTTGAACGAGTTGAATGCGAAGACTGGCTGGTAGATTGTTGGAGGAAAGGTAGAACCCTACCACGAGCCTTTCCTGCTCACTTTGAAAACATGATCCAAACACGAGAATCAACTTCTGTAGCGGTGATAGCGTTCCAATGCACTGGCAATGGATACTGATAATGACCCTATGTTGGTATATTTTAAAAACAGACTAACATATTAAACAATTATTCACTAAATGACGGGTAATCACTGTTGCTCTTGCAGTGACTTGGCAGTGGTGTGGTTTAATTTACTTGACTGAAGTTTCCTTATTTAATTTCACTTTGCTTTTATCATAACTGTTCTCCACATACCACTGTGCCGTGTAGTCATCTGCCCTCATGGGACAAACAAAGTTGAACTTGGAACTTTACGGGTCAATCCTTTCCTATCAGTCCTTATTTACTGTTCTATCGACTTGAGAGGTGTAATCTGTCAGAAATGACAAGCCGGCCCAAACCCACTTTTGGCTTCAGCAGCAATATCAGGAGAATAAATAAAACTCCTCGATCCAGGGACAGGTCTTGGTAAGTGACGATTCTGCCATAAACTGTCAAACCTAAATCTCAATGCTCACACCCTAAAGTTTGTTTAGACGGCACAGGACAAAGAGGACGAAATGACAGAAAAAAGAAGTGACAGCTACACATCACGTCACAGACCATCCACAACAGCTACATGCAACTCAAATAGGAAGATACTGATTAACAAGTTTTTAGAAAGGGTTTACAAACTAGTCTCGTTCTCCGTGACAGGAGTCGCCTTTGGCTGATCAACCTGATTCCCTTCCTCCTTCTCCTCCTGCTCCTTCCCTCCAAGTGTGCGCCTACTCTTCCTCCTGCTCCTCCCCATCCTCCTCTCACTGCCGGCCTGCCCAACCTCAGCTTCCCCACCGCTAGTGGGCCGTGATGGTGTGGTGGTGGTGGTGGTGGTGGTGGTAGTGTTGGAGGTAGTGGTGGAGGTGGGGGAAGAGTGGGAACTTCTAGACGCTCTAGAAGTTCTACAAGGTTCTGACAAAGAAGTGTTCCTGGATGTGCTGAGGCTGCAGCTGCTGTTTTCTTCATCATCATTGGCCAGTGTGTTTCCTTCCAACTTTCTCTGCCCCTTTTTGGGGAGGTTTTGGCGAGTGGGGTTCGCTACGCCGCAATGGACAGATTTGATTTGCCCAGTTCGTGAGACTAAGCTGCTACTATTTCTTACTCCACTCGGATTCATGACACGTCTATCTGTAGTTTTTACTAACCTATTAAATGATTCAATCTTGGATCTGTTTTTTACAATTTGTTTGTTACACCTGACCGTTTTAATGTCTTTATTACTGACTGCAGATTGGCCCCTGATCTGTTTATGATCAATTAAAGGTAAGGAGAATTTCCTTGGCCTCATTACTGGGATTCTAGATTGACAACTTAAGTGCTTTAAAGGATCTAGTCCTTCCCTGACCACATTTATAGTGTGTTTGGAGCCCTTTTCTTTTGCCCTTTGTTCCCCAAATTCTTGATATTTACTGCATAGTTTTAAGCTACGCTCCCGCACAGGTAATCGCGACTTGCATATGTGACGTTTGACCTCTTTGGTTCCTGTACTTGTTATTGCTGCCTTGGGAACAATCCCAACGTCCCGTATTTTCTCTTCAAGTTGACTGAACGATGCCTCTACTCTGCTGACCTGCTGCGGAGTGGGCTCCGAAAACGACCGCAAGTTAAACACAATCGAGTCTGCATGACCGTTAAGGGAGTAAAGATTGTTGCAATTGTTATTGCTGTTCTCTGCTTGAGGATTGCTGCCATGCCATGATTGTGCGGAAGGTATAAGATCTGTGCTTTGGTAATAAGTGCTCTGAAGGTTTGCTGTCCAATCTGAATACTCCCTTGGTTCTGATGTGCCTGACTGAATTTGGGGACTTGAATCATAATTTGTGATGTATGATGACCTGTTATTATAATGGTCCTCTGTCATTTCAGATGTTCTGGAATTGCAAATATCAAAATAATATGATGCTACGGAATAAGAATCATCTACAGTGGTTCCTGAGGAAATAAAATTAGAGGGATCGAAAGTGCTTGTTGTCTGGTACTGTGAACTGCTACTGGAATCATTTAAATTTGGCTTTTTATCTGATGGAGATTTCAAACCAATTTTAAAAGTGGAGAATTTAGAATCACTGCTCAAGGTTGATTTGGAGCATGTGCTGTTACTAACAACCCCGTTTGATCTATCCAGTCGGACTGTAGTAGTCTGCATGGAGACTTGAGGGGCTGTTAAGGGCTTTGTGGGAGGCGGTGTGCTGACTTTACAGCTTTCTGTCTGTTGTGTGGAGACATCTATTTCTGAGGATCTGACCCTGTACCTGCCAGCTGAATAATAATGCTCACCAATCTGAAAAAACTGCAGCCTCTCCTCCACCATGTCCCTCTTGCTCATGTCAATCGCACCACTGCGCGTCATCTCAAACATCTTCCCTTCATGGAAGGGGAATGGATTTGGCTCGCTTGTCGGCGTGCTATCATCTGTGGGAGTTCGGGCGGGGGTTGTATCTGGCGTTGTGGCCTGAGACTGGTCATCGACCGCAAGTCCAAATGGCTTTGGCTCATCATTGCTGTCCCTTGGCCCCGCCATGTCAACAACCTCTTCCTCCCCACCTTTACAGGGCCAGGGATCAAAGTCCAGCCCTTTAGTGGCCACAGTCTTAAAAGGAGAGTTAAACTCTTCTTCTAGTTTATAACTAAAATACGTATTTGAGAATCCCTCTTTGTCTGACGGTTTTTGCTCTTGCGTCGTAATCCCATCTTTCACAACATCCTCAGTTTGGTCCCCGTTTGCGGGGGAATCGTTTTTCGAAAAGGCCTTCAAACACTCCTCTGGGGATTTCTCCTCCTCAATAACTTCCAGTTTGGTCTGGGTGAAAGAGCGGTCGGAGGACTTAAACGTCTCTGACGCCCAGACGTCTCTTCTGCTGTCTGGAAGACCAAACAGCCTTGAGTCTGCCTGCTCACACAGGCCGTCGTCCTCATCCTGAAGCTCGTATCCATCTAGCGAGTCTATTTCTGTCGCGTCTGTGTCATGAGAGAATTCAGCAGTCGTGGCTATAGAACAGTCTGTTATGGACTGGTCATTTCCATTTTGTTCGTAATCGTAATCATCTCCCCCTTTGCCGTTTGAACCTTTAGAACCATTTGAGCCATTCGTTCCATTCATTCCATTTGTTCCATGAGGGTCTTTGCTGTTCCCATTTTTGTCCTGTTTTTTGGGTTTAGATCCATTTTCCCTCTTCCCCATCTCCTCTTCAGGAACATTGAAATTGAATTTCTTACAGGGGATCGGCTGGAAGACAGACCCCTCATCCTCATCATCTTCGCCATTCGATTGGCTATCGCCCCCCCCTGGTGGAACAGGGGTGGGGGGTTGGATGCATATTATTGGCTCTGTCTGCATACGCATGTCATGGTCTTCCTGTAAGTTCACCTCCATCATCTCAGTCTCAGTATCAGAAGAGGCAGAGGAACCTTTCCTTTCAACATCTGATTGTTCAGATGTTGAGTCCAGGGGAGGAGGAGGGGGAAACTCAATATATGCAACTCCTTTGTCTTTAGGGGGCGTTTGCTGCTCGTGCTCTGTTGTTTCATTCTGATTTCTCTCATCTGTTGTTTCCTGTTGGTTAAAATCCATTTTTGATTCCTGTTGGTTGTCATCAACTTTTGTTTCTTGCCGATTTGCATTATCAAGGTCTGCCTGGGTGGCATCAACTGTTGTTTTACTACTTGGTCTTTTCGGCAGAGCCTCTCGGAAAGTGAAGCTGGATTTGCCATCCTCTTCGGAATCCTCAGAAACCTCCATTATGGGGCTGGGATTCCCTGGTGTAAACCCCATGAAGCCATCAGGGGTCCTTGATGTTAGGTCATAGCTAACCTCCTCAGAGCTGGGGGTCTCTGGTGTCAGAGGACTTTTCCCGGAGCTGTCAATGAAAGAAACTTGTTCTAGTGTGTCATCATCCGGACTTATTGGGCTAAGCGCTGAGCTGGATTTCTGTATGATTGTGTGAAGTCCCCCCCTAGCTTCCCTTTCTGCTTGCCTGCCCACCTGGACACCAACATAAACAGGTAGTGTTTTAATGTCTTTAAAACTCTCTTTGGTTGTTGCAGCAAGTGGAGGGTCAATAATTGTCTCTAGTGTATCTCTAGGAAGGTTATTAGAGTTGGAATCTTTGGGTGCATTATCTAAAATTTCGAATGTTTTGTTTGTAAGACTTTCCTCTATTTTTGTTGGGGTTGTCACAGGGCAAGTCTGTATTTTGTTCTTTGCTAATGTAGGTATCTGTGAGGGTTTGGTTGGGGTCTGTTTCTTTGGGGAGTCAGTATCAAGGGGGGAGGATGCTGTCCTAACAGGAATTTGAGATTCTGTCTTTTTCCGAAGGTTTTTGTTTGCTGGTTCGCCGCTGTCTTTTAGTTGTGTTACAGCCGTCACCTTTTGAGAGGCGGGCTCTCCTTTTGTGGCTTGTTGGTAATTTTCAATTAGACTGTGACTGTCTTTTGTAGTGTCATAAATGGCAGCTGATGCTAAAACCTTTTGAACTTTATTGCTTTCTTTGATTTCCTGGGTAACAGTGAACAGCGTTTCACCCAGTTGTTTTTGAAAGGAGGACTCAACCTGCTGAGCTCTTGTATTGTTTTCAACCCCAATCTTTTGGCCTCCTTCATCTGTTGTTTCCGATTCTTTTGTAATTTTACCTACAGTAGAAAACTGATAAATGGGAAGTTTACTCTCACGCAGTGTTTTTACTGAAGGTTTAGGCTGCACTGGTGGAGGAATTTTTGTCGGACTAGACTGGCTTTGCTTCTGAGCCTCAGATTCAAACTTCATTCTTACAGAGCTGACATTGGATGTTGTTTTCACAAATTTAGGAGTGCATGGGGCAGACTCACTCGCCTTAGTGGGCTTCAATGAATCCTCGCTGAAGCGAGAAAGCCCACTTCGCTCAGGACTGCTCGGTAAACTAGAGCTCTTCCTGTCGCTTGTAGTGTCACTGCCAAACATTTTGCTAACAGAAGGTTCCCTGAGCTTGCTTTTACCCCATCCCTCTCCCGATGCTTTTGGTTTCTGCTGTGTTTTCTCAGGGCTGCTGCATGTGGAACTAGGTCCAGATCTAGTTTCTCTCGGCTCTCTCCTTACAGGCTTTTTCTCAGGGGACTGCAACTCATCGTTAAGCTTTTCTGTTTTGTCACGGAAGAACTGTGACACCTCACTAAGTTTCTCTTCGGCTTCCTTGACAGTCTGGTCTACTCTGTCCTCATAAATAAGTTTGTCTCTGCTCCTGTCATGTTTATCCTCTGTGAATCGCATCCACACTGCATGTTTAGGGCTACCCTGTTCTGTAGAGTAATGCAGCACAGTCACCTTATCAAACTGCGATTGTTCATCCCTGTGCGAGGAGAATTTCCCTGATTTAGGAGACCCATCTTTTGATGACCTAAATGCAAACTCCTTTTTGGGGCTTCCATGCTCGTGACTTACACCCTCTGTGCTGCGGCCACTGCCATCATCAGAAGTAATCTGTGTTTGGTCTGCTAACATTGCTGAATCCTCTGTGTCAGAATGAGATAACGAAGAGGTTTCTAGTTTCTCTGATAGGAGCATTTTCTCTGCAAACTTGTATGACTCCCCTCGGATTTCTGATAGCTCATCGTCACAGTACTCTATGGAATGTTGGCTTAAAAGTTTTAGGGCTTTGTATGAGTCATCAGCAATCAGTTGAGCAGAACTTGGGCGGCTGTCTTCTTCCTGTGACAAAGGGGTGTTCACACGAGATGTTTCTAGAAAAGAGGGCAGTGATTCTTCAGCATTAAGCTCCTCTTCTTCCCGTTGAGCCTCATCATAATCAGTAAGTTCCTTTATTCCACGATCCCCTTTATAGACATAAAGCTCAGGGTGCTTCTTGGTCTCTCTGATAATGACCTCGGTGGGTTCTGCTGTGCTGTGCCCCTTTTCAATATGGACTTCTATTATTCTCTCCACCTTAGGTTTGGATTTAACGTCTTTGTCAAGGAACCTTGGAGTAAGTTCATCTCCTTTGACAGAATCCTGGTTCGCTTTGTGTTCAAAAAGCCCTGCCAGCTCTTTCGACGGATCCCTACCTGACTGGAAAGCTTTCATAATGTCTCTGACAGACATGGTTTCCTCCATCATTTCTGCTCCGTCAGTTAGCTGCGGCTTGTGATAGACCATTCTAGTAGTGGTAGTTATATGAGTTTCCTCTTTAAGACACATGCTTTTGCTCACTATGGAATCTTCTTCTGACATTTTAAACTGCAGGGCTTTGACTTTATCTTTGGTGGAGCTAGGTGAGGCTGCATCTGGTTCAATACCAGAAAAACCAGATGCAGCCTCGTCCATCAGTACTGGCTCACAAGGCTCATCATAGCTCCTTATATGGACCACTTCCGTCCTTGTCTCAGTTACGCATGGAGGGATGGGAGAATCTGCAAATAAAGGGTTAGGTCCTGTACTCTCTGCACTTTGAGGTGCAGAAGGTGTCTTTTCACTCCTTGTCTCAAACCCACTGTCTGACAGGGGGCTCTTATCTTGCTCGTGAGACAAGTCCTCAGGTGACTCCAAAATGACATCTGCACCCTGATACAACTCTGCAAGTTTACTGAGGTCTTTCTCTGATGGAGAGGTGCGCATGCCTGAGCCTGGTGGAGGCATTTTGAGCTTGTGCTCTTGTAAAGACATAGCTGGTTTGAGAACACGCTTTTGTTTCTCTTCTACTTCTCTTTTTGCCTCCTCCTCATACCTATATTTGACCTCTGCCATTTTAGACAAAGAACTAGCGCCAATGTCATTTGCTAGATAATCAACTACTTTAGCCAAGTCAAAGTCTGTGCCTCGAATGGACTGAGGCCTAAAGGGCAGGGCTGTTTCATCAAATGGATGATTATATTCTGACAGGGAACCTCTCTGTGCTGCCTCAATCTCATCTTTAGAAAATTCCTCCCATTCATCTTCTGAGACTCTGTCTTGGGCAGCTTTACCTTCACTTGAAATATCCTTCTGTAATAGTTCACCAACTTTCACCAAATCCTCTTTTACTCTCTCCACTAAAGTAAACGGCTCTTCATCCTCCAACCGGGTTTCTTTAGCAGTACCAGTATGTGAAGTTTGGACAGTTTTAGCAGCTGTGCGTGTGTCTGTCTGGAGAATAGCTGTCATTCTTATCAGATCTTCTTTCATATCTGCAACATCTCTTAGGATCTCCTGGTTTGATGCTGCAGTTGGGTGGATGATTGGTGGCGTAATGTACGGAGGAGATTTCAACTGAGATTTTATTTTCGATGAGGTTACACAGGTAGACAAAGAAGCTGAGGAAGTACAAGAATGTGAAGGATCTGGCAGTGCCATTTTGAGAGAGCCCGGCCCTGGCTTTGCAGGGGCGTCTGGCAAGACATTGGTGAGAGAATACATCGGTACCGTCATGGCATTAGAGGACACTGCTGCGGTGGCTGCTGAAGATATGAGAGAGCCGTAACCGGAGCAAGTTGTGGCAGACCTATGTGAAGAGGACAATGATTTCAGAGTGCCATAGCCTGATACAGAGCACGACTTTATGGCTTCGTTTATGGCTGCGCTGACGCTGGAGGTTGCTGCTTTAGTGGTAGCCTGGATCCTGTCCTGAAGGCTACTACTCCTATCTGAGAGTACGCGAGAGGATGGAGAGGAGGGTGTGGAGGAGGGTGACAGGTATTTCACAGGTGAAACTGATCCATTCATCAGGGAAAATTCTGAAGATGCGATGGTGTTCTGTCCGGTTGAGGACAAAGACGAGAGAGATGACTTTCCTCCTCGCGATGCTAGCGTTGAGTCTACAGAGTTTTTCATTGATGACAAGCTGGAGATGGCATTAATGGAAGAGAGTGAAGGTGCTCCTGCCTCTGTTGTGGAACCAAGTACGGTTTTAAATGGCAAAGTAGAATTATACATGTTGACAGTTGTCTTTGGTGATGCTGGAGTAGAAATCGTAGCTGACAAACTATCTACCACAGACCCAGCAGCTAGTGAGTGTAGCGGGGAAGTCCTTGAAGTGTATGCTGAAGCGAGGCTCTTGATAGATGCCGGGTCTGTGGCATGCTTATTTGGGCTGCATGATGACACCAGACTGGCTGACCCCTGGACAGGGTACTGGCCGTGCTGAATAACGGTCTTGATGGGTGAAGCCATGGTCCTGTAAGACCTGATTGGGGAGGAGGCTACTTCATTAGCTGATTTTGCTGAGGAAGACAAAGCAAGAACTTGTGGTGGGGCTCCCAGGAGGGTTTTGATGGGTGCTGGCGAAGCAGGGCAGGGGGAGGAGAGGGGCCAGGTGGATTTCAGTGGAGAAGCAACTGGCGAGCCTGGCGGCGAACTGGTATGGGAGACGGAACCCCCCAATCCGACGGGCCTTGTTTGACCAGGGACGGTAATAGGAGTAGCCGGCCATGGTGGGTAAGGTCTGGTTGGAAAGACAGGTTTGTGAGGGTAACCAGCAGGCACTGTTCTTGGTGCTGCATTTCGCTCAACTGTTGTTTCTTCAAATGAAATAGTGAAAAGAATGAAGAGAGAAAAATGGCAAGAAATGCCAACAGAATGCAGAATATTAAAGGCAACAAAAATTATGTTGGGGAAGAAGGGGGGAAGAAGTGAAAAGGAGAAAAGACCACAGAGGGAAGAATTGGTCAGTGACTTAGTCCTGGCATCAAGGAAGGAACAGTTGATTTATAAAGTTCTGAAATGGGAAATGTTAGTGTAGAATGAAAACTTACAAAAGAAATTGTTTTCCAACGCCAATCATGATAAATTACTCGCAACGGAAATGGACAAAAGCCCAACAAAGCACATAAAGCTGAAATAAAAGGACAATGAAGGGGTCGACAAATGACAACAGAAATAATGACAAGGCAAAACGCAACAGTACAACATAAAAGACTTCTCTCCTTTGACTTTAGATTTGCCAATATTAGAGTAAGCATATGTACTCTGGCTCTAATATAAGTCCTCTAATATCTAAGTGCCTTTTATCTGTTCATTCTGTAAATTACATTAAGACAGCTTTCCTAAAGATGATTTGGATGTTCTGATAAAAGAGCCATTGGCAGAAGCTTCCACTTTTCCTGTAGTACTGTATAATAGCAAAAAAATATTATGGCAACTGGGTCCAAGACTATGTATTTTGGTCCATAATATTGTGAAGCATTGAATTCTCTTGGTGACAAGCAGTGGGAGAGTGAAAAGAAAATCAAAAGAACCTGAACAATAAGAGCCATACATGTGACCTCCAACATGCATTTTCAACCAACCAAAGAAAATCTGCATCATCACAAAGCCAAGAAAAAAAAGGTTTCCAACTCTAGGGACAACAAAATATCAAAGGAAAGAAATAACACAAATATTTTACTTTGATTTCTTCTCAAATGCATTTTGACATTATGTTGATCAATCAAAGCAACAATTTTATGTGTATGACTCAAAAGTGGAAAACAACCAAAAACACCCGGCAGGACCACCATACAAACTCACAAAGTGGGCAGGCACAGCACAAAAACCAAGAATACTCAAAAACCCATGCAAAACCATATACCACGGTGAACAAGCATGTGGACAGTGCATGTTATTCGGGGTGAGAGATATGCATACATCACACATTGAATAGCTTAGGTCTATCTCTAAATAAATCACTCATGGTACAGATTAATTAAAAAATAGCTTATCTATGAATCAAATGTATCCACGCATATTTATTCAAAATTATGTTTATCCAAGACTGCCAAAAAGGTTTGTTAGTGAAGATGTCACACTCACTCAGTGCAGGCTCGGCCAGATAGCTGTAGCGCTTACGTAAGGCTAGGGATGCAAAGGTATGGCGTCTCTCTGGCTTTTCAGTCTGCAACAATAACAACAACACAAACACCTATCAGTGCTAGATCACCCTGCGTTAACGGTGTGTCCAAATCAGCAACAATCAAAACCTTACCAGTTCAATCCAGTTCAATCATACATTATTTGGACAAACTGTATAATTCTGGGAAAGCAATAAAAGTCTATGCTCATAATTCCTCCTTAAGATATTGAGTTTCATAAGATTATTCAAGCCTACCAATCGTCTTCTGTTTTTTCCTCATATGGTAATGATTACTGGTACCACTGCTTATGAGTTTGTTTATACCAAGCTAATCAGTGAGACATTATCATTAATAGAGGCTAAAAGTTGCGATTGATTCTTAAAGGCAGTAAATATTTGACATTAAACTGTACCAAAGTGAGAATAATTTATACTCTATACTAGGGGGGGTCACAATTCTCTAAATCAACAATTTAGCTTTCGATTTTAAGGTCATGATTTTCAATTTAAAGATATGTATTCTTTTTCAGCACTGACAGCTATGCCATTGTCAGACTACCGAGTCTTGATCTATAAAGAAAAACACTTGTTTCTCAATAAGTAACTTTTATTTAAATAATAACAATTATAAATAATGACAAAAATATGAGAATATTTAAACAACACACCTAAATAGTTACGAGCTTGATCAAAACTAGACTAAAGAATAATTTACTTATTACACTAATTTTAAGTTACTCACCAAAATAAGCGCAGAAAAACCGATGCTATTTTTGCCAGAGGGGAACGCTGGTAATAAAAGGCAAACAAATACCCCTGTCTTGTCTTCTACATGTACTAAAACACGATCGGCTCTGACGTCAACTCTGACCTTATGCGCCAGCTGCGTCCGCCATATTGGAGCGGTCGAGATCCGCTGCTGGGCGGTTGCAGTGTGCGTTGAGGGATGAGGCGCAGCGGACCCCTCCATGGAGATGCCCGCAAAGTCCGTGAAAGTCCGTTCGGGAGCCAGGGGAGCTGCAATCGACTCCACGGAGGGGCCCACACCCCCCAGCGCACACTGCATTTGTTTACCGGCGGATCTTGACCGCCTCAATATGGCGACCACGTCGGACAATACCCACAAAAATACGGGGAGAGTCACGAACCTGCTTGTGATTTTGAAGATTGAAATCGAATGCTCATTTTGATTGATTTGCGATTTCAAATCGTAATTGTGACACCCCTACTCTATACTATACTTTAGGAGTTTAACAAGGGTAAAGTGCATCGGACAAGGCTTACAAATGTGGAAAAAAATATTCTTATCTGCGAATATATCATGCAAAGCTGAACAGCTAAGGGTTGCTTTGAACGAGGACAGCTCACATTACTCTGGTAGCAGCGGAAAAGAATAAGGCTAATGAGAGAAGAGCAAGGCCCCTAAACCAGTTCTAGAATCTAGCGCAGAGGGCAGCGTATGAGGGGGGAGCATGTGGATTACCTCATCCTCGGGATCTGACTCCGTTTCCTGGTTCCCAAGATGCATTGCAGAAACAGGGGGAGTAACATTATGAAAAGCAGGGGGAAAAGGAAACATCAGGGTGTGAAAAAGGAGTGATAGACAGAAGCGACAACTGAGCGAAAGAAAAGCCACATCCAAGGCCAAGGGCAAAAGGGGAAAAATGAACACCAACTAAAAAACACCCAAAAGCAAATGAACAATGACAAGCCACATTAAGCCAGCCAGAAAATCAAAAGGCCATTTGCGTAGAAGCTCTAAGCCAAAAGCATGACATCCAAATCGAAATATAGCAGACACAGCAAAAAACCCCTGCATAGATAACCAGTACATATCGAGAGAAGCTTGAAACAGATAAAAGACACGGTGGCAAGAGTTTAGCCAAAGGTGTCCCTCCCTCTGCTATCCCTGGAGGGTAAGGCTACGGCACCGGCCACTATGAACGTGAGCATGGTTTGTGGTGGTGACGACAGAGAATGGAGCCGGATAGGAGCCGCCTTACCTTCTTCAGCGCGGGGAGGGTGATGTTCAGGTTGCACACGGCGGTTTGGGGGAGGCCCTTGGATTTACACTCCTTGAGGAAGGTGAGGCGACCGCAGGGCTCCTGGCTGTTGTCTCTGACCTACAGTGGAGACAATCGTACCTAGGTCGTTGGCCCCGGAGTCTGGTTCGTTTTTAGATTTATTATTCTGGAAGATAAATTGACTGGTCTAGAATTGTGTATATGAGATCACACAGCCAGCTATGAGACAGTGTACGGTGTGTCTTTCGACTACCTTACTCAAGACTTACAAAGACTGAATCAGATGGCTAAGTCGCGGGTTTTCTTTCCACTTTGACATATGAACTTCTGACGCACTCAACTCTTAACGCTTAAAACTGCATTCTGCAATTTACAGTTTGGACTTTCCCCTGACCCCGCAAGAGCTCATTAACAGGCTATAGTGGGTAAAGAGTTTTCTAGTTCAAAGGGGACAAGGTCACAAAAGGATTAATAATCCATTAACATTGACAAGGGAGAGCGTACATTGACAAGGGAGAGCCTAGATGTTAGTTGGCCAGTCAATTAGTTGAAGTGAAATAGTGGAGGGGCAGGGAAGTAGGTTATGCCCTGTGGAGAGATTTACTGTGATGGGGGCAGGGGCATTGTTGTGTAATTTGTGGAATGAAAAGTGGTGAGAGAGGGGTGGATGCAGACATGCGGACCTTTTATATGCATATTTATAGAAACAGTTGTAGAAACTCTTCTTTGAGGATAGACTGGCTTTGCTGCATACATTTGTATTAAAATTCCATTTTAAAGCCATACCCGTACACATTCTGTTTAAGGTACTGCAGCTTATCTTCATGGAAAATCATGTGTTGTGTGAAATACATTTCATATTATGAACACTCAAGGCGGCCAATGATTACAGGAGGAAAAGGGATGTTACGTGAAAGGAGACTCCGGCGTTACCTTGACGCAGAACGGCAGGCGGTTCTCCTTGAAAGCGTAGAAGTTAAGAACCAGCTGTTGGCTCCCTTTACTCAGTGGGGCCAGGTTGCCGTAGCAGTCCACATAGATCGGCCTCCCCTCGAGAACCTGAGGCAAGAGTGCCCAAAAGGTGAGTGCGGCAGTAGTTCACAACCTCATAATCAAATGAGAGCACTTCAGGAGTTTTGGCTGCTTGTACCTCTATGTCTTTGCTCCTGGCGACCTCCTCGAAGTTCTCCTGCTGCTCCAGGGTCTTGTCCACCTTGTCATCCGTCATGCAGAAGCACCTGAGCTGCGACTCCACCGGGTCGTTCATCTTGGCGAACACCACAAACTTGGCCATGTAGGGCACGCAGATCAGCTCCCTGTACAGCTGTGTGGCCAAACCAACCGTTTCTGGGATTTGGTGGCAGTCCGCCAGCCAGAACCTAGGAGACGTACAGCGAGAAACCTTAAGACACCATTGATGTGTAGGTATCCAAGTCTGTACTCAGTTCACACAGCGGCATGAAAATAGTTGAAATAGAAGTCGTGTCGGTCTTCAAGCTAGTTTCAGGTTTGCAAGCAGGGTGTGTCTGACCTGGCGGAGACGTTGGTGGTAAAGGAGACGCAGTCGTTGATGAAGGTCAGAGGCGTGGTGCCGGTGATGTCTTCCCACTGTGCTGGAGACGTTCCGCCTGTCAAGAGAGTCAGTCACACAGTGAACAACACCGACCATGTTACTTTTTATGAGACGCAGCTGCACAGAAGTGGCAGATTTGATTTGATTTACTCTTTGTTTATATTCCATGCAGTAGATGTTCAAGTTTGGTTTTCTACTTCTGATATAGTTGATGGGAATATGACCCTCTTCTGAGGACAACTTACATTTATAATTTGGCATTCTTGCCTCTTTGAGTGTTTTGATCACCAAAAGTAAAAAAAACATAGGGATTACAAAGCAAACAAAACACATTGTTGTTAGTGTTATCCATGTTTTTAAGACCTAAGGGTTTTTACCTTCCCTCCTTCACAGATCATTATAATCACTATTATGTAACAACACGGGCGCACGCCCGCACACACACACACACACACACACACACACACACACACACACACACACACACACACACACACACACACACACACACACACACACACACACACACACACACACACACACACACCTGTGATGCTGCAGAGAAGGCGGAGGCAAGGCGTGCAATCCCCCTTGTAGCCGTTGCTAAGCCCCTCCCCAGAGAGAGGGGGAATGGGAATAGTCATGGTGATAGGCTTGTGGAACTTCCTTCTTCTGGGCTCCACAGTAACGATGGGGCTGAAGGTTGCCCGGTTGCCCAGGAACTTCTTGACCGTGTCGTCAGGCACCGGCTGGGCCTGGGGAAGCGAAGCAGGCCAGTGCTTAGAACGTGCACAGAGCTGGTACGTTCTGATGTTTTCAGAAGCATTTTCACATTCACCCAAACTGAATGGTCTATGAGAGCAATAAATTGGGTTGGGCATATTTAAGTATGGACTAAGACCATTGTATGTTTGTTTGTGTATGATTTACACTTTTTAGAAAATTCCACTGAAGATTTTACAAAATTCCACCCTATTACAAATTCCACCACTGTAGCACTTTTTAGCCTTGTTAGTCCTTGCTTACTTGCTGACTTACTGTATACACTAGAAAAAAACCAGCCTGGTCCACGTGACACAGCATGAGAGCCAAAAATATATCCATGTTTTAAGTGAACCATGAATTATTGGACGTATATTATACATAATATATTTTGCTTTCATAATAGCATCCACATGCTATTCGTTAAGCAAGTCCACGATTGCATTTTGATGGACTAGATGAGTGAAGACAACAGATATTGGGATATTGGCTAATCACAAGAATTCAATGTATCAATATGCGTCAAAATAAGCATTAGGCCGTCGTAGAGAGGACATGGCAGAAAAACATGACTGGCACAGAGTTCTCTCACCACCCACCTGTAGTCCAACCTTGATTTTCTTAGTGAGCGCCCCCTCAGGGAAGGAGGCCTGGACCAATGGGACGCTCCAGCTGCACAGAGTCCCGCCCTCCGGCCCCATCTGGTTGGTTTCCTGCCGGATCCGGGACACCACGGCAAAGTACTGCGGGAAGTCCCTGGTGATGATGCGGCAGATTCTCTTCCTTTCCATCTCCTCAGTGGTGTCAAGCTCTATGAGGAGAACAGTTTATAACACTAAATAAATTCCAAGCTTCTCATAACATAGAACCCACTTCCCAATTGTACTAACTACTACTAGTAAAAAGTTAACTTTAGGGCTTTTTGGTCCACCCATCCTCTGTGTTGTTGCCTTGAGGGCACCCAGTTACATTAATTTGGTCTGTCAGTTTTTTTTTTTTTATTAATTATTGAATACAGGTGTTTTTAATGTTTGCTGCGTTTTGCGCCTTTGCGACACAATCTGAATCAGTTCATTCCACTAAGAACACACACACACACACACACACACACACACATATATATATATCCATACATACAGTATATAAGAAAAAGAAAATAAGAATAATAAAAACAAAATGTAAAATAAGAATAAAAATTGCCAAATATGCACAAATAAGTGAAACAATATAAAACAGAAATAGTCAAATATATTTAAAAAATTTACAAAATATGAATAATGTGATTCTACGCACGGGATAAATTATTGGTATAGGTATATAGGGTATAAATGATAAATTATTTCTATGTACTATCTACGTTATTACAGATTCAACACTGTTATAACAGTGTTATTGCAGTTATTGCACAAATTGCCCTAATTAACGTGTTTTAAAACAGTCAACAGCTGAAGGACAAGTTTACCTTCATCCATGCCGTTGAGCAGGTGGTTGAGTTCCTCCGTCTTGCAGTCGTACTGGTGCTCTTTCCAGCTCTCCCCGTTCTCGCTTCGCAGCAGGATCAGCTCCCTCTCTCGACCCCGCAAGGAGCCAAAGTGGGGAATCTCCACGATCACAGGCCTGGAAGGTGAGCAAATGGTGCGGATTATGGGTTATGTACGGACCGGGAGACGGGGCAAACTTGGTTGTCAGATCTGCTGAACCTGTTTAAAAGGTTGACTGAAACGGTGAGCCATGAGTGAAGGCTAGAGTGTTTCTTTTCTGGTGACGTTGCAATGAGGAACCACTAGCGGCATTTTTTTTCAATTTCATATATGAAGAGGATTCCCCTTTTGACTGACAGAAATGTAATTACCCCATGACCTGCAAATATAGTGTTAGTTTGGCTACTGCATTTAGTTTGGCTACTAACAAATGGCAAATGCTGCCCCTCTTCTCTGTGAACGTCCCACAAATTTGCCAAACAATGTCAGCCAACAGTCCCAGAATATCTCAGAAACATCCAGCTACAGGTAACAAAATAATAAGAAGAGGAAGAAGAAGAAGAAACATGATGATGACGGTGCTGTTTAATGATGAGTGGGATATCTTGAATGCATGGAAAACTTAATTTAACAGAATGGGGCGGAGAGGAAGAAAGTTGCACAGCCCTTAGTTAAAGAAGGCATGGGAGACACACAGGAGCCTGATGTTTTTACGGACAGCCATATCCACTGCAGTGTTCATTTGTGCAGAAACAAACTCTTATCAGAGCACCCGAGGAACAACATTCACTGATAATCATATGTGAAAACCCTCTATTATTAACTGATAGCTTCTTGTAATCTTTGCTGAGAGCAATCGCTGCGTCGTTAAAGATCCACATTCACGCTAAGCAAAAGAGGTGTAGCTTGGAGAGTTAGTTCTGTCAGACAACTTGACGGCGCCACATGCTTCCATGCCCTTATGGGCCAGCCCTATTTAAGCAGCCAATCCTTCCTGCTCTACTTGCTTTGCTGCCTGCCTGCTTGCTGCAGTGCTGGGCTCCTTCCACCTCCCCTGCATCCTCCTGCCAGGCTCTACTCTTCTATCTAGTGGAGGGATTCCAGCTCATCACTGCTATAGGTCTAGCTCACGAACGTAAATGTTCGCTATGTTTGCTGTACACCTCGCCGGGAGTTATGAGCAGTAGAGCCCAGACGCCAAACTTAAACGATGCAAAATAAAGAGATCATTTTTAAGTAAATGTGAGAGTTTGTCTCTCAGAATTGTGTTTCTCTCTATTAAATCTGCAAAATGAAGGTGAAGTTTGCCCTGAAATTAATAACAAAGTAATTCATGTCTCAATCTCAGCAACAAATCCCAGTATAGTTTCAATATGTTACATTTGACCAAAAACATAGCTTCGTCGTGCGGTTTCCCCTACTGGCCCTTGGATCTGCACAACAGATAAGTGCTTCTTAATTGAAACTTAAATGGTGTAAATGCTTTGGGCTTTGCCCACTGCTTCATGCCTTAAACGGTCACACAAAGTTGAAGAGGCTCGGCTGCAGTCTGGCTGAACTCTTAATACCAATTACTGCGGCTGCAGCGACAGCCAGCATAGCGCGGGCAATGAGACGGATCTTAAAAGTGGATCAAAAAAGAACAGTGTTCATGGGAAGCGGGATGACACTCGGCTCGGTGAGAAAGAGGCTCATGCCCGACAAGCGCAGTCCAGTCCGAACAGCCAATCTCCTTCTCCTTTCAGTGAAAGCCCACTCAAAGCTTTGAAAAAAGGATAAACAAATGGAATTTAGTCATAATGTAGTTTTAGGAAGAAACTGCTGAAGTCTGGAGAGTTGAAGGGGAAAAAAACTATCTGATCAAGATTTCAGCTTCGTTGTAAAGAGTCTAGGTTGTTTTTCTTCCCAAAACTTGCAAAACGGATGTTGCTACAATCGTGGGTAAAATAACCTAAACAGAACAAAAATCAAGGAGGATGGATAACACAGAATTTATATCTGCATGAATCAGCCTTATGGCGGGAGGGGGTAGGAAGGTGCAGAGGGGCGGGATGCCATATGCAGTGTTCCTACCCAACAAATCTAGTTCCTCTGGGTCCCAGCTGGAGCACTGGACTAACCAGGCTCTCGCCTTCGCTAAGGGCTGGCAGCTTTCTGGGGAGGTGGAGCTTACTGTGTCCACAGGACAGCAATGAAACATACACACACACACACACACACGCGCACACACACGCGCACACACGCACACACACGCACACACAATATCAGTGAGGGAACATGCTGACACTGTTCTATTTTTGGTGGCTCGATTGTTTTGTCGGCTCGTTTGTGAACATAGTGCCCTGGATAGTAAAGAATGGACATAAAGGTGGGACAGCCTCATGCAGAGGACATGGTTAAAATGTTCTTCTATCAATATATTGGAAGTGGTTACAGAAATGCTGCTATACACATGGAAAAAGTTGCTGTCACCCCTTCCTGAGAAAATACGTATATATAACAATCAATCAATCAATCAATCAATCAAACTTTATGAAAAGACTCATGGTCCATATAAAAAAAAAAAGACACAATAAATAACATACACAATAAAAGGATCAATGGTTAAAAAATAAGAACATAGATCAATGTCTCCACAGCTAGGACTGGTAGTGGGTAGTGCTTAGCCTTCTGTTTGTGAAAGCCAAGATGACCTCATTTCGGTCATTAAGCCAGAAAATAAATGTAAGCATAAGATTTCTTAAAATAGCTTGGAAGGCATTGACTCCTGCAGCCACGAACATCTCAGGTGCACTACACCACCCCGGTCTCTTAAGTAATCTCATGGCATCATTATAAGTTACTTAAAGTTTCTGTAGGCCTGCTTATTTATAGTGAGTATAGTGAGAGTGGTGTACAATATGCTCTTGAGCAGGGACATCTTCAGTCCATCTGTACACAAACTAAACATGCACGAGAGAATGCTTGCTTGTGCATACATCATGCGACACTGCCTATAAATATCACCATCTCTCATCTGTTATTGAAATAAAATTTCCAAGATATTTTACCCTATTACAGACGCCAAGATTATTATCAGACAATTTGAAATCAGGGAATTTTTAGACCTTTGTCCCCTTGCAATATATCTGATATCATGTTTCACATCATGCACGGAACACACAGTGAGGAGCTGCTGGAGACCAGCACCACTTGGACTGAAGCATACACAACATGGTTTACAAGAGTATTACCAGCCATGCACACAGTTTTACAGACTTTCTATTGGTCGGACAGATCATCCATACAGGTGTAAATAGTTTAAAAAGAAGTGGGGACAAAATTTCCCCGTATCTAATACCATTGTTAACTCCAAATGATGGCACGATACAATATACACCACAAACAAGTTCTATGGGGGGTCTGGAGGGTCATGATTACACAAGGGAATCAATTCAACACACTATCAACATCACAGACTTTGTGGATGTGACGGTTTGTCTGCTGTAGCCGCGCTTTAGAGCTCGTCTCCTAAACCCATTCCTCTTGTTTTCTACTGAAAACTGTCATCAATAAGAAGGGTCCTGATATTCAGAATTGCTTTGCTAAAAAAAATAGAATACGTTGCTGGGGACTGTCAGGTTCAGAATTGACATAATATCCATGTTTGGACAACCACCAACTTTCTAATGGAGGACCACCACACCCAATGACCAATCCTTCCATGGTAAGTTGGTGCTACCAGCCGTGTTGTTGGACAAACAATGGCTGTTTTCCTACAGAGTCTGTTGTGGAGATGTTTTAAAGTGATTTTTACTAAAGTTATGAGGAAATATGGTTGAATGTTGTTGCTGGGACACCAGCAATAAGAAACATTATATACCCAGAGAGCATACAAAGGATTTTCCAAAACCCAGAACAAATCTTGCAAAGTACAATCATTGGGTTAAACCCCATGGCAGGCATCATACCCAACTGATCAACTATCATTAGTCACTAGCTACTAAATAAAAATTGATAACATTGTAATGAATTCAACTGGACAAGCTTTAAGCTCGTCTTCATTTGTTACACAGACGGCACAGACGATCGCGCGGGGTTGGACAATAAAAACCGCGACCTCTGAATGCCGCAGACCCTGCACGGCTGACGTGGGCAGTGGCGCTCCAACAGTGGATTATATAGAAGGCGTGCCATGCCCGTACGCTGCGCCAACGCGTCAAGTAGTCTTCTACCGTGATATATACGTATTGAACTGTAGGGGGCGTACCAAACAGTTTGAGAACATACCGTGTAGCATTGCATACCTAGTGGACCCCATGTGAGCACGGGGAGAACATGCAAACTGACAGAACGGCCCCTAATCGGGAGATCACCCTCCAGAACGTGGTGCCAACAGTGTCCCAGGCGGGAATCGCACCCAAGACTTAGTTGCTGTGAGGCAGCAGTGCAATGCACCATGCCACCGTGCCACATAGTCCCTACTAACTAGGGACGACAGATGAAATTTCCCTGTTTTGCGCAACTCTGGTATAGGGTAGTATTCATTGTCCCTCTCAAATAAACTGACTTACCAAATTAAATAAATGGCTATTATAATAAAAACAGGCCTAGACAGCTATCTAAACAACATAACACTGCCCTGCATTGGTACTGTAAGTGAAACTAATGTAGTCAATAGTAATAACTCAATGAGACAACCCCCATTTCAGTGGACTGCGGTAACCTTTTCCCTGAAATCCAACATTTTCACCATGTAATTGCTTAATTTCACATATTAGAGGTTTTCGATTTTAGGGGGCAATTGCTTGATATCATAGCAGTGCTTGCCCGGAAGTCAAATGACACTCCAATTTCGTCTTTGCAAAACACATTTTGAGACACATGCCTGCCTGTCCACATCAACGCACGCTCGCAGAAAAACTCATGAAAAATGACAATGGCAAGATGCAGAGGGGGAGGACACTTTTAGCCACCGGAGGAGAAATCCCAAGTAAACAAACAAATATACCATTCGAAAAGTGAATGGTATCCAAACTTAAAAAATAAAAAAAGGGCCTTACCCCAGGAACTGGGCCCCCGCCGGGCCGACCTCGACCAGTCTGCTGGCCAGGCCCTCCCCTTCCACCATGGGAGGAGGAGAGGCCAGCTTGTGCCTTTTGACCAGGCGGCAGGTGATCCTGGTGGGCGCCGTGCACTTCCTGGGCGGGATAATGATGCGCATGCCGTTGTGCCGGCTGCCTCGCATGGAGCCCCCCCTTGCGTCCACCATGAAGCTGACCAGGAACCTGGGAGAGCAGAACAAGGCGGAGAGATAAACAGACATAACAGAGAGGGAAAGTATAGAGGAGGCTCCAAAGAGAAGACCGCAGAGAGGGTCGGGGGAAAAGACAGAATGAGGGGGAGAAGTCCTGATACAAACAGAGGGAAGGTACTGTATTCTATCTTGTCAGGAAATGGTTATTGATACATATTGGTTGAAAGGACCACTGCACACGTGGGAAGATTGGTGGGGGGGGGGGGTTTGAAATATTGTGAAGTCACTTTCCATGCTGTGATCCTCAAAATAACACACACAGACACACACACAGTCACACACACACACACACACAGCACAGAAGCCGCACAAGCCAAAACAGTGAGCGACAAGAGGCACAAAAAAAGATGGTGCAGGAAGAAGAAAGTGATTTGGCGTCTCTGATGTTGGCTCCCAGTCTGTCCCACGGTAAGTCCGCTTTACAGTTCTTAAAAACTTTATGGGATGAGCTCACAGGCGCAGAAACTTTGAAGCACGTCTTCACCACAAGCCGTGCCAAGCCGTTTTTTTTTCTCCTCCTCAGATCTATTTAGAGATATTGTTGTGACTGGAACAGAAATAAATGCGCCACGGAATGGTACAAAACGCAAAGAAGCTGGACGTGGCACCGAGAAGCCTCCAAATGCGCTCGCGACACTTGATTTCTGGTTAAAAGATCATTCTGACAATCTTGAGAGGAGAGATTTCACAACTCAGAAAACAAACACCATGCCGTTCGCTGAACCGGGTGACGCGAGAGTCTTATGTCAGTCCCTTAGCGATAGGTCAGGTTTGGTTAGGAAGTATTCAACGCAGCACAGGAAGTCAGAATACAAGCCTGTTCTCCCTTTAAATGTCTACAAATAATATGGATCTTTTATGACCAACCATTAAGTCCACGACAAATGTTCGAGTCAAGCCTGTAAGGGGTAGTACACTTAAACCCTGCTTCACATCGAAGTCGGATCCTCCCCTAGTGGCCACCGGATGAACTACGTCTACGTTTCGCATCACAAAATATAGAATTCACTGCTTTCCCAAAAAAGGGCGGTATGAAATTCCCTTCAGTGTTTTCAAAGTGCGAAACAGAGTTGAAAACCTCGAGCGCATCCCCAGAGCCTCAGGTGACGTGGAATGAATGGACTTCCCAGTTTGTTCTTGTCGTTTCCCGCGTTCGGTGTGATGCACGCTTTACAGGCGAGGGGAAATAACACCATGACACAGCGAGCGGAACAGTGAGTAGAGTGGTTGTGATGTCACAGGAAACAGGAGGAAAAGAAAAATTACAATTACAAAAAAAAACATGAAGCAATAGTGACCGCAAACAAAAGGGGGTGGGCAAACCAATCACAGTCATCACCTGCTGTCGTACTGCGGGAGTGGAGAGGAAAAACTGCGGGATGGGCGACAAAGGAGTGCAGGAGGCGCAGATCAACAAACGAGGCCTTTGTCATTACGGGAACCTCACACGGGGACCATTACCCAGAATTCCACATTCATCAACAATCATATTCAAGGTTGGCATTTTCCTCTGCGCAGGTCCAGTCTCCCATGTGATTACAGCTCAGGTCGTTGGATGCGTTTACGCACTGGAAAAATGTTATGAGACTCGTTTCGTAATCAGCCAAATTCTAAGCAATTACAAAAATGAGACGTGGGATCATTATTGTTTGAGGCAATGACGTTTAGGGTCTGGGAATGACGGAGGTGAACACAAGCTAACAAAAGTCACAAAGCAACACACAATGAGGTATAAGCTCAACCCTCAATCCTTTCCCCCCCATTCCATCTCTCGGTCCCTTTTCTCCATCTGTTCTCTTTTTTTTTTTATTCCGCCTTCCCATCTTCTCCTTTTTACCGACATCTGCGGCTCCGAACCTTTTGCCTCTGAAAAAAAAATCTTCCCTGCCACTATGAAACCTGTCGCCCTTCCTCCGAACCTGAATCCCTCCACCCCTCCTTCCTTACCCAGAGTGTATCGGCGAGGACACCAGGTTAACATTGTCCAGCGCATCCGCGGTCCAGCTGTAGCGACGCAGAGAGTCGTTGTCCAAGTCCTTCGCCACCGCTAGGTGCTATGAGAGAGAGAGAGAGAGAGAGAGAGAGAGAGAGAGAGAGAGAGAGAGAGGACTGTTTGGGGTCATCACACAGCATGCATGCATGTGTGTGTGTGTGTGCGCGTGCGTGCGTGTTTGAGTCATTCGGCGTGCCAAGAGAGACAAAATAATAAATGATTGTGATTTCAGTGAACTGACATCAAATAAACATTAGCATTTAGATAGCCTTGCACAGAGGCATGCTGTGGCAAAATAAACGTGACGTGAGAACGCAGCCAGTTTTAGGTGAGGTCGAGGAGAAAAATAAAAAAATAACTTAAGATCAAATCAGTGTTCTGCGGGACAAAAAAAAAAGATCTCTGACGTGACATTTTACAAAATCAAAATGTCTAGCGATCTTTTCATATTCTCTCAATCCGGAGCCACTTGCATTCGTAGGATTCATGCCATTCAGTGTTATGCATAACAATGGCATAAGAGTAGTAAGCATTATTATGCTTACTATTCTCATGTGACATCATAGCATGGCAAGTTGCGAAAGCTACTGTAATTAGATATCATGACATTTGTAGAATACCAGTTAAAAAAATAAACAAACCAATAGATACATAAATAAATTGCAAAATTGCATTTTGCATTGGCAGTTTGGAAGACAAGGGACTGCAGATTCCAGGTTGCTCTATAAGTAACAATGTCATTTCCCAGCGCCTTTTTTTTTCAGAAGATGGAATCTTGTTATGAACCAGGGATTTCTGATGTAATACATATGCATATATGCACTGTGTTGAGCAGTGCATGGTGCCACAAGCTCACAAAATGAACACAAAATAATCAATATTAGCCATAATCTTGCCGTAAAATAACAAAAGGATGAAGAATACGTGAACACATGCACTGAGGGAAATAGTGCATGAAATAGTAGAATTCTAGACAGCTACCTTATTGTGGGGCTCTATTGTAAAAGACCTTTCCTTACAGAGCCCCTGGAACCACAGGGGAGAAAAGACAAGTAGAGTTAAGCAATTCATTGGCGCATCTTCCGTCCTGTATTGTTAAGGTGGACTGTAACATAGTTGAGGCCAAGTTCTAAAGCTAGTTCTGACTCAGCCCTAAGTGTCATGCGACGGATACAAGGCCTTGACCTCGAGGGCTTAAGGTCAGGTCTCGACCTCGACAACTCAAATGGGGTATTTTCCAAATGTCCAAAAATTGTACGTTTCACCCATCATTGACATAATTTCATTACACTGCAGAGTAAGATCTTGGTGGCAATGCTTACAGGCCATCACGGGAATCCCAGTGAGATAGAGGCTCTGGTCGCTAATCTAATTTCCCCTCTGTGAAACGGAAACAGGATTGGTGGTTTTAAGTTTAGCCGCCCATGCCAAGACGTAAGACTCTGGTGGATTGCCAAAGCTTTTGGCACGCCCCCAAAACAGCTTGGCAGGGTCGGAGACAGTGCGGCACTGATCGTAAAGTTAAAGAACCGGGAATTACTCAGAGAGTGAGAGTGACACAGACAGAGAGGGAGAGAGAGATTGACCTACAGAGAGAGGGAGAGAGAGATAGAAATATACCTAATACGCCACCCCACTGTCACCAACATTCCCATTAAACCCATTAAATGTTAACTACATGTTAATAACATATAAAGGAAATTGCATGGCAGGCTTTAATTACCATGCACATACTTCTCCACACATAGGACCACGGCGGGTGCACCTACCATCTCCTTGCCGGGCGCCAGGATCTCCTCTATCATCATGCTGTCCCGCGTGAACGAGCTCCGGTTCAATGTGTTGGACCTATCGGAACTGAAGGAACGCAGGCTTTGGTGTGGTTGGATGGGGTGGGGGTCACAGGCGTCACAAGGTAGGATGGGGTGGGGGGGGGGTGGGGTTGGGTAGGAGGGGGAGGAGCCATGAGGTGAACAGAAAAAAAAACAAAAAAACACAAACACAACAAATAAACATTAAATTCATGCAGCTTCCAGTGACCTGGCGAGAGCTTTTTGAGTCCGGAAAAGGTTGGGCCTTGTTAATCGGAATAGTGAATTTTCAAAATGTTTTACTACATTAAGGACGGTAACACTAGGTCTTCTCCTCAGTAATCCATGAAATGTCACAAACCTTAAACATACATTGCACAAGATGCGGGGTAGCAATTGTAGAACTCCGATCTTATAATAATACATAGTAACTGTATAAGTTATTCCCAAAAATTCCTGTTGGGAGGTTACGCACTGGAAATGTGAAGCCAACGCCTTTAGTTCCCAACTGTACTTGTGGATACTGTACCCTAGGTCAAAATGGCAGGGTGCAGCCCCCCTGCCCCCAATATTCATCTTTTAGCTGCTCAGGCATTGAAAGAGTTCATTTATGAGGCAAATAAAGAACATTGTTGAGCAATGATATGTGATGGACATGTGCCTGTGATGACTACACCACAATCACAATGAAACCATTGATGGAAATCAACTAAAACCAACTCAAATTAACTGGTGGTCCCTATCAAGGCTAAATTCTCAGTAGTACGATAAACTACCAAACCACACTAGGCTAAAATAATACACTACGAGCCCAAGTTTCATCTTGTAGAAATTATACTATAAGTGATATGTCTCAAAAAGTGTGCTTATATATTTCGGTTGTTGCTTGGAATGTCAAAATATATCAGTCCAGAAAACTATCAAATCCCAAACCATTTATACACACAGAATCTCTATACACACATACAAAGTCAACAATTACATAATGTACCTTATAATGGGCCATAGCCAATAGACTTATCAAAATACTTTCTGTACTTCGAAATACTTATCGAAATACTTAAAAGAGATACTGTTAAACTTAAATGACATTTATAAATCTCTTTTTTAATATTTAATGATAAACTTGATCAGTTATTGTTAGAATTTTTATTTTTTTCTCTACTATTGCCCCTTTGATCCAAGTAGATTATTTGGCGTTATTTGTCGTCAACTCTACAATGACGGGGACAACCGTGCGTAAACGCAGGTCTCTGGAAGCTTTATGAATAAACAGTCCGTACAGAACAAAAAAGATGCAAAGATGACTCTCCACAGGCCAAATCACGGAAGCAAAACACGGCAGGTAAACGCTCCACAAGCACGGAGCCTCCAGGACCATCTTCAAAAACTGAAAGAACCAACTCAAAAAAGGACAGTCTGACATCAAGGCACACACGGGAAACCACAGCGCACGAACACAAAGTCTCAAACAAGCGTAAAAGAAACAACACATAAAACAAAAAACACATAAAGCTCGCCCACGACTCGTTCCCAACTCAAACATCAGCGGGTTTTTTTAGTAGTCTGACGAACCATGACCAAAAATCAATGAGCGGTTGTAGACAAAATGAGTGATGCGTTACGCCCAATCACATGTCAAGTCAATGGCTGTGACGGTGAATCCGGGGGTCCGCAAGAGGAGGAGCAGGAGGAGGAGCAGGAGGGGGTGGGGGCGGGGGAATTCCCTTCATGCCTGCAGCCTTACCTGACTTTGGGACTAACGGTAC
Source organism: Zeus faber (assembly GCF_960531495.2). Taxonomy (NCBI): domain Eukaryota; kingdom Metazoa; phylum Chordata; class Actinopteri; order Zeiformes; family Zeidae; genus Zeus; species Zeus faber. The sequence continues at coordinate 15,499,351 of NC_137207.1, forward strand.
AGTGAGAATGGACACGAGACACGAGAGAGAGGGAGAAAAAGCGGACATGAGAATACAGGAGGACGGATAGAGAGAGGTAGAGAGAGAGCGGTGACGGGCCAATGCCTTTGGGTAGAACCGCGTCGGTTTCCCCAAACTGACGCTCTACAGTATTGGCCAGGATTGAGTCCGGCGCGGAACCTGACATCAAATTGACAGAAACTTTGGAGTAAAAACGCACTTGTCTCACAAACGAAGACACACATAGATATATAGAGGAATGCTCCCTAAACCGCCCACTCAGACATTTTATCGAATACATCGCTCCCGGTGGTGATGGAATCGAACACGGTTCTCATTTCCTGTGGCTCTGCGTCCATACGTGTCACTGCGCAGACATTCAATAATACCCTCTCTCTCTCTCTCTCTCTCTCTCTCTCTCTCTCTCTCTCTCTCTCCCCCCTCCATTAGCGCTTTAGTAGACGTGCGTGCGCGTCAATGTTTTTGCCCATCCGCCAGAAGACGAAAATCAAACATTCCGCTCGCGGTCCCCAAAAAGGATCCATCTGAAACGGGACAAAGATCTGTGGTCTACAGTGTTTCTGTGGGGGCATAGGGGGGTCTAGAACCACAGGCTATTCTGAAAGACGCCCGATAACAGCTAGATGGCGACAAGCAGGAGGGGACTTTTGCCCAAATTACTGTCCCTCTCATCCTAAACGGAATTTAACACATTAATAACAACACAGGCTACTTGAACCTGGCCCTGGACATCAATAAACCAAGGAGAAAACCTGGAGCTTTGCTTGGATTTAGAGAGTGATTGACTAAAAATTGAACTTTTGTGATGTTAGCTGTGCTACTGCAGACCAATATCGTCCCGTATACACCCGTTTCATCACTGCATCACATTGTCAACAGACGCTCACTTGTCCTTCTGTTTTACATCCTGGGAAGGTGATTCTACGTAGCAGATTCTAAGGGAACCTGAGAGTGTTTCTAAAGTTGTTCGATGAGATAAAAGTGTTATATGTGTGTGTGTGTGTGTGTGTGTGTGTGTGTGGTACCTCTGCGAGCGTGCCCCGATGCTGAAGCCCATGTAGCCCTCCTGGGGGAGCGAGTCGTCCCCCAGCTCCCGTAGGTCCTGGGGGGCCAAGTACTTGTCTGTGTCCCCCGTCATGGCGTCATCACCTGGCGGGATTGGCAGAGCAACATGGTTAGGACAACACTTCATCAAGACGCTCAGGGACAGGGCGTTACCCCAAGAACAAACCCTAATACTAACCTGGCGGGATTGGCAGAGCAACACGGTCAAGACAACGCTACATCAAGATGCTTAGGGACAGGAAGTTACCTTAAGAGCAAATCCTAACCCAAGCCCTAACAGCAAACCCTAAACCTGACCTTAACAGCAAACCCCAACCCTAACCTGGCAGGATTGGCAGAGCAACATGATCAAGACGACGCTCCATCAAGACGCTCAGGGACAGGACGTAACCCTAAGAGCTAACCCTAACCCTTAGAGCAAACCCTAAACCTAACCCTAAGAGCAAACCCTAACCCTAACCTGGCTGGATTGGCAGAGCAACATGATCAAGACGACACTCCATCAAGATGCTCAGGGACAGGAAGTTACCCTAAGAGCAAACGCTAACCCTAAGGGCAAACCCTAAACCTAACCCTAAGGGCAAACCCTAAACCTAACCCTAAGATCAAACCCTAAACCTAACCCGAAGAGCAAAGCCTAACCGTAAGAGGGTCCTCTCCTTTCTCTTTCAGTTTCTTCCTTCTCACTTTTCTCTTGTCACCTGCTTGGAAATCTCTCACCTGTGCGGTCGCAGCTCTGGGGATGTAGTTTAAACGTAAAACCCGCTTCCCTCGGCTCCATGTGTTCCCGCCCGACCGGGTCTCTTAAGGGGTCAAAAAACAGGTCCCTTCTTCTCCTCTTCCAAATGCTTGATAAACCCCGTCGGTTTCACTCTCCCCTCCCTCCCTCTCTCACTCTGCCAGAGACCCGGCATTATACACAGATCAATGGACCATGGACCCCTTTTCTAGTTCTACTTTGCTCACACGCACACACACACACACACACACACACACACCCTACAGAGAGCATTCACTCAGTCTCATAGTTGACAGAATAAGCGCTGTATCACAATAGCAACAGTAACACTTTGTAAATGGGACAGAAATATTCCTGCTGTCAGATCAAACTCAATCAGACAAATATCAAGAGATTTCAAGCTCAAGCAGTAACACTTAAATGTGACTTTGGACTTTCTCCAACTGTTGCAGAATTGTTTCGAAAGCTTAGGAACTATCGTTCTTTTCAGCCCCAAGACTGTGACCGTCAGCGGGGCCTTTAAGGAAAGAGGCTGCTTATTTTAATAATTGTGTGTCATTGATAGTGAACGGTAATAGGTCAAAAGTTCTGCAAACTCACTCAGGGCTTAAAGGATCGGGTAAATGTTCCTTTCCTTAAACAAAAAAACAAACAAAACAGCAGCACTATCGCATCTTCATCTGCCAGAAAACAAGCCAAACTAGTGGAAGCGTCAGCTGCACGCCATTCCCCTCAAAGGTAGATCCTGCTCAACGCAGGGTCGAGAGAAGAGAGCGGTGGGGGGGGGGGGGGGGGGTTAAAGGGCAGAGGGAAGCAAGTGCACACGGGCGAGGGAGAGAAAGAAAGACGCATTCCAGCAACCACAAAGCTCCAAAACCCTCCATCTCCACCACCACCCGTCCCCTCATCATCCCCTGCTGCTAGCCCCCCCCCCTACAAAGACTTTTCCAGACCCATTTGGCGACATTCCAAGGCGCTAGTTTCCATTCAGGCCCAAAGCTCCTCTCGGGACACCCCCTCCCCCACCCTCCTCCCCACACCCCCACCCGCTGGCTCCAAACCCGGGACCGGGTCCGAACCCACTCCCGACCCCGACCCACCTTCTCGTTTGAAACACTTCATCCAGTCTGCTCCGATGGCCTGATCCCGCCGCTCCGACTCGGTCACTAAACTTTCCTCGGCTTATGTCTCTCTCTCTCTCTCTCTCTCTCTCGCTCGCTCTCTCTCGCCCTCCCTCCCTCCCGCTCTCGCTCCCCCCCTGCGTATGATTCCAGTGTCTAACTCTCCCCCCACCCCTTTCCTTCTCTCCTCCACTTTCCACTCGTGTTTTTCCCAAGCGCGCTCAATCTCTCTCCCCCTCTCTCTCACCCACATATAGACTGTCCCCCTTACCCTCGCTTGCATTCACAGTCTGCCTCTCTCCCTCGCTCTCTCTCGCTCTCTCTCTCTCTCTCTACATACATACACTGTCGCTCTTTCTTACACAGCCCAGTGCTCACACAAACAGATCAGCTTTCTCCAGCCTATCCTTCCCTATCTAAGATTATCCGTGTGTGTGTGTGTGTGTGTGTGTGTGTGTGTGTGTGTGTGTGTGCGCGTGCATGCGTGCATGCGTGCGTGCGCGCTGCTGTTGAAAGGGACACCTAGAGCTAAATGTGGGACAGGAATAGTAAGGTGGGCGTGAGGCCTGAGAGTGTGTTCGATACCATCGGATATAACTCGCAGTCTCGGAAATGGACGGACCAACAGCTACACTCGGGCGAGCAGCCAGGGATCACAATCGCAATGAAGAAATGATGAAAATAGTCGTCCGCCCCTCAGTGCAATTGAAAATCGCTGGAAATCCCCTCTGCTGTGATCAAGACAGAGCATCCAGAACGACCCATAACTCAAGAGACTCATAGTATCTCGCCAATTACCGGCAGCATCAACGAGCTAACACCAACCTGTTGTTGTTGACGGTGGCGATGATGATTTCGAGATGAGAGTTTAAGATGAGATTTTCGGATCAGAGTTTAAGATCAGAGTTTAAAATCTGATTTTCAGATCAGAGTTTAAGATCAGAGTTTAAGATGAGATTTTTTTTTCAAATCAGATTTTCAGATCAGATTTTAAAATCAACGGGGGGGGGGGGGGGGGGGTTGTCTTGTTTACAGTAATTCCAAAGCTCTGTTAGCTGAGCAAGAGCTATAGTTAGACTAGCAGGTGCAGAAGACATGGAGGGCAAAGGGGTGAAAGGGTGAAATGTCAGACGCGCATGAGGCAAAATGGCTGGGATTAAGTGACCTCTAACGGGGGAAAATAAGTGATGAAAGAAAAATAAAATGACATTATAGGTCAAGAATGCCAGCGATTTGCGAAATCGCTGGGCAGGGGGTTTAGACGGACAAAAGCTGCTTTCACACATGCACTGCAACCCTGAAATTATCCGGACATTGTCCAGAGTTCATATGTGAAAGCAGTCCAAGAAAGTTTGTAGAGTGTTGAGAATTTGAGCTATGAAAGTGTTGAGGGTATTAAGTCACTGCAAGTTGGTGTGTCTGTGTCTTGCAGCATTATACTTGATCCACATAAAAACGCAAGCAGCTATTGCCAACGACGACTGTTTAGTTCCATTAAGTTAAGTTGCGCTCTACTTCATACTGGTTATTGGAGTTAGTCGAATCGCTCCGCTCTTTTTTTACGACTTACAGGAATAGCTGATGACGACATTTCCGAATTCCATATCTGTTTAAAAAACACAAACACGGCCACTGTTATGAACCCGCTCTTTGATTTGTTTGTCCTCTTGAAATTTCAAATTGCGCTTTTTTCAGGCTTTTGATGGTGGCTTTGAATTGAATATTCCTCCAACTCTCTTCTCTTTTTTTCCTCTCACTCCTTTTCCAACCCGAACTCTCTTCTGCCATTAGTGTTGCGTTTGTCCAAAGAACAAACTTCTCCCGTGTAATCAGCGAGATTCTGACTTGGACAATTGGGGGACATCGGGGGAGAGTTCAGCAAACACTGGAGGCTGTGAGTTGAGTACACCGCTTGAAAAGCTGCCCTCGCTGATGTCTCCCTGATCTCTTTCTCCCTTCCACCCGTCTCTCCGTCCCCTCTCCCTCTCTCGTTAACGGTCGGGGTACACTTTGAAAAGATCAAGTTCAGCCAAAATGATGAATGCTTTTAAGCCACCCTGGGGACCATGAGAAAAGATGCGCACAAAGTAAACACGCACAAGTGCAGACACACGCACACACACAGGCGCAAACACACACACACACACACACACACACACACACACACCCAGCAGCTGACGCCGTGTTTGCTTTTGCCTGACATGTATGAAACAACAAAAGCAGCGTCAGCGAACAGCCACAAAAGAGAAAGGACCTAATGTGTGTGTGTGTGTGTGTGAGTGAGTGTGCATGCGTGCATGTGTGTGAGTGAGTGTGCACTACTCCACAGAGTGAAATCTGTTCCGCACTCTACCGAGGCACGTACAGGCCGCTGCCACGGCAACGGCGAGAGCCCTGAGAACAATGAGACATATTTCACACATTTCAGAGCGTGAAAATACTGCGGCCGTTTACAACAAACGCAGCATGACCACGTCTGAGAAAGTGGAAAATTAGCAACTCCAGGGAATGAAATGCGCTGCGTTCCGCGTAGGTTGTTGAATCAATCGTGTCACTCGTGAGCAGCCGGAGCCACATTGACTGGTACATACTTCTTCTAAGTTCGTATAAGGTGTGCATATCATTTAAAGCAGCGTTTCCCAACAATGAAATAATCCCACTGGACACTACTGTCCTGTTAACTCCTAAAAGCATTCCAAACATGTGTACGTGTCTGTGCTTCTTACTGTGGCCGACTAACAGAATACTGATGTAAGACTCACAAATGGCTCGGGGGTCAGCAGTCACTGGGGCAAAAAAATGGGCGGGCGGCGTACAAATGAATAATAATAAAATAAATAATGAGACCTGAATTAAAGTCCAGGGAAAACACCTTCCACTTTGCATTCCGCAAAGATAAACCAATTTGCCAGCATTAAATGACTCTTGGGAGAATTCAATTCAGAGCTGCTGTTTCGGCTGGAACTGATGAATTAGAGCAGCCTTGCAATTTTGATCTGGCAACACACTAGCTAGTTTCTATAACTTATCTTAAGGTGGAATTTGAAAAATTTCCACGAAAAAACTTGAGTTAAAGCACCGACTTTACATTCTGATGCGATTCATAAAGGGACAGACTTCATTTTCACCAACTACAGTACAGTACTTCTTTTTTACTGAGGTGCACTAGAGCATTTCCACCTCTTATCAGCATGCAAATCGAGAAGGCAGAAATAAAAAGGTAAAGGCAGGAAGGGGAGTTGTCTGGAGGATTTGAAAAGTAATTATGATTAAACAAACAGAAAAAACACAGATGATAAAAAAATAAAACAAAAAATACCTTCTTCCACATCAGAAAAATAGTCCTCACCGAGAACTTCAGGGACATTTGCGTTACGGACTGTGTGAATGGGATGGAACAAAAAAAGGTTAGAAAACAACAGAACACAATGAAATAAAGATGTTACAAAACAAACCATGTAATAAAAAAAAAAAACAGTCGGAGGGCTTCCCTCCAAAATGTAAACTAGTATATAACTATTTCCAATTTAGAAACAAAATGTACTTTTAATTTGAGCTCGTTGTGATGAAGACACAGCTGCCGTTTTGGCTGGAACTGATGAATTCGATGAATAAGTACAGCCTCGCTAATTTTGATCTTGCAGCACAAGAGCTAGTTTCCATTTTTCCACTCATTAAAATGGGTGATGGATTTGGAATGAAAGCCTCCCATCAGATTTGTGAACATAACTGAAATGATAAGGTAAGATGAAAAACCAATGAAAAGGTAATTTGGTGTGTTCTACTTTTGCTGGTAAACTGTCCAACGGCACTGGGACGATTCCACTTTTTTTTTTGAATCATTGCGGTGTTTTTCCAGGCCCCGGTTTCACGCTGTGATTTTGTGTTAATGGTAAAACTGAGGCTAGAGTTTGCGCATCTGACGGATTGACGTCGATAAATTTGACTTTCAAAAAAATCTATTTATACGGGCCATTAATAAAATCGTTACCTTCGTCGTCAGACATGTCCAGCACTTCGTTCATGGTCTCCGGAACGTTCATCTTGTGCTTCTCTGTCACCGTCTGTCAAAAAGGAGATAGTTGGAAGTGGAACTTGTGACGTGACATTTGTGATCATTTTGGAGCTCATCACCTTATTTTTAACACCATTTCTGATAGACAACGCATAGATTTACTTTAAAATGATCTTTATTTATTTGCATCATTCGAGTTTGGCGTCCGGGCTCTACTGCTCATCACTCCCGGCAAGGCGTACAACGAACGTAGGCATACTTTGTGAGCTGGAAATAAAGTAGTAGTAGTGAGCTTGAATTCCCTCATTGGGTAGAAGTGTAGAGCCAGTGGATGCAGGGAAGGTGGAGGGAGAAAAGCAGGTACAGTACAGTAGAGCCTGAGGGATTGGTTGCGTAAATAGGCCGTCCAAATAAGACCGTAGAAACACGTGGCGCTGTCAAGTTGTCTGACGGAACTAACTCTGCAAGCTACACGACGTTTTCCGGACAACAATTTTCCGCATAGTGAAAATATCTACCTGAAAAGAATCATATCTTACAGAAAAAGTGTGCGTAGACACGCACACACACACACACACACACACACACACACACACACACACACACACACACACACACACACACACACACACACACACACACACACACACACACACACACACACACACACACACACACCTACGTACCAGAGAGGTGAGCGTCTCCTCGGTGACCACCTTGAGCGTGTCCACCACCGAGATGTAGCCAAGCCTCCTCGCGATGGACAGGGCACTGTTGCCGTTCTGTCCGGGGGAAAGAAACGGCACGACACGACGGCATGACTGATCGATCCGATGCCAGATTAAAGTAGAGGTTATGTTGTGGAGCTGTGTATTGTGGTGACAGCACAGGTGTAGGGAGGAGGTGGGAAGAGGCCAAATGTCACCGGCCCAGATTAAAAATGGCAAAAAATGTTGATCACAGGCTCGTGTCCATCTAGCTACATCGACAACACCAAGGTCGTTCTCCTTTTTGTTAAGGCGGGTCAATGACCTTTTTGTGTGTGTGTGTGTGTTGCTGCACTTACGGCGGTGAGTTCGTTGGGCGACGCTCCGTGCTGTAGGAGCAGGTTGATGATGTGTGTGTGTCCCTGCTGGGCGGCCTGGTGGAGAGGGGTGTAGCCGTTCTGCAGAGGGGGAGAGAAAGGAGAGGAAGGGTGAGGAAAAGAGAAAGAGAGCTAGAGATCTATAAGACCGACAGACAGACAGACAGACAGCCGGACAGATAGACAGATAGAGTATGCATAGATACTAGGGGTGTCACGATTCTCCAAATCCACGATTCGATTTGACTTTTGATTTTAAGGTCACGATTCAATTCAATTCGATTTGAACACTGACAGCTATGCCATTGTTCGTCTATCGAGTCTTGATTTGTAAAGAAAAACACTTGTTTCTCAATAAGTACCTTTTATTTGAAAATGAAAAGTGAAAAATAACAAAAATATGAGAATATTTTAAAAACACACCTAGACAGTTAAGAGTTTTCGCGAAATGAGACTTTAGAGTACCAAACAATAAGTTACTTATTACATTACTTTTAAGTTACTCACTAAAATAAGTGAAGAAAAATGGATGCTATTTTTGCCAGAGAGGAACGCTGGTAGTAAGGAACGCTGGTAGTAAAAGGGAAATGACCGATCAGAGTGATTTTTTCTCCATACAAAGCAAGTAAAAACTCTAGAGCTCGCGGCCCTGCACGGTCCGCAAGCCGGTGGTTGGGAACCTCGGCACTAGAGCACATTCCGTCGGAGGTGGTTTATTTCCCACCTTCATCGCCACATGTGTGGAATAACTGGACATTCTGGTCAAAGGCGCACTGCACTCTCCCTTGTACACACAGTGAAACGCCGGAGGAGAGGGAAACGCGCGATGGGCTCGCACATCTCCACCGCAGACTTGGCACAACGTTACCGGGAATTTCTCTCTAATGTGAATTCACTGTGCAACAAGCTGGATGAATTTATTTTTATTTTTTTGTACTATTCGGATTCTATTCGAATTTCGTTCCTGCAGCCCTAGTGCCAGGTGGGCGGGTGCAGTGTGCATGGAGGGATGCGGCGCAGCGGATCGCTTCTCACCCAACCCCAAACCAAACTTCATGAAAGTGGGTTGGGAGCCTGGTGCAGGCCACAGTCGACACCTCCCAACGCACACTGCATTTGTTTACGAGCGGATCTTGACTGTCCCAATATGGCGACCATGTCGGACAACATTATCCACAAAAACACGGGAATTGTTGACACCTCTAATAGATACCCACACGTACTGACACACACACACACACACACACACACACACACACACACACACACACACACACACACACACACACACACACACACACACACACACACACACACACACAGACAGCCAGTACCTTGGTCTTGATGTTGACTTTAGCCTGGTTTTTCAGCAGGAAGTTGACCATTTTTACGTTTCCATAGTGACATGCAACATGGAGTGGCGTGTATCCCATCTATTGGAGGGAAAAGCAATCGCATATAAATTCAAGTCACGAGAGTCCATCGCTGCTCTACAACATTGTGCTTGCAGAGGGTGTGTTGTTTACTTTGGTCTCAGGGTCCACAGTGGCCCCCTGGTTCACCAGGATCTCGGCCACATTGACTTTATCCTCCTGGGCCGCCAGGTGGAGGGGAGTCAGACCCGACTACGGACAGAGACGGAGACACATCCAGTTATCAAAAATAGAGGAAAAGAACAAAGAGGAAGCCCTGAATGTATGACCCCCATGTCCGCCCTGTACCTTGTTGCCCATGTTGATGGTGGCGTCCCTGGCGAGCAGCAGCGTGACAACGTCCATGTTGCCCTCCTGCGCCGCCAGGTGCAAGGGGGTGATTCCCTGCCGCGTCACCGCATTGGTGGTGGCGCCGTACTCCAGCAGCGTGGTGGCGATCTCCATCTGGTTCTTCTTGGCCGCTATGTGGAGGGGGGTGTAGCCATTCTGAGGGTGGTAGAATACGATGATGATTATTATTATTACAATTAAATATTATCAACATTCCAATTCCAATTATTATTATTTATTAATAAAAAATATTTAACTGAAATTGATATACAATTCAATAAATAACGGCAACAATACAATTAAATAAATAAATAAATATACAAATTGCTTTACAGACAACAGCAGTTTAGGCATATAAAAAAAAAAATACGAGAAATCCCAACAAGAGACAAAAAACATGAAAGTGTTCCCCAACAGAGTGAGGAGCCTGGATTAATGCAATCACTGAAATCCAAACACTGCCTGGTTCCAGTGCAACATTAAACCAATACATTGTTTTAGATTCTTCACAAAAGACGAGTGTACCAATAGCTTACAGGGTTTTCCGAGAGAGGAATTCCACAGCTTGGGGCCGTAGTTCTTAGTTCCTAAAAACCCCCCACTCTTCTGACGGATATTTCAGAATGACAAATACCGTATATACGTAGTCGCTGGGTGATCTAAACTGAATATTATATATATATATATATATTTATATAGTATATATATAGTGTAATATATATGTATATATATATGTATATATGTATATATATATGTATATATATATGTATATATGTATATATATATATATAGATTTTTTTTTTTTTACTTCTGCTAATGGTGGTTCTATAATGGTTGGAATGGAATTTGGAAACAAATACATAAAATAAACAAAAAGATATAATCTTGCTGTGGGACTATTTTAACCTCCCAAAAGTTTCAGCTTTTAATACAAAATTCTTCCGTGGCACCTCTCTGTGTGAAACGCTGCTTTGGGAGTGAGAGGGGCTCGCTGCCAGATATGGCATCATGGAAGAGGCATTGACCGTGGCCAATCACAGCGCATCACTAAATCCCTGCACACTCTCTGTAATAGTCTGTGTGTGGGTGTGTGTGTGTGTATGTGTGTGTGTGTGTGTGTGTTCGATAGCTTGTCATAGAGAACAAAGCCTGTAACTAGGTCAGCCTGCTATCACTCAAGAGGAGAAAAAGCAAAAAGACAAAAGAGCCCCTCGCCTCCATCTAACCTCCCACGGTAGTACCTCTGCCATTACTTCAGCGGAGGTACTTTAGGTTAGGGCGTGGTCTGATTTCAACCCCTCCGCGGGAATACCTTACCTTTGCCGCGGCGTGCGGCGAGGATCCCTGGTTTAGTAAGAGCAGCGCCACCTTCTGGTTGTCGTAGTGCGCTGCCACATGCAGTGGCGTTAGTCCACTCTGTGAGAGCACGCGCACGCACGCACGCACGCACGCACGCACGCACGCACGCACACACACGCACACACACACACACACACACACACACACACACACACACACACACAGGCACATGGAGGGGTCTCGTTAGTTGGTGACACATTCGCTTCAGTGCTCAAACGGCTGTGGAAGCTCTAGCCGCGAGTATAGCTTCAAAACAATCTAATCGGGAACGTGGTGGACACTGTGCATGTGTGTGTGGTAGTAGCGGGGTGAAACGTCTGCATGTATATAAAATACACAACTCCACATTTTACAACAGGGGTTGATTGAGCCCACTGTCTGCCTTCGTAAATGACTGCGATACACCAGCTGCAGGTAATAGGTTGCCAAGGACGCAAAGACAGGAGCAGCAGTAAATTGTACCTTCTACGGGGGAAGATGGTCACAGTGTCGCTTCCTCGGCTGTGACCCCGTAGCTATTTTCGAACACGAGTCAAGGCGAAGAAGCCGGGTAACAACAATTTGGACAATACAAAATCGCCTGGATTATTTTTCTTTGTGATGTCTTACTCGCGTTGCGCCGTAAAACAAAACAGGAGAGCTTTCACTCGTCTTATATCTGTGTCACAATTCGGGGGGGCGGCAAGGTGGGACTGGATCCTGGACTGGACTCACTGTGCCAGAGGATCCTGGTATATATAAGGACATATACTGTACGTGCCCAGGTGCCAAGGTTGCGCCTTACCGTTATTTTTCTGGAGGGTGAGTCAATGCGCCAAGAGAGTTGGGCGTCATAACATTAAAAGTTCATAAAATTTAATGACTTTTACCTGAGTGACTCATCAAGAAGTGAATCTCAAAAATGAACTTTACATTTCATCACTGTGCGCCAGCGCATGGTAGTTATTAAATAGTAACTAAATATGAAACAGTAATTAAAATGAGACGTTCTAGTTATATGAAACCATTTCAAATCAATATTCCGTCTCAAATATCCTTTTTCTTAATAAGTAGCCGTATAATAAGTGCTATTATGTTACATACATTTTTTAACACTTTACATCTGCACATACGTCCCAGGATCCTCTGGCACATTGGGAGTCCATTCTAGTCCAGGACCCAGTACGTGCATCCACTCCAACCTTACCCCCCCTCCGAATTCTAACAAAGATCTTCTGAAGGCAGAACTGCATGGTGGGAGTGGATGCACGGACTGAATCCTGGAATAGAGTGGAAATTAAAAAAAAAAAAGGAAAATGATCCACAAGCGTAATGAACCATTTGTAAATGCATTTGTAAATTTATAAAATGCTGTTGCACAGGTTTGTGGATTTCGTTTGTGGATTTCGTATTTTTTTGTGAATTGTGACAATTCCTCCATACATCTGCTTAATGTTCTAAATAATACGTGAGAATGTGTGTGTGTGTGTGTGTGTGTGTGTGTGTGTGTGTGTGTGTGTGTGTGTGTGTGTGTGTGTACCTTACCTTCCCTGCAGCATCTGCCGATGCGTTCTTCTGCAGTAACAGGTTGGCTACCTCTATCTTTCCGTACTTGGCGGCTACATGCAGGGGAGTGAAGCCCTTCTGGAAAAACACAAGATGAGAAGACAACGCACTGTAAAAAATAAGACAATAAACTATGAAAAAAATACACTGAAAAAAATACGATACACTGTTAAAAAAATATTCTGTCAAAAAAAACATTACAACATAAAAAAAATACCCACAGGCTGTTTTCCGCCTTGTGTTAAAACTATTAAAGCTTCTATTTCTGCAGCAGTCTGCACGTCAAAGATATTTCGTACTACTAAAGAGAGAGACAGACAGAGAGTTGAGTAATACCAAATTTTCTTATTGTGAGGTCACAAACAAGGTCACTCCCGCAGTGGTTTAAAACACACACTCACACAGGCTTCCAAGATACAGCCCGGTGTGGTTTGTTTCATATGTGTGTGTGTGTGTGTGTCTATGTGTGTGCGCTGGTGTGTTTGTGATCAGCTTGCAACACCAGATATTTAATGTGCGCTATTCCATTAAGCAATCGACTGGATAACGGGATGGATAATGGATAATGTTGTGATGATAATGTTGTGATGTTATCCAGTGGTACAGAGAATAATAATAATAATAATAATAATAATAATATTTTTATTATTATTATTATTATTATTATTATTATAAATATAGCTGCAGGCAGCAAAACACTGGGTCCATTATCAACACCAATCACAAATTCCCATGAAACGTAGCATCAGTTCGTGCTGGTGCTCCTCTTTACATCGGCGTTACGTCGACAACAACTTGAAATTTCCAAGTTTCCAATGAACGCAGCATCGACTCACAATGACGTGGTGACGCAAGTTTTCTGATTCCTGATGACAAGCACAATTACTAATACAAGCCGATGCACTTGTTGCATGTTTTGACTTCATCCTAAAAGTTAGAAGGCGGCTGTCTCCTAACTGTTGTCCATAGAGTCCTGCCTCACGGTGTCTCTGTGGAAGGAAATCACTCCGTGTGGAAGTTCCCAACACGGTTCCATTCAAACGGATTCAACACCGCATGTCCATCGGAATCATTCTGCCAAAATGACTTCAAACTCCAAAAGAAAATCCCCTTTAAGGCGTTGTGTATTGGGACTAGACAGTCCACTGGGACTAGACGGTCCATTGGTTTGAATAGAGTCTGTTTCAAAGGGACAAACTTTTCTACTTCCTGCTGCCAACTTGAAAAGCAGCCAACTCTCCAGCCAGCTTCCTGTCATTTTCCTGCCCTTTGCTGCCACTTATCCCAATCCAACACACATAATCGAAGGAGGGACGTTTGTACGCCACTTGATTCTACTGTGTTCTAGTCAACTCTATTCTATTCTACTCAACTTGTTTATACGCAAATCTACTCTATTCTACTCAAATCTACTCCACTCAACTCTATTCTAGCGTACTCTATTCCAGCCAAATCTAATACTGTATTCTACTCGGTTTCATTCTACCCCAGTGTACTTTATTTTAATCTTCTCTATTCTATTCCTGCCAACTCTATTTTACTCTATTCTACTCGACTCCACATAATACTACGACTTTATTCTATCCTAGTCGACTCTGTTCTACTCCACTCTATTCCACTCTACTCTATTCTCCTACATTCTATCCTACTCTATTACCACCACCATTATCACTATTTCCTCCTACACCACAGAGCTGGTTCGAGGCAGAGTACCCGGCAGAACATCAGCGTGTCAGTTAAGAACCTTGGTCGTGATGCCCAGGCTGGCCCCTTGGTCCAGCAGCGCCGCGGCCACGTCCCTGTGTCCCTCCCTGGCCGCCAGGTGGAGAGGGGTGTATCCGGAGCTGGTGGTGGCGTCCGGACACGCGCCGTTGGCCAGCAGCTGATGGACGATGTCCGGCTTCCCCAGGCGACTGGAGATGTGCAGCGGTGTCTGGTCGTCCTGCGCGCAAGACTCGATTAGTTTGAGGAGGAAATCAAATTGAAAACAAAGAAATAACCAATTCCCCCCAATTATTGGCTAATACTCACAGAACTTCCTATTGTATATATAATAAAGGTATTCATATATTAAAAGGGAGAAAGGAAGCCACATTCAAAATAATCAAAATAAAATGTCTTAGTTCATGTTTATGAGCATTTATACGCTGGAAGTTGGAACATCTCTAAGAACACTGTGTACATAGTTAATACCCGTTGGATAATGTACATACATGACATAGATTTTTATTTATTACTGTAATATACAGTATATATATATATATATATAATTTGTTTATATATATATTAGGTATGTCAAACAATTAAAATAATTAATTGCGATTAATCTCATAATATTGGTTTGATTAATCACAATTTTTACATTACTCAAAATTGAGACAAAATTGAATTTTCTACATCATGTTATAAAGTAGTGCACTGAGTTATAGCCATACTGTGATTTGATCACTGAGAAGAGAAACACAAAATAATCTTTATCATAATACATTTTAATGGCATTTTCACACATTATTAATATAGATTATATATTTCATATTCTATTATTTATATTAAATGTATTTTTGCACAGCCAGGAACTGTACTTTTATAACTTCACCAAACTGCACTTGTACAATTACACGCGACAAATAAAGAATCTTGAATCATAAAGGCGACCTATTATGCTTATTATGTCCTATTACCTATTATGTCAGATATATAATGTTACAATGTGGGATGTTCATATTAGGCGTGGCCAAAGTGTCAAATAACGAGGTAAACTAATGACGAGGTAATCGCTGTGAACAAAACGCTCAGGCCTCTGACCGCTCTGAACGCTTCGTTTCCCAAGGTTTTTTCTACTCTCTGCACGAGCTGACGTCAGCTCCTCGCGGATTTCTTAATACGGTCATCTGCTCCATCCCGTCCGCTGTGCGTCTCTCCAAAACAAAACCAATAAAGATTGTGTGTTTTTATTGTAGATGTATTTATTTTATTTGTTTTATTTCATTTTATATTACAGCGTTTACACAAAGCAAAAGATCCCCGCGTGCGAGGGTCCCGGTGTCTCCAATAAGCCTGCAGCACGGCAACCAAAGTCGGAACAAACTTTTAAATTAGGCCTCGTAAATCTAATATGAGTGAAGATTCAGCACCTGGTTTGCTAATTTCTCGCCTGTGGTGGCCTGACAAGGTGAAATCACTGAAAATGACGGAGAAATACAACGAAATCCGGAAGCCATGCTCAAACCCCATTGGCTCACAGAACTCGTGGGCTCAGGAGGGTGGCTCCACCCACTAAACCAGAGCGTCAGGAAAACAATGGATTTAGACGTGTGTTTGTATGGCTCTAATGCATAATCTCAGTGGTATTTTCAGCAAAGAACTTCAAAAACATGCTTTGGGTACCTCAGAGACCTATATTAACGTGTGTAAAAAAGAGCGCAACGAGTCCGCTTTAAGCGACATGTTACAGGACTGACTTGACTTTTTGTTGTGAGAACCTTTGTCCTGGAATTCTAAGCAACCCTCATCCGTCTTGGCTCATTGCGAGGATTATGACGTCGCAGTCGGCTTATTGAGGTGCTCAAAAACAAGCTTTTCTCCGAGAAGGAATGTTTGTCTGATGAGGTAATGCGCGGGTTCGGCCTTGTGGCTAAATCGCTTTTCGAATAAACTCTCAAAGAAAGAGCGAAACCACATTTCTAAAACTAGCGGGTTTTTTGGTGGGGGCAGGGGGGGGGGGGGGGGGATTAGTCTCAAGGGCTTATCAAGCAAATGTTGCTTTGAGTGCGTGAGCAAAGATGACCAAGCCTGGCATCCAAAACACCAAAGACACAGCGCTGGTTCCTAAATCAGACAAGACGCCGGGAGACGCCCACACCCGGACGCATGAAAACACACCCAAACACCCCATTACGATCCTGTGGAAACAACATGATGATTACAGCCGAACCTAGACACACGGTGTCTATACCCAAAACACACACACACACACACACACACACACACACATTTTACATCTATCTGGATCCAATTGACTTTAAATGTGGGAGTCAGACTCCATGTTGTTCCGTGTTTGCTAGACACACATGGGCTCACATACAGTACGAGCGTGCGCAACAAAAGCTAAGTGTGTGCGTGAGTGCGTGCGTGCGTGCGTGTGTGTGTGTGTGTGTGTGCGTGTGCGCTGTGTACCTTGGCCATGGCCTCCACTCGAGCTCCGTTCTGGACCAGATATCTGACCACGTCGGACTGGCCCGCTCTGGCGGCCATGTGCAGTGCTGTCTCGCCTCGCTGGGAAACACACACACACACACACACACACACACACACACACACACACACACACACACACACAGAAATTAATCAAAGGTGTGCCAAAAAGCCTTATAAAACATTTGTCTCATGTTTTTCTCTTGTAATGTCTCCAGAGTTTTTTTCCTTACTCTATCCGTCACACTCTCTAGCTGTCTCTCTCTCTCTCTCTCTCTCTCTGTCACTGTCTCTCTCTTTCTTTCTAAACCCAAAACAAGACACTCTACTTTTCTCTCAGCTTCATCCAAGTGGTCAAAGACCAGAGAGCGAGAGAGAAGGAGAGAGACCAACTAGAGAAAAGAGAGACCCCCTCCCTTGCAACCATCTCACCATTATGACGTCGCACAACACTCCCGTTGCCACGGCAACCCGGCCACAGACACCGAGCGGGCGTCGCGGCAGGATCAGCAGAGCGCGCCGTCGTCTTTCCATCCTCTCTCTGTCTCCCTCCAAATTCTCCCTTTCCCTCCCTTCCCCCTTACTCTTCACCTATCTATCAGCTCCCGCTTCGCGCCCGTCTGTTCTCTGCTCTTTCCACGTCGTAACCGGGATTATAAATAGAAACACATGAAGGAATGAAGCCGGGGGAAAGAAAGGGGGAAAATAAAAAGGGGGGGTGGGTGGTTATATCCTTAACTCACCACGTTGGTTGTGTTCGCCGAAGCACCGTGGTTGGTCAGTTGGCTCACAATGTTCTCGTGGCCCATGAATGCCGCCACATGGATGGGAGTCAAACCAGACTGGAGGAGGAGAGGCAAGTTCTGTAAGTTCATTCCCGTCGGAGGTCCTAGTAGACTCATGCATGTACCTGAACCTACACATAGACTTGGTTTTGTGTCATCAAAAGTTGAAATTTCTCCATTGCACACTACGGAACAATGACGTAAACACATTAGTCGGCTAAACTCAACCGGTTATGCGTTTCAATAGATAGAGGGTGTGGCGTGGCGAAGTGAAGCAACACGTAGCGTCATTACGGGCCCTTGAGATCTGTGGCTGAGTGTCGCCCGAGGGAGCTACTGTGACAGCAAGCAGCGATGCGTGGCGGTCAAGCGGAAGTGGGACCCCCGCACAGCGGTCTATCAGAGAAGTATGTTGTCTAAACCCGCCTTCTAGTAACCAAGAACATCAAATACACCAAATGCTGCCAAAGGCACAGATAAGTTGTATAAGACGGTGTTCATTCATTTTCTACTACACATCTCCCATGAGGCCACACTGATGTGGCGGCTTTCGCCAGTGCGTTTGCACCCGTGGTGGCCATACTGTTGGGACTGTCGGAACCCTTTTGATAACGTTGAATACTGGGAGTGCAAGGAATCTAACGACGCGGGTTTGGTTGGGTTGGCCGAGGAGAGGTCAAAAGTTTGTTTATTAGAAAACTCTAAATGACGGAAACACTGATTAGGCGGAAGTCATCCGGCAAAGTTGAAGTCCGTGAGGAGATTTTGCCAATTGGCCAAATTGCGAGAAAAACTGTGGCGAACCAGAAAATGTGACAGAACAATAATAATAATAATAATAATGATGACAATGATAATGATGATAATAATAACAAAGGGAACAAAAACAATAGGGTGCTAACAAAAACATAAGGCAATTAGGATTCAGCTCGCGTCAACATGGAGACAAGGAAGGGCTTTGTCTCCGAAAGTACCCTCAGCTTTTACAGCTGTTGCCCCCAGCCACACAGAACTGTGGGAGGTTTAGGGAGAGCAGAAAGAGTGCAAAACAGAACACACACACACACACACACACACACGCACACGCACACGCACACGCACACACTCACACAAACAACGCGCAAGCGGGGTGCATGTGCCTACCTCGGTGACAGCCTGTATGGACGCCCCGTGCTTCAGAAGCAGCTCCATTACTTTCACCCGGTTCTTCTTGCAGGCGATGTGCAGCGGTGTGAAACCATTCTAGAAAAACACACAGACAGACACACACACACACACACACACACACACACACAGACACAGAAACACAAAAGCGCAAACTTCAGTCGTACCTCGCTGACAGAGGATAAATGTGGATCTCGAGAAAATGCAATCTGTTCCCTCTTTCTCCCTCTCTCTCTTTGTCTTTTTCCCTTCCACCCCTCGCCCGCTGCCTGGTAACTAGATTAACATGTGTGTGAGGGGAAGAGTCAGCTATCGGCTGGAAGGAGAAGAAGAAAGATGGTTCTGAAATAAATAAATGCTTTACTTTACAACTCTGTCTCTCCTCTTGCTTTCTATTTTTTTGCTTTAAAACTCTCTCTCTCTCTCTCTCTCTCTCTCTCTCTCTCTCTCTCTCTCTCTCTCTCTCTCTCTCTCTCTCTCTCTCTCTCTCTCTCTCTCTCTCTCTCTCTCTCTCTCTCTCTCTCTCTCTCCTTTGAGGTTTCTGGCTCAGTCCTATGACTTCATGTTCCTCACCGTACCCTCCCGTTTTTTCTCTTTCCTCTCTCTCTCTCTCTCTCTCTCTCTCTCTCTCTCTCTCTCTCTCTCTCTCTCTCTCTCTCTCTGTCTTTCTCTCTCTCTCCCTCCCTCCCTCTCTCCAGTCCCTGGGCTCTAACCACACCCAGACTGCTCCCATTACAGAACAGGCTGCTGTGGCTGTCCTGTGCCAAGCAGGCGGCCGGGTGTAAAAAAAAACAAAAAACAAAAATAAAAAACCTTTCCTCCAGCTCCTCTCCTATTTCCTTCATCTTGTTTTTTCTGTTTCTCCTCGGAGGTAGAGGGTGAGCAGGAAAAGCGTAAGATTATCAGAGGAAGGAAGAGGGGGAGAAAGGTTGGACTGGTGTGTGGAAGGAAGTTATGTAGGCTGGAAGGTGGGAATGATTGAAAGGAGAAAACTAGGATGGAAGAAAGGACGAAGGAAGGAAGGTTGAGTGAAGGAAGGATGGTAGGAATTAATTATTAAAAGGAGGGGTAAATGATGGATGGAGGGACATAAGCAAGAAGGATGGGTGGGAGGAAGCATTGAAAGGAGGAAGAGAGGAAGAATGCAAGAAAGGTTGAGGTGAACGAAGGATTGAAGGAACTCACGGTTAAAAGGAAGGAAGGAAGGAGTGAATGAAGGACAGAAGGATAAAAGCAGGAGGAAGGATAACGGAAGGAAGGAAGGAAGGTTGAGTGGAAGGAAGGACTTAAGGAAGCAAGGAATCTATGATTAAAAGGAAGGAAACTCGGGAAGAAGAAGGCGAGCAAGAAGGACGGATGGAAGGAAGGGTTAGATGCCCGGCCAGCTTCCATAACGTCAACATTTGCCTTTCTGTCGTCCTCCTCCACCACCACCCACTTCTCCACCTCTCCCCTCCTGCTCACACCCGTCCTCTCCGCCCTCGGCCCTTTGCTCACCAGTGCCTTGGCGTTGGGGTTGGCCTTCTTGTCCACGATGACCTTGGCCACCTTGTAGTGTCCGCAGTGGGCGGCCACGTGCAGGGCCGTCAGGTAGTCGTTGGTGACGTCGTCCACGGGCACCTCGTGGTGCAGCAGCAGCTGGACGCAGTTGAGGTGGTCGCCCTGCGTGGCCATGTGGAGGGGCGACAGACCGTTCTGCAGAGACAGGAACGGAGAGAGGGAGAGATTATCGCAAAATGAGAGAGAGAGAGAGAGAGAGAGAGGGAGGGAAGAGCTAACCGTTGGTCGAGGTGCAAAGTACCGGTCAGGGGGTGAGTCTGGGGGAGAGAGCGGTAGACGGGATAAGTGGAGTACTCAAAAAATACACCAAAGTGCATGTAGTGACTTAATAAATTAATTCAATGTTATTATCTCCTAATAAACGATACAATTGCCATTACTGAAAATTCAAGGTGTTTATTCCACATTTCAAAATATACTACTTCAATAAAATGAAGGAATAAGGCCAATTTTACTATCTTGACCACTCATATGGTCCTTGTAGCAATATTCAGTTACTATTGTGGTATCATGGAAACAGTTCCAACCTGATGAAGGGACACAAAGACGTGAATAAACGAAAATGCCAAACCTATTGACAATGTGGCGAGAAGGCAAAAGTTCCAAAATGTTATCGGTGATTACTTGAGTAGAGAGAACAGAGCACGTGGAAGAGGACACGGGAGTCTCAGGTGGAGGTCTCACCTTGGTCTTGGACAGGATGGGAGCTCCCCGATCGAGCAGCATCTCCACCACCTGCTCGTGGCCGCTCCTGGCTCCACAGTGCAGGGGCGTCAGACCGTCCTAGCACACACCACACACACTTAGCGCCACCCCGGCCTCCAATCAAGTGGAATAGTCCACTTCACGGCTTAAAAGGTTGCTGCTTTCCCAGCACAAAAACAATAGGGACTCACTCACTTTGCAATCATTGCGACCATGATTGCAAACATATTGATCCAACAAAGAGCAACTCCACATAATGAAACGTTTGTAAGTAGACTTCCGCATCCTATCGAGCTTCCGGGAGGCGTTCACATTTTGCAAGCCTTGCCAGGAGTTTTGGACCGACGTTTCGACCGGAATCCACCGTTGCTCGGTGGCGTTGTTGGAACTTACTTTAAACTGCAAGTTACATATCTCTTGAAGAAGTATAAGGACAATGTGTATTATATACTGTATGTTAAAGAAGAATTTGATATTAACCCCGACCATTTTGCTAAAGATAACTTGGATTTTTTTTGTTTCGGAAGATGTAAATGATGTGTTGAGAAACCTTCTTAAAAATGATCTTCTGGTCCCACTGACAACAACAGTCACAGAGTTAAGGTACTTAATCACTAACTTCCTCTATCGTCTATGCCTTTCACCGCCAAGGCTACCAAGGATGTGAATTTAAGGCCTGTGCTATTTTGTGTCACTGTGAAATGTACAGGTATGTCCAGATTGTAGAATAAAAAATGTCAAAACTAAATGGACTGGAATGTAGGCTTTTAATCGGTCGCTTGACATCCGTAGTATGTAAGGAGAAGGAGTATGTACATCCCAAAAGGAAATTAAACTGCTGAAATTATACATAATAACCTCTATATTAGCTTTTAATGAAAGCTTTAACGATACCTTGGTCCGCGCGTCGATCTTCGCCCCCCTTTCAAGCAGCAGGCGCAGCATGTTGCTGTTTCCTCGCTTGGATGCTACGTGCAAGGGCGTGATGTCATTCTGGATTTTTTTTAAACAAAACAAAGACAAACATATACATGACACACACCAAAAAAAAAAAAGAAAAAAAACGCAATCAAAGATTATTACCCTCGATTTGCTTTTTTTGTCAATTACATTGGAGACAATAAATGTAGTGCATTTCAAGAATTTGAATGACCCGTCATCTCCCTCTAGAGGCAACTACGCAGAGAAGACCAAACATCTGCAGCGGCATTGATCTCATAGTTGAACTGTGACTGGTGCAGTGCCTGCTCAAACCACGCCTGTTCAGAACGGGGCCGATGGCTTGGCCTACGGTATTTCCGCTTGCAGGTTTCTCCAGAACCCCTCATCCAAGCAACTTCACACCCTGACTTAAACTGCCGCACGTCCGGGTTGCACTCGTGGAAGGCAGGGCGGCTCCCGCTGAAAAAACGCCGGGGATATACACTCTTTCTCACGGAAAAAAACACACCCAAGTCCCGCTTTTAGATAAACCGACTACGAACGTAAGTGACTCAGTTGCAGAGCCCTGAAGCTCCGCCCTGCTGCTGCACAGAGCTCGATTGTTTATTCAAAGTTTATTAATATTGCACGTGTCTCGTGTCCAAATTGCACCAAATTTGACACTGGACGTCCTTGGGCCCCCAGCAATACACCTGGCAAGTGTGAAGTAGATCCAATGAACGGTTGTCGAGATAATCGACATATAGACAGAGTTTCCTTAATTTTGTTGTGTATGTACGTATATAATAATGTATTTGCATAAATATTTGCATATATTTTAATCAGTTTATCAAGGCATAAAAATGAACACCGTGATGAAAGAAAAGACATTGGTCTAATTCTAGTCAGGTCGTAGTATACAGTGTATTAATTGAGGTATAAATACAGTATGTGATGTGAGGAATGTGAGATTATTTCACGATTTTTTATGATAGAAAATCATATTAGTACTGATAGGAAGATTCATTAACAGCGTGATCACGGTAAATCAAAATACTCAGTTGCCATAAATGAGGCTCAAACGTATTATTGTTGGACTGCGAGAGGTTGTAGTGACCTCTAATGGTTTGAGTTAACCTAGACTCATGGTACACAAAGGACACACACACACACACACACACGCACGCATGCATGCATGCACAAACACACAAATCAGAAACACACACACATGCACACACAGATTCCTTCTTAATCCACAGGGTCATATACCGTATCGCTCAGACCGTGAGTGTGTGTCCGTTTCCTGGGCAGAGGAGTGACAGTGGCAGCTGAGCAGTTTTGCCAGTTATGTGTCTGTCTGTCTGTCTGTCTGTCTGTCTGTCTGTCTGTCTGTCTGTCTGTCTGTGTGTGTGTGTGTGTGTGTGTGTGTGTGTGTGTGTGTGTGTGTGTGTGTGTGTGTGTGTGTGTGTGTGTGTGTGTGTGTGTGTGTGTGTGTGTGTGTGTGCGCCAGCGACCTGGCAATGAACACATGTCTGGCAAGGTACCCACCCTCGCCTTGAAGTCCACAGCTGCCCCTCTGTTGAGCAGGAGCGTTGCTACGTTGATGTTGCCGTAGTGGGCGGCGATGTGGAGGGGGGTGAAGCCGCTCTGAAGACAGATGGGGTGAGGGAGCGAGAGAGAGAGAGAGAGAGAGAGAGAGAGAGAGAGAGATGTATTCAAGGAGGGGTGGAAAGCAAAAACAAGGACCATTTAGAAAGCAGGATCGTGACTTGCGGAGCTCCATATCCACATACTGCCGAGCTCCATATACCTAAGTCACAAGCAAAGCATGATGGGATATCTGTCTGAGGTGATGCAGCACTCAGCCTAAAGCAAGCCGACAGAGCACAGCGGGACCAGGGCTACACGGGAAGTTGGGAGTTTCAAAAACTGTGAGGAAACGGGAGAACGCAGAGGTGTTGTGTTTTTGCACCGGAAGGCATTTGGAAAGCACACGCAACATGACGTCATATCCGGGGCGCAGACACAATGCAGGATGCACGCAAAAGCAAATGAGCGACGTCACTCCTGTTTAAATGAAAACCATGCAACATGAATTTCTGCGATTTTTTTTTTCACATTAATGTACAGTTCTGAGCGGTGCGGGTTGAGGGCTCAGTCGAGAAACTCAAAGCCTACACAGACCTCCGACACCGTTGTTCTCATTCCCACTTGGGAAGTTCCCCGTTTACTACTTTTCACTACCGCAGGTTTCCATCAGACAGCACGTTTTGGTCCCCAAAGAAGACGTGCATGTCAGTGTGCGGCTGTCTGTGAGCTATAGAGAACAGGTGTCCAGTGAAGTTATGTTTGGAAAAAAACCTAAAAAACAAGCCGATTGCTACTGTAACCCGATGAGGGTGAAGATTTTGGTTTTGGACCTTGTTTTTAAGTTTGTCCCCAAACTCACAACAGCTGAATTGAGAGGCTGCTCCCCTGCTCCCCTGCTCCCCAATCAGACAGACACTGTAACAGTGGTACCCTAAGGGAAATCTGTACATTTTTGGGGCCGTTTTTATCATCAGCGCTGCAATGAGAGCCGCATGAAAAAGCTCTTCGGCAATTCTATAAAAAAAAAAATTTCAATTTCATAGTCAGTAGTACTGCAGCTGGCTCCTCAGCCTGAGAGATATTGCCTTTCGGACAAGAAGTGTGATCTTTATGTACGAAGGCATTTTATTTTTTCTACCACTTGTTTAATATGCCAATTTGGCATATTATATATTTTATATATACAGCATATTAGGTAGAATTACCAGTGTTACCGAGGAGTGTAAGGGCCTACGCCAGAAGCAACATTGATTCAAGAGAAGCTTCAATGAACCTCAAAGTTGAGGTCAATCTGTGGTAATTTCTGGGACGAAATTATGGCTTTATACATCATTGACACTGTGTGGCCAACGTTCGGAGATGAACCCCTGTTTGAGCTCCCAAAATCCATACCTTCAAAATGATCTAACATCATCCGTTTTGCACAAGACGCCTTCAGTGGATTATCAATGTGATATTCGGAGGAAGTTTGACGGTTCTTTTTGGACTACTCCTATGACATAGCAATATCAAGAGACATCGGTGGCACGAGTTGGTGTACGCAGCACTAGAGCAAATTAAGGAGCAGCAAGTATTGACTCAAGAGCCTGAGCTGCGGAGAATCACTATGAGGAGTGAGAATTTTCAATCCATTGAATTTACTTTCTCACTCAATGGGGACTCATGCTGTTCTGCGTGATAAAAGCTGACGACGGCCTTTCTAAAGGCTTATGTCAGCAGAAACACAAGCACTTGCTTTTCCAGGCTGCAATCACATTTTAAATTAGATTTTGGTGGGTTTTGTACTACATAAAAAAACGGAATTGAAAGGATCGGGAATGCCAATCAATCTTAAATAGGTATATTTCGTTGACTCTTAAGTGAAAAACAAGAATAACTGAGCATTTGAGAGGATTTCAGCTTTTACTTGACCCAAGAAGTCTACAGAACGTTTGTGAGTAGACCTGTCGTAAAAAAACAACAAAAAAAAAAAACACGGATATATTTGAAACTCAAATATTAACATTTGAATTGTTTCAAAAGTCAGGTGCTTTTTTTGCCCAAAATATCTGAAATGCATTCAGGTATTTCAGTCATGCCAGAAACAAGCAGGTGAGGCATCAACAGAAACAATTGTTTTTTTCAATTACAGAAAAGTGTCCTACACAAAAACATGGCTCGTTTTGAGCATCTGAGCATTTATGCTCAGATAGCAGCTTTTCCACTTGCAATGGCAGCCATGAGTGAGCAGTGGCGAGAAGAGGAGAGGAGAGGAGAGGGGGGGAGGGAGGGAGGGAGGGAGGGAGAGGAGTGGTCGAGGAGAGAAAGAACTCCAACGCGGGACGGAATAAGGGAACGACAAGAGCTGAGCGGGGGTAGGAGAAGAAGGGGGGAGAAAGAAAAATAGAAAAGAATAGAGGAGAATAGAAAAGAGCGGAGCTATACCTCTGTCGTTCTATTCACCATCATCTGGAAGGGGGAGAAAGGAAGAGAGGGTGGGTGGACGGGCGGGAAGTAAAGCGTAAGAAGGTAGAGGGCGGAGGAGGAGGAGAGGAGAGAATGAGGTGGTTAGTGCAACAACAACAACAACAACAACAACAACAACAACAAAAACCACAACAACAACATGAGCAATATGGTGGCACCAAGCTGTAGGATGGGGATGTGGGGAAGATGGCTACACAGACTGTGAAAAACACAACTGGATGGTGCAAGTCTTCTTCGGCAGGTTGCGTGTCATAAACCAAAGAGGGGCTATGAAAGTGCATTATCCTTCAAACAAAATTAAATGTGAAAGGCTTTTTTACAGATGACAAGGTTGCTGCTAGAAGAAATATCAACAATAAGCATGTGGCACCATCAAGTTCAAGACAACAAACATGACAAATACAGCAGCAGGAAAAAAAAAGAAAAAAAAAAAAAGAAAAAAAAGCACACTGCTGGATCCAGGCGCTGTAGTCCTGTAGTTCCATTTTTCCTGCAGGAAGTGAAGTCATCCTGCGTACCTTGGACTCCACGTCGGCGTTGTGGTCGTTCTGGAGGAGCAGCGCTGCAGCCTTGGTGTCGTCTTTCCGCGCGGCGATGTGCAGCGCCGGCAGCCGCACCTTGCCCTTGGTGTCGTTCTCCAGCAGCAGCGAGACCACCTGGTCGTGGCCCTGCTGCAAGGCCACCGCCAGCGGAGTGAAGCCGTCCTATAGGCAGATAAAACGGGAAAAGGGAATGACATTTACTGGTGGTACTGGGACTGGTTGGATGTGGTGATTCTATCGATTGACAATCTATGATTGTTGCTTGGAAGGATACAATGAATTAATCGTAACAAGTTAGGTCCGAAATGATCATTTATTTCTTTTTGCATTAAGCTAAACTCACTTATCTCACAATATGTCGACTAAGTATGGATATATAGGCCTTTCTCAATCTGCGTTCTTGTCTGTACTTGTGTTCTTGTGGACTTGTGAAACGTCATCAGTCGCAGCCAGAGTACTGTTCCAATTCAAAGTCCGTGTCAAGCCAAGTCCAGTTCAAATGCCTGGATGTGGACTTGCTCCGCCCATTTTATCGAGGATGCATCGGTGGTGACTTGTGTGGACTTGGGACAGCCAAGTATCCCAGAATGCATTTCGCACCAAGTGGTGGTAATGGCAATGATCCCCGGGAGTCTGTACTCCCGTGTCGAACTTGCCAAGTCTGAACTATCAAGTCCGTAAGTCCGCCCTTCGCGTACTTGGTATTGAGAAACGACCATGATGTGTAGCTTGTGGAGCTAGTTCTGTCAGACAACTTGACGGCGCCACATGCTTCCACGCCCTTATTTACGCCGGCCTATTTAAGCAGCCAATCCCTCCTGCTCTGCTTTGCTGCCTGCTTGCTCCCTACAGCCCGCTGCATCCACCTCTCGGGCTCTACTCTTCTATTTTTAAACATTATATACAACCGATATTTTTTTCAAGTAACACAATTTTAGAAATGTTCTGCACACCTCCTCCAGTGCCCCCAAAAGTGCCCCTAGGGGTAACCCCATTTGAGAAACACTGGACGAATTAATCCCATATATTTGATCTCTGCTGATATTCGTCTTGTTTGGAATCGTGTGTGTGTGTGTGTGTGTGTGCGTGCGCGTGTCTGTGCAAGAGCACGTAATTGTTCTTCAGAGGAGGCAGCCTGTGCGTGTGTAGATAAAAGTAGTCCATGTTTATAACATCTCCACATCAAAGCGCCCTCTCCGCAGCCCCAGGCCCCGCAGCCCCAAGCCCTGCAGCACATCAGCGTCAACATCAACATCAACATCACCGCGTATTGCACAACCGCGCTCGTAGACAAGCGTGCATAAAAATAAACGGGAGTGCCGACAAATTGAGAGCACACAGACACGCGCGCGCACGCACGCACGCGCGCTCACGGCACGCCGTCAATTCCTCCGAGGGTCGCTTTTTTAAAATCAGCATTTTTATAGAGTTCTGAAAGTATTGAAGTTTCCCAAAGTCCTGCCCTCCCGTTTCATCGCTCTCTTCCGAGATTCGGGGGAGACGACTTCCAGTCAGCCTAAATCTCCCAAAATATCCTGAGAGGGACGAGGAATAGCAGCAGGCCGTGAAAAGAAAATTAGAAATGATGTGTGCGTAGTTAAAAGCCCACCATGATACAGAGTTATTCAGCTTCCCAAAATCCTATAAGTCAACAAAATAAAATAATAACATACAAGACGCTTATGGATAAATCTACATGACCACCTGTATTAATCACTGACAAAAAGCCCCCCAATTGATCCAAAAGATGTTAAAGTTTCTGACCCATCCTGAAAGTGCTGGGAATTTTTTCAAGGATTGAGAAATATGTCTAACATGTAAATTTGCCTGACTTCCTCACCAAAATATACACATATATCTGTGTTACATATTTGCATAACCCCGTCCGCTTGACACGCATGCTTGAGAGACACCTTGTTCAGGGCTCTGGGCGGGAAAAAGAAATGGAACACCAACCCAAAGTGGACCGTTCAACAGGAGGGGAGAAAGTCTCGTAACAACTGAAAAATAAATACTAGCTCGTCTAGAGTACTAACATGACTTTGAATTGAAAAGATCATGGGGCCTTTAAGGAAAGTGCCTCCCATGGAAGTGCAATTGCGCGGCGCTTTTGCTCAGCCCAGAGCCAGGAAAGAAAACAGGCGAAAATAGACACAAACTTCTTCTAAAATTCCCCGGGATCCCCTTGCTCACCTCACGGCCTATAGATCATTTTTTCCTACAAAGGCTTTTCTGAAAAGGGGTCTGTAAATATGTATCATCAAACATCAGGGGCCAAGTTTACTGAGCCTTATAAACTGTAAGCCACCATTCCCCTTTTACACCACTAACAGTTGGTTTTGTGACTCCTGATGTGTTCATTTTATAAGCGGCAGTTGCCAAACTTTCTCTTCTCTCATTTGGGAGACGCTTGGCGTCCCTGCAAAAATGTTTTGGTGCCGTGCTTCTTCCTTGATGAATATTTCTCTTTCAGCCTCACGACTTCTCTTTTCACGACTCCTTTCATGGAGCGCACCAATTCCATCATTCAACTGCACCTTTCAAGCTCCACTTCACATGCAACGTGGAAGGCGGTCCCGTTCCTAATGAGCCTCCGATTCCCTAAGGCGCTTTCATGTCCATAAGTGTCCATAAACCTGGCGGAGGTTGAGGAGCGCTGAGGAGTTAAGACCAGTTGCGGAATGATGGATAAGTGAGTGAAATATAAATGCATAGATGTATGGAATAAAAACAGATGCGGGGTCAGAATTGTTATTTCCCAACCACCTGTGCCGGGGGTCTGATTGTTTTGTTACTATTTTCTGTCCACGCAGACACACCGCGGGGCTCTTGTCTTCCTCATCAGAGCAGCATGACCTTCTAACGGTGGCAAATGCAGATTCACCAACCTCGAGCAATGTCACTTAAACAGTCATACATCAGTAAACATCATTACACCGCGTTTATTTTCTGGCAGCGCGGAATTACAGAGAATCCGATGCTTTGACTCAGCTGAAATCATAAGCTGGCTCTGTTTGGGATTGTCCCTTCAGCGGTCAACGCAGCCCGCGCAGCTTCGCCATCGGTCGTCCAAATTTCACGTTGAAGCTCCCCGAGGCCGAACGTCATGTCGGCGACGGGGTGGGATTCTGTCAAGTCGGCGACATTTTTTGTTTGTTTTGTTTGCTCCAACTTTGTCATTAGTTTTGCACCGTGTTTGTGTGCGAATGTACTGACCTCGGTCGCGATGCTCTGGCTGGAGCCGTTTTCCAGTAGGAACTGCACCACGTCCATGTGATTCTCCTGGGCAGCCATGTACAGCGGAGTGAAGCCATTCTGCAAACAAAGAACGACCAACGACACTGCATTACTTTGGTGCACTGAGTCAAAATGGCCGGTCTCATCTGCCACCCACTTTATGATCTGGCTGGTGGCAGGTGAATTTGGCCATAGCGGGCGGAAAAAAATTCCCTTGGTAGTGCTAATGCTCATCAAACATACTAGGAAACAGAGACGTACAGTATTCATGACCTATTTGGACTGTTTGATGAGACCTAATGCTACTACTACTCCAGTGAGTGTGTGTTTACGCACACGTCCGTACTGTAGGCATGTATGTGCACGGCTATACCCGCCAAGCGCACACCACCACCTCTCCGCGTACCTCACACCTGATAACAGTACAGATATAGGCTCTGTGTCTGAGTGTGTGTGCGTGTGTGCGCGCGCGTCTGGGTCTCCATAGCAACAACGGGTCCCGAAAAACCAGCTCAGCCCTGACGCAGCAAAGCACAAGCCCACCCTCCAGATGCCACTGAACACTGGCACCGTTTCCCCAGCCCATTTTATCACGCTGGACGGACGCTTAAAATACAATGTCACACACATCTTTATACATATATGTACGTCCTGTACAATGTTTATGTATAACAGAAACAAAAAAGAAACAGAAATGTGTGTTTTTTTCCAATGGAAATGCTGGCAATGCCCTTGAATAGCACCCAATGTAATTTGCACTTTTAATGAATATTGTGAATAACTGATCGTGAAAACACACACACACACACACACACACACACACACACACACACACACACACACACACACACACACACACACACACACGCCGAGTCCATAATTAAGTCATGAAGTCTTGAGCACCGTGCTGGAAGACAGAAGCTAACTTTCCAAATTTGATAAATCATCCTCGCGGGATGAATTATTTACAATCGTAAACGCGCTCTCCGCTCAACCGCAGAGACGTTGTGTGTCTTGAAATCTAACGACTCTTTGACTGAACGAACGAACGGTGGAGCACACACACACACTGTATCGCCGCCCTGTTTGGTCATCGCAGCACCTCACTAGGCTGTACGTCCGAAAAGCCGCACATTGATTTACGGTGCGGCGTGAGTCCAAACTATATTAATATCCATGTTTTTCTGTTCTCTACAAGAGGGGTGTGGCTGCATAAATGACGGCCACAAACCTCTTTTGAAGCCAAGCGGAACCCTTCCGACACCCGATCCGTGGAGACCGCCTTCGCCACGGCGCAAAAATTATGTTGTGCCAACAAACGGCGCGGCACCGATGATAGCGATTCGGTTTGTTTACTATTTCATATCTCGCCCGTCAATCGGTGTGGGTGGAATGATACGAGGCGGGGGAGGAGGAAAGGAGGTGAAGAAGAGAGAGGAGAGAGAGGATGACCAATGCACAAGCACGAGAAACGTGGCAGGAGAGAGAGGATGACATCACCCCAGTTGCTGTGGAGACCAGAGATTTACAGGTCAGCCGAGAGTGTATTTGTGTGTGTGTGTGTGTGTGTGTGTGTGTGTGTGTGTGTGTGTGTGTGTGTGTGTGTGTGTGTGTGTGTGTGTGTGTGTGTGTGTGTGTGTGTGTGTGTGTGTGTGTGTGCGTGCGTATGTGCCATGTCAGCAGTTCTGCCCTGCTGCACAGCCTGGCATACACTCAATAGTCAGCAGACAAGTATTGTCACACACACACACACACACACACACACACACACACACACACACACACACACACACACACAAGTATGTTTTACCTGGCAAATTTTTGCAGGGATCATATGTAGGCATGTGAACTCATGGCTGGCTGTGTGTGTGTGTGTGTGTGTGTGTGTGTGTGTGTGTGTGTGTGTGTGTGTTTGCGCTAGCTCCTCACCTGAGACTGTGCGTTGACGTTGGCTGCGTTGGTGACCAGACCCTTCACTACGTCTGTCTGTCCTGCCAGGGAGGCGATGTGGAGCGCTGTGTTCCCTTTCTGTCCCGTGAGAAGAAAATGGTTCATTACGCGGCGCAAATATCTCACAGCTCCATAACGTTTTTCGGTTTATCGGATAAAAGACGTTTCAAACGTATTTACGCCATTGCTGTTGCTTTACTTTGTTTGGACTGTTTTTCAGTCCATCTGTCTGTGTCTCCACCACCAAGAGAAACCATAATATATTATTTAATCTATTTGTTTATTTACCATTTAGTCACAATGCAAATATTAAATGTTAGACATTATATATGCAATGTATATATTATTACATAATAATAATTAATAATTGATGGCCTATATACCTATACTAATAATTTATCCTGATCATAGATCATTTTGTATATTCTGTGTATTTTTTATATATTTGGCATTTTATACTGTATGTGTACTGTGTTTTGGGCTTTTTGTGTATACAGCATTTGGCTATTACATTTGTTTTTATAAATTTTATTTCTTTTTGATTCCGATACCCCTGTCTAGGCTTAACTATTTTAGAATGACAATCTTAAAAACATTAACATACTAAGATATTAGCAGGGAGAGATGGCGATATAGAAAGTAGGAGGCAGAGGACATGGCGCCAGTGTTGTCGGGACCGGTCCTTACACCTGTCTCATGTGTGTCAAACAGAACAAACAGCAGCTGCCGCGGTGTCGCCATTCCTACCGCCGCATATCCACTTCCTCTCATTGCCCTCTCTCTCTCTCTCTCTCTCTCTTTCTTCCTCTCCCTCATTCATATCTCACTACCACCCCCCTTTCTCCCTCCCTCGTGTGAATACCTTCCCTCCTTCTCACTCCCTGGCTGGACGCTGCTCTGCCTTTATCACCTCCCGCAGCTACAATATGATCTGCGGTGCCCAGCCACACAGCCGAAATCAGGATCGGAGTTCCACCCCCCCTTATTGCCTTTAGCATTTTCATTTTCATCCTCCGCAATATGGGTCAATCTCCCAATCAGTGTTGAGAGAGTGAGTGCAGGGAGAATGCTATAATGTATTTGTTCAGTAGCGGCGATTCACTTAACATTCTATCAATACATACTGTCTTGAATTGATTGGAATGTGTTTGGTCGTTTGCGTGATCTGCCGGTTGCCATGGCGTTAACGGCGTGCTGCCCCACCCAGCCGAGAAGCCTGTCCATGTGAAGCACCGACGCCTACTACCTGGCAGTGAATTTCCTCTCGGTGCATCAGTAGAAGTCCGACTGGACATAGCCATACATTTTCTTTAGTGCCGTCTTTGCAATGTCACTTTGGGGAGGTGCCGAAGCCGACATGTGTGTGTGTGTGTGTGTGTGTGTGTGTGTGTGTGTGTGTGTATGAGCGTGTGTATGCGTTCACAATGCTATCAAACATTTTTATTGAAGGACGAGAGGCAGACTGCTCCCCATCTGCCACCGACCGGAGCTGCTCGTGGGGCGGGACGTACCTTGGTCGCTGCGTTCACGTTGGCCCCGTGCTTGATGAGCTCGGCCACCACCTCCACGTGGCCCTCTTTGGAGGCCAGGTGGAGCGCGTTGAGACCGTTCTGGGAAGATGACAAGAGGGAGACACTTTGATTTGAAGTCCCTTTGAATCCATTTTCCTCCCGCCTCATTTTCTACGGAGCTTTGGTTTTAAAATCCCATCTTCAGCCACGACAAACTTGGGATGGCTCAGCAAACACACGCCATCAACACACCATGATGCTTTCCCTACTGTATTTGACCAACGGCCAAAGGTTAGGTTCATGCAGGAAAAGCTGTGTTTGGTGTTTTTTCTTGTCATATTAGGATGCATTATGACATACATCCAAAAAGTCCCCTTTTTTGCAAAGTGCCTATGTATAGTTGAAGTTTAGTAGAATCATTATTCAGTACAACTCAAGGCAATACATTCTGCCTCATCTTGTGCCTCATCTAATTATCAAAGGAGAACTTGCCATTTTTCCATCATGTTTCCATGTCTGGCTGCAGGGATGGCATGTCTATAATGTACTCTATACAACAACAATCAACCAGTTCCATTTAGTCTGTATCGCCTGCAGACAACCTTACTGCCTTCTGCCAAAGCTGAGCTGGAGAATCAAGGAGGATTAATGACGCAGATGAAACAACAATTTTCGACTGCTGTTAAAGCATGCGTGGATGTCAGGCACACTGTAGTACAATATATTATATGTATCACATCCAGACCGATTTTCTAGGAACGACGCTGTGGACGACTTTCTCCATTTGGACCCAACACCTCTTTCTGAGACATTTCCTTACAGATATTCTCAGATTACTTGTGACTACGAAGCAGTACGTATCTGTGTGATGGCATCTCCGCTTTGAAAGCCTGGCTGAAAAATCGAAAAACTTCGCCGGAGCCAAACCATCAGGCGGGCGAATGAATTGTAAGGTTACCTGGTTGCAGATGTTGATGTCCACCCCATTCTTTAGGTATTCGAGAGCTTTCTCCAGGTTCCCCGCTCTTGCGGCCCGCAGATAGCTCGCATTTATATCTGTCTGGTTAGGAGAAAGGAAGGGAGGGTAGAAAGATTGACCAAAGATTAACCCACAAATGACAATGACATTTACAAATAAAAAAGGAACGGGCGATCGAAGCTAAACTGTATAGAGTCCGACAAATTCCCTCCTAAACACCGTCAACTGAGTTGTGTCCTCCAGAAATTCTGCGACCTCTGCAGCTCTCACCTCATTTGGTGCTCTGCATTTGGCTTTTTTTTTTTTTTATTATTACGATTTATCGTTGCATATTAGGACTCTGATGTGAGCGCTAGACACTCCACTGGATATACGGTTACGCAAGGAGAACTAAGATTCACACAGACAAACCGAACGAGTCAGCATCTATTCATGATGCAAAGGACTCCAATTACAGTCATCACCTCCTCTTCCGGCAGATACTGCTCCTCCCAAGACTTATCTCCAGGGTCTTGCATTATCTACTTCAACCATCACAATTTCAACACTGCACCTTTGCAATCTTATCTTTCTGCCGTGCAGTACAGTAGTACTTCAGTAGTACTTTAGACATAATAAATAAGCATAAATGATGCATATGTATGGCAGCCCAGGTCTGAATCGGGTCTTGACAACAACTGAAAAATAATCAATACCGCAATCATCACCGTTCATATATTAATTTCGAGTAGATTGGGTACCATGGCATGATTTGACGATTTTAATTTTATAGAGACAGTACTTGCACTCCAACTACCCTGGTCAGCCAAGCGATAATAACCAAGCCACAGATAAATAATGTAGCACTATGCAACAGTGCCAAGGCAAAAATCAATAGCCATGATCTTACTGACCCGCTCTGATTGGGTATAATGTGTCTTTTTCACATATTGCACAAATAACCCCACAAAGAAAGCCTACCATGGAGAATGCATTACGATAATAAGCAAAAGCAAACTGAGGTGCGGGGGTGGGACGGCGACGATCGTTCCCTTTTTATTGAACTCATTTAGTTTGTTTTATTAGAAACCTGAAAGACATTCTCACAAAACGTTTAACCTCATAATGGCCCAGAGGGAGAGAGAGGGTTGCCAATGATAAACAGCCATACTGTCATTGATTGTCCATACTGAGGATTGAAGAAAGTCTAAGCTCAGTTGCAGTAAAAGCTTAACTCTATTTTGAGACAAAATAAAACTACATAGAAATGTTTTTGTAAAGAGTGCCATAAACTCTACTCGCACCACGTCGTTCATGAACAAAATAATTTTCTTTGAACAGCTCTGGTGATGAGCCGTCCTTTTTTTCCAAGTTTTACAGTTTTATGTTGTGTTGTTTGTTTAAGTTGGCGTCTCCAGCTGTTGGGAGAATGTTTCCACCCTTATTTAAGAGATAGCCTATACTCCTCCCTTGGTGGGAGGTGCCCTGGCTGAAAAGGAGCCCACCCACTGTCACGTCAGGTTCACAAAGCGACGGCACGTTCCAGAGGGAAACATTCCACACAGTCAGACACTGGTCTGACTGTGAGGTTTTATTTCAATAAGTTATTTTACTATTATTATTTATGTGTGGAGAATACCATTTATACCTGTTCATATACCAAATAACTAACTACAGTAATGTAGTTTTTTATTGTGAAACATTTTTAAAATATTTTATATATACAGTATATATATATATATATATTCATTTATTAACATAAATTCATGTTTGAATTATCCACTACCCTGGACACCTCCCCTCCAATCAGATGAACTTGTGCAAATTATAACAACCCACCAATGAACCTGTATATGACAAATAATCTCTTGAACTTGAGCCGCCGTCTTCTTTCCCCCACAGTCAGACACACAGAGCGTTACACAAGTTATTTGTGGCAGACCACTATAAAAACTTTTTTTTACACCTTATAACTTTTTAAATAAAAAAAAAATATATATTAAATATTATGATACTGAAACCGTACTGTTATTGTGGCTCCAAAACCGTGATACATACCAAACCGTTGAGCACCGCGAGTCATTTTCACTATTCACACATACAGCTTCATTCAGGAAGCTTTATTTGTCTTCATTTTTTTTTTTTTTACATTCACAAAAAATAAAAAAAATAAAAAAAATAAAAAAGGGTGCAATCCCTGATGTGCAATGTGTGCAATACACTTAGTACTATCTGGTTCCTATTTATGGTGATTTATCTTATCTTGAACCTTTCCGTCTTGCGCCATTCACACATGCCATGATAATGCCGGAACAGATGGGAAAGAGGTTTTCACATTTTGTTGTACAGTACGACACCAAATACGTCAGTAAATACCCCTCGTGAATTTTGAAGCTTTTACGTCCGTCTAAAAAAAGGAATTACTAACAACTGGCTAAATGACATGACAGAGGTTGCCGGGGACATTTAATGCCATCACACTGAACACGGATCCCCCTTTACAGCCTCTCGTTGTGTTTACACTCGCACTGTTGCAAACTATTCTAACTCAAACTTTCTAACTTCCGTATATACACATATACTGTATATTCTGTATATTAGTTGTGGTGACATTGGTGTAGTTCCTTTATAGCCTAACGTTGGCTTTTCACTTCTGGCAATTGCATTTACACTTCAAAAATCATAAAAATGGTGCTCATTTGTGAAGATAATCTTGCTGAATAAAACGTGCAAGTATCATAAACGTATTTGCCACAGAGCTCATTTTCTGCAATCATCCAAATCCAGCGGAAAAATCCCACAGTTTTTTTGTCGAGGGAACCAGGGTGATCTTCCGGGTTGGCCATTCAAAAATATGTCATCCCTGCAGCACTCTATTGAGAGTGTGTCTTCCCTCCTATTGGCTGTTGCTCGGCGCTGCTCATTTGCATAAAGTTGAAACCAGCTCAACTTTCCGTGTCGCCGTGAAGCCATGAGCTTGTCGCCGGTCGTCGCTCCCCCCCTGCAGCCGGACAAAGCCGAGCTCCATTTGAAATGCATTGCAGCCTATCGCTTTGCAGCACATGTGCGCCGGCGGCGTGATTGTACCTTAACTCTAAAAGACAAGAATACAATTTAAGAATAAAAAGACCCGTCTCCGTAGAGACTGGACGTGTTTCAGTTTCTCGTCTTTGCAGCCGGGCTCCACGGCTCTGATCGGACTCGCCATTTTTCAGAATGTATTTTTTTTCTCCCCAAAAGACAACTATATTTTTTTATATTTGTACGAAATAAACATTCTTAATAACCCATTATTTGTGCTTTGCCGATAGCATTCCGCATACGGCTCCACCCCTACATAACGTGCTCGGCAAAGATACTGTTTCCATTCACACACACTTCTATTCAAAACCGTACCGGCATTTTCCGGGAAATGATACTAAGCCTTGAGGTGGGAAATTGCCGGAACAGTTTTCCCAGAATATCGATCCCTGCTCCCATTCACACATGACCCCAAGCAGGAAATTTTCCGGAAAATTGAAGGGATGGACAAAAAGTTCTTAAGTGCCATTGACTCAAATTATATTTCATATTGAC
The DNA here is from genome assembly GCF_960531495.2 of Zeus faber. Taxonomy (NCBI): domain Eukaryota; kingdom Metazoa; phylum Chordata; class Actinopteri; order Zeiformes; family Zeidae; genus Zeus; species Zeus faber. The sequence goes on from NC_137207.1 coordinate 15,537,222, forward strand.
TTTGTGAGTATTAACATTAAACAATCTATCAAAAGTTTTAGCAAATGATTTACCAACTTTATAATTGTCTGTAATGTCTCATTGGCTCCAAATCCCTTAATGATTTATCCCAGTAATGAATAATCTGATGAATTCTGACAGATAAAATGAACTAGATTTGTTGTTGAGATGTCTCTTTTGACATATATTTGAATTATAGGCAATTAATATTTTTTCATTTAATAGTACTACACCGATAACTCCCTGCATGCCAGTTTGTCTATGTCTTTATCGTAAGAAACACAAATCTTAACTTATTATCTACTCTGTACATTGGAGACTTTGGTAACCACCTTTCTTTCCATACAATAGGCTTACCCTAGCTCTAGCCACACCTAAACAATAGGTAAACCTACTGTAACCATCTCTAATACTTACCCACCTCTAACCTAATACCAACCATTTATGTGATGTAGGCAGGACAAAACATAGGAGATTCAGGGAGTGTGATTAACATTGAGTTAATTATAAAACTGATATCAACTGTCAACGTTGATGCGAAGTATAAAGTATTACAATTCAGTATTAAAGTTGACATTAATACGAGCTGAATATCAAAATTGGACCACCGTAAGCAATAATTTAATCTATGTGTCCTTACAAAATGGCCTCGTTAAGGCCAATAAGACCAAAACTGTGAATATGATGATATGATATGGTGATTCTTTTTAATGTGTTTTGTCGTCTTTCTGTGTTGCCGATTGATTCTCTTTGCACGCTCATTGTGCGGTTATGGTTGTTATTATAGGCAGGATTAACAGCTTAGACAGAGCTGAGCTCATTTCCCTCAAACTGAATAGATATGCTATCTGAGCGCAGCATCACACACACACACACACACACACACACACACACACACACACACACACACACACACACACACACACACACACACACACACACACACACACACACACACACACACACACACACACACACACACACACACACACACAAATGGAGAAAAAAGTTCAGAGTAAAGTGTGTGTCAGCATAATTCCCTATGGGAAAAAACAGAGGCTACCTGGAAGTCAAATCATACACAAGCCCACACATTGACATCTTACTATACACAGTAAGATATGACAGGAAATCCCCTTGTGAGAGAGAGGGAATCTAAGAAATACAATTGCATGTAAAAGCATAGAAGCCTCCTAAACTCATCAGTTTACCCTAAATAAAGGTGGTTTCTAGAATTTACGGAACAGACTTGGCCGAAATGGAATATAATATTCATAAGTATGTTTCAATTTGTGTATAATCCCATGAAAATAAGAATCGTTGTGTCGGTGTTACCTTAAGAAAGAGCCACCACTCACTAAAAACCCACGGTAAGTATTTCTAAGCGCCATTTGACCCAATCGTGCTGGTGCTTGGGTATCGCCGTATAGTATCCACAGCGCGACTCAGATTTGACAAAAAATGAAAGTGACACAGAGCCATTTGGGTTGAGCCCCAAACCATTACAGCAGTGGTACTGAGTGGTACTGAGTACCAGTTATGACCGCTCTCTGGACCACTGCCTTGTTCATGCTGAACCTCTTCAAATGTTACTCTAAGGCAGCATGAAATAACAAATGAATCAAATGGAAATGGAAATATATTCAACTTTTCTTTCCTGGTACGCAAATTCAGTCCCATTAGTCAATGTATCTGTTGAGAAGTAGTTTCTCTCAATGGCTTGTACTGTATTCTGACCAGCATTTAATGTGTCAGTGTTTCTCTTTTTTGTAAGTCTGTCCCAATGACGAACAACATATAGTATGAAGTTGGACTACGAAGTGTATGGGGTAACAGTATGTGAGTCATCTGTTACTCCATTATTTGTTTGTACCGTGTATAAGACCGTGCCGCACAACTCGAGGTGTGAGCCAGGCATTCAGTTGTCACTATGGTTTGTATCCCGCGCCATTTCTTCTATGTCCAGCATGCACTGAGGGGGTTACGCCGTCAGGACTACACCATCGAGAGTGGGTTTATATTTATGTAAAATAGTTAAAACACCTGGGTCAGAAGTATATATCATGTTCTGTTTGGAAATTCTCAACTAGACGTAGGGTTAGGATACAGTACGGTACAGTTAACGATGTTAATCATTTCACCTCACACATTAACCTTGAATTGCTCGATTTAAATCTGTTACGGCTAGAGGTGTCACGGGTGACTTAGTAGGCAAATTGTGACTATAACGGTGTAAGTCTGTTCATTTAAATACAGAATTACATGTTTAATGATATGTTGTTTTCTTTTGTCATTCTTCCCCACCTGGAACATCAGCTTTATCTTATCAAATGCATCATCTTTTGTACCCAGTGATATCTCACCTGTCCTGCCCAGCCATTTATCTGAAACCCCACACAAAGGCAAAAACGAATGAAAAATAACAATAAAAAAAGAAGCGACACATTACTCTTGTGATCGTACAATGTACAACATTGATCGTACCCTAATGATAAAGTGATATCTGCTAAGCACAAATGATTATTCAACTAGATGGGACCATAAAACGGAATCTCTTTGCACCGGACAAAGCCTTACTGGCAAATATAAATTAAGTGATGAATTTTCCTACATCAAGAGCTTTCTCTTGATGTGTCTTTGCTCCCTATTACTAATCTTTTGCCCTCTGTCTCACTTCCCCCCGTCCCTCACAAACAAACACGCGCTCCTCCACCATGCGCCACCATCCAAGGTCAGGTGCCTTCATTCCAACACCAGTGTGAAATCCAACTGTATCGGCACCGGAAGAAGAATCAATGCAAAGAAAAAACATGATAAACAATGACAAAATTGATCTAAAACCAAGCACTTACAGGGTATAAACACGAATACCCCCCCCCCCCACACACACACACACACACACACACACGCACAGACACACACACACACACATAGTAGATAAGCTGCAGTATTGTGATGCAGTTGGCTTGGGTTGCCCCTGTTATCCATTACCCCCCATTAGCAACAGCAGCTCTCACACGCCGGCCGTGTCCCCTCTCAGAAGCCCCGGTGCAGCGCTGACACACTGCAGCATCATTAAATCCCAGTGACGAACACCTCAAAATGCCCCAACCTGCGCAGCATCCACGCCAAGGTGCTCCGGAGAGTTGAGGCCGGCTCCCGGTCAGTGAGCTTAAGGAAGGTTGTCTGCCACTTACTTCGGCGAGATAGTCTGCTGCCTCTTCCACGGCCATGTTTGTCAGCTTGCAGCCGAACGTGAAACCTGATCATTCAATTTCTGAAGCTAGAGCTGTAGCCTGGCACCCGGGAGAGAGAGGGGAGGGAGAGCGGGAGGGAGGGAGGGAGGGAGGGAGGGGTGACTTAGGGGAGGGAGAGACAGAGAGACTTACGGGCGGGCGGGGAGGGGGTATGTGGGAGAGAGAGAGAGACAGAGAGAGAGAGAGAGCGAGAGAGAGAGAGAGACAGGGAGAGAGAAAGGGAGTATACAAGGCAAGGGGCATTATGTCACAGCTAAAAATACCTGGCTTGGAGAGCGAGAGAGAGAGCGAGAGAGAGAGAGAGAGAGAGAGATCAGACCACAGAGGGGGGGTAACGTGAAGACTTCCGATACTAATCTCAAACCAAACCTCTCTGGAACAACAACAGAGGCGGAGAGAACGAGGGCAAGGTCTAAAATACCTATGCCAAGGAGTGACCAAGTCTTCTCATTTCCAATAGCGGCATCTCTTAATGACAACGAAAGGAGATGACTGTGGATGTGAGGAGGACCTCCGCGCCACTCGCCTTCCCCTCCTCCCGCACGGAGGAGCGACTGTCGAGAACACATGGGGGTGCACATCACAGATAACCTCACTTGGAACATCAGCGCAGCCAGCCCAGTGAGGAAGCGCACACCGATGGGTCTACTTTTTGAGGAGGCTGGAGAGCGCTGGCCTCGCCACTCCGGTCCTCACTTCTTTCGACGGGTGTGTGTTGGAGAGCATCCTCACTTCCTGCATCACCGTGTGGTACGGCAACTGCTCTGCTGCAGACAGACAGTCATGCGGGCGGTAAGGACTGCACAGAAAAGCATTGATGCAGGAAAAGGGCCTCCTGCATCATGAGGGACTCTACCCACCCTGCAAATAGACTGTTTGCCAATACCCTCCCATCCCCTACGCAGCACCAGGGCCAGAACCACCAGGCTAAGGGACAGCTTCTTCCCCGATACAGTGAGACTGATCAATTCTGCAACTCACTGAATAGTTGCTGCTATTATTATAATTTTCATTCTGTTGTTCATATGTTATCAAATGTTATATTATTATACATATTATTATACATATTATTATTATTATTATATTTTTTATGATTATTTTTTTATTATGCTGTTCATATAAGGGCATTGCTGCACTGCTGGGCCCATTTGACCACCTTGTTTATCATCTCACTGAACAATTGCTGCTATTATTATTATTATTATTATTATTTTGCTGATCTTATCAGGGCATTTTATCACTTTGTGCACCTTTTTTTTTTATCTCTTAGACCTCACATTCTTATTCTTACCCTCATTCTCGTCTCACTCTATAGTCATATTTACATATTATTTAGTAATATCATTTTAACATTTTTATTGGATGTTTTTTTTGTGTTTTCTTTTCTTGTTTTTATTGCATATTATTATTGCTATTCCGTGCACCGGGACCTGAGTACAATATTTCCTTCTCTTTCTTGTATTAAATGTTCTGGAATGATAATAAAAAATATCCTTAACTTTGTACCTAATACACGTATTCCAGCTATAGCATTTTGACAACAATTGCCATCTAAGTTAACTGCTTACATAAGGTCGACCAAAAAAAAGCTCCAACATAAATCTGTTTACAGCCGATTGGCGCGGAGCATAGCGAGTGGATGACGCCCTGCCTTACCTTACTAGAGTGAGCCATCTCCTACTTCCCCAGGGTTGGAAAGCATGCTACGCTCAGGGCTCAGCCAGATGAATAAATAGACTCAAAGTTTGGTCGCCAAGGGGTGCTTTTCAAAGTTCTTCACGGCAGTTTAACAAGAACTCCCTGTGGGCACGCATAGATGGTTGAAAGCAGGTCCAACCAACACTCCATCCACGCCCCATAGACAGAGCCAGACACACAAAGACACACACACACACACACACACACACACCGTGTGGAATCTGTCCCTGTGCACATCCTATTGTCCTCTAGATTATCAAGTCGTTTCTCTCTGAGCCAGCTAGCCCAGCGCATTGGGCCAGGGTTATTCACACACACACATAGATACTGCAATGCAAAAACAAACACACACAAACACACACACACGCACGCACAAACGCACGCACAAACGCACGCACACACACATGCACACAACAGCTCCAGGGCCCAGACTTAAGCAGTTGGATTAGTGAGATTTGAAATCTTCCTCAGGTATTAGAGTCAGAGAGAGCTGGTGAACCTACCGAAGAAGGTTAACTAGCCAGTCAGTAACGTAGACAGTCATTCGTTATGTCTACGTCAGCTCGTCTACAAACCCACAAATTATCCAGTCCCTCGGCTAATAAGTTGGTTAGGCTAAGGCGTTCCAAAGCCCAAGGTTTTGGTCACTCATTTGGCCAATCAGGTGATTAAGAATGCAGTGTCATAGTCTCGTCATAGATTATTACCACTGAAGGTACCTACCATGACACAGACACTAAAACTGACACACACACACACACACACACACACACACACACACACACACACACACACACACACACACACACACACACACACACACACACACACACACACACACACACACACAGCAACAGAAACTTAGGGTAAAGCCAGTCTAAAACAGTCCGATCAATTCAGGATGAAAGAATTTCTAAATTGCTCAATCCTATTTAAGATGGCCATAGCCAATCTGGGCTAATCTAATAAACCCAAATAGAGAAGTAGACAAAACCTTCGGAAATCAATGCTCTGCCACAGGACAGGACGCCGTGAAGACAGCAGCTGAGAATCATCTTTCATAAAGTTAATTGCCTTTTACATTTATTTCATTCAAACCATATTTGACCCCATGGCTTTCTGAGTGTAATAACATTGCTTGGGTCATAAAAGGTCTGCAATAAGTTTTCTGGGAAGAAAAAGTCATCCTTTTCATCCTTCATATCAACCTTTTTGCTTATTGGATGTTTAGAATTCTTCCCTTTGAGAAAAATGGAAGCAATCGGATGACATTTGGTCGAAACTACACTAAATATAAAACTTGTAGGTAGGGCTGGGTATTGTTTCAAAAATTACGATACTAGTACCAACACTAGTACCCTTAATGTGATACCGATGGCAATAGAGTATTTCATGAAATACCTTTTTATTTCTACTATACCCATCATGTGAATTAAAGCATTCAGTTGTGTAAAAGGCCACCACTCCTCCCCTCCCAAATTATTTCTACACAAATACATTTTGAAAGTGCTCAAATTATTGAAATATTTATTTAAAAAACTGTACAAAACTATATAATTGAGTATTTTGGCAGTGTCATTTTAAACAAATAGCCAGTACCAGAGGAATGATAACAGCAAGGTAAACCCCTTTCACTGTTCATATGGACACCTGACTGTTGTTTTAAGACGGACCTGAAAACATTGTGAACCTATCCTTTAACAGACTGTTGTAGCTGCTGTGGTAGTGGGCCATTCACACGTCGTATTAAAACGAAGAAAGCTTGCAGGGATTGCCTGCAAGCAAAAACATACAAATAGTCATTTCAGGATTGAATTTTCGATACTATGTGGTATTGGGTTATTTCAGTCGATACCTTAAAAGGTATTGAGTACCAATACCAAGCCCTAACTGTCGGGAACAAAAAGTTACTCATGGATACTCATGCACTCAAGGCAAACAAAATATTGTGGTCTGCACTGATAAAAAAAACATGTGAAAAAAAAGTGTAAGATGTTTTGTGCTTAATCTACTATCTACCGTTTGGTATTTGAAAACCTTCTTAACTGTTGCTTCATCGATGTTCACGTTGTCCCGTTTTAGGCAATGGTATGGTTCGTGTGCTACAAATTCGTTTTTAAGCGAAAGAAGACAAAGAACTTCAAATTGAGTGTCCAGCTAAACCTGCCAAATATATCAGGTTAAGATTATAGCGAAAATATTCAGATTTTGATTAAATATTATCTTCCTATACAGTAGAATATCTACTTTATGTTGCTGAATACTATATATACTATACTATATATATATAATACTATATAATTCTACTTTTTCACAATGGTTTTAATAAGATTCATTATTGGACAGTGTTACAGAAACATTCATAATTTCTAGGACCATGTTTAGCGTCAAATTAAAGTGGACCTATTATGCTCCTTTTTTACACATTTTTTTTTACAAGTTAATATATGCCTCTGAGGTCCTCAAAACATGTTGTTGAAGTTCTTTGCTGAAAATACTACTGAGATTATGCATTAGAGCCATACAAACACACGTCTAAATCCATTGTGTTCCTGACGCTCTGGTTCAGTGGGTGGAGCCACCCTCCTGAGCCCACGAGATCTGTGAGCCAATGGGGTTTCAGCATGGCTTCCGGATTTTGTTCTATCTACTCCGTAACATTCACTGATTTCACCAAAATCTGTTTCTGAACAAATTTGAAGCGCAAAATAAGCAATCCAGTTGCTGAATCTTCACTCCTATGAGATCTACGAGGCCTAATTTTAAAGTTTGTTCCGGCTTTGGTTGCCGCGCTCCAGGATTGTGGGAGACACGGACACCGCAACGCGCCGGGACTCTCGCACGCAGGGATTTTTTGTTTCGTGCAAACGTAAGAAAATAAAATAAAATTAAATCCATCTACAATAAAAACACACAATCTTTATTGGCGTTGTTTTGGAGAAACGCACAGCGGACGACCATATTAAGAAATCCACGAGGAGCTGACGTCAGCTCGTGCAGAGAGTAGAAAAAACCTTTGGAAACGAAGCGTCCAGAGCGGTCAGAGGCCTGAGCGTTTTGTTCACAGCGATTACCTCGTCATTAGTTTACCTCGTTATTAAGCCACGCCTGATATGAACATCCCACATTGTAACATATATCTGCCAGAAAATAATGAAAAGCATAATAGGTCCCCTTTAAACAAGAGATAGTGTGGAGATAGCAGGTCCCATGTTCAGGTCCAGTATCCTAGACAGGATCGGTCATCTTGTTATTTGGGTTGCTCCCACATGCTGGATGAGACATGCCTACTCAGCCTGACCGCGATTTTGTTTGTTTGGGATTGTTGCAAACAGTCTACAGGTGGATACTCGAAACCAGTGATTAAGTCGCAAATCATACACAACAAAAAATCAACCTCAGAGGCCTTGCTTGTCATTGTTTACAGCTTGGAATAAAAAAAAAAAAAAAAAGGGCGGACCAGCCTTGTTCACCTAGATTGGAGCATAAAAAATAAGTATAAAACTTGGCTGCCGCCACCCGGAGAGGCGGGGCCAGGGATCGTTTGGGGCCTTCAACAACGGGACACTAGACAAATTTGAATGACCCATTTAGATGCGGAGGTTTGGTGTTTGCACTGTTATCAACAAGCATCGATGCACTGTTTAGTTTAGAAACTCACGTTCAAATTTCAAATGTACCAGCCACTCAGAAGGGCCGCCCCCAACCGGCTACATCCATTCATTCCATTAAGATAAGCACGGACCTGTCACTAACCTGTCACGGACCAGCCGGTCATTCTAGGCAGCTGCATCTCTTTATAAAAAACAAAAACTGCTGCCTATGTGGAAATGTTGACATGATGTGTCTTAACTCTCTCTCTATAACTCAACGTAAAATCAAAATATTGATCCAAAGTTTCTGGGAAGGTTTTCCCTCGGACAGGTTTATTCAACTGGCGGCCCGCAAGCCAAATGTGGCCCACGAATTCATGCAGACGGGCCCTTTGAATAAATTTGAGGGTTAGCAATTAATTGTAGTTACATTCATTTCTGAAATACCTGTAGTGCTTAAAGTACCCACAGCCAACTACCGTGTGGCTTTTGTGAAAAGTAACATGCAAATAAGAAGATAAAACCCGACGGAATATTATGCAGAAATGAATCCGTTCATTTTTGGGGGAAATGTGCTTTTTGTCTATCTCATCCAGATTCAGACAGAGGAGGTCAATACCAATTCCATCCCTGTACGTCGGCTACACGCTACTGTGACTGTGTCGGCTCAATGCATTGCTGCAGAGGGGATCGGCTAGCTGTAACTTGAATCAATAAAGACAATTTGAAGAATGCAAAGGTGGATTTGCGCGTCCTTTTCCTTTGTTTGACAAGTTGAAATGTTGAAAATCTTGTTGAAAATCTGGCCCCCAACAGAATGTAGATGAATAGCCCCGCTTTAGTGCTTGACTGTTCATAACATTAGCAACAGGCCCGATTGATGTGTATTTGTTTTTTGTCTTATTTACATTCTTCTGAGGTGGTGTATTTATTTTAATTTTTGTCTTATTTACATTCTTCTGAGGTGGTGTATTTATTTTAATTTTTGTCTTATTTACATTCTCCCGAGGGGAAAGACATACTAAACCAGACATAAGGTCAGTGTAAAAACATCAAACAACTTTTTGTTATTTTGCCTAAAGGGCTTACCTGTATGTCCCAAATTTATAATAAAGAAGAAAGAGAAAATTCCTGATCGTTTAGGCATGGTTATTCCATTCTCGTTCATATTTACACAGTGGGGGGGGGTATGTTTCATTCAAATATGTTTCATTTCAAAGCTTACTGTGAGTTAACACACAAGCATAGGCACCGATTTTAATGTTTCATAATCCCTCCAGACGGAAAAGCAAGGAAGAAAGTGAAGGGTGGGTTACCATGGCAACTGAAACTCTTACATTTCTGGTCTCGCGAACCATGTGTTTTGTTACTGGTGGGAACTTCCAGTATTAATGTATTTGTGAGAATATTCGGTTATAGATAGAAGATAGATATTATGCAGTAGATAGCTCGGTAGTCGAATTTCAGTATCTCATTTGATGGATGTCAGTAGCATTACAAAGTCATGCATGTCCAATAAGTAGAATATCAATAAGTATAATAACACACAACTGGCAATCACTGACAGTTATGATAACAACCCTATGAACTTGGTCCAATATCAGCCCCTAGTGGACATCTAGTGGCACTGCAACACAGCTACAGACAAGGTGACAGTCAAACATTTAAAGTTAACAGTAAAAGACCCCCCTCTGTGAGTGTACACGAGAGAGGCAAAAAGAAAGAAAACATAAAGGAAGGAGAGCAGAAGATTTACCCTCAGCAGAGAAATGAGAAAAATAGTCAGCCACTGTGTTTTGCTGCCTCTGATTGGCTGTTGGATACTGGAATGTGATTGGCCACTTGGGCACTGCAGTCTCTGCACTTCCAGAGCATTTCAAACACCAGGGCTTGTCTTGTGTCTCCTTCTGTGTCTCCACTATATTCCATATATTCCATGTGAAGCACTTTAATTATTACTGTACTGTATCAAATGGAGGCGATTGGGGGGGGGTTGGGGGTTGTTGGGAAATAGACTAAGACGAATGCAAAATGAAGGACGGCCATTGAGCCTCAAGGACGCCACTCGACTACTTCTCATTGTTGTGGTGCACTCCATGCCCGACGAGCTCCGGCTGCGATTGGCTGCCAGACATGTTCTGCTATCTTCCCCATTGGATGGGAGTTGTGAGGCTCCCGGTGATGGAAAATGCACTGCCTCGATGTGGGCTTATCTGTGTGTGTGTGTGTGTGTGTGTGTGTGTGTGTGTGTGTGTGTGTGTGTGTGTGTGTGTGTGTGTGTGTGTGTGTGTGTGTGTGTGTGTGTGTGTGTGTGTGTGTGTGTGTGTGTGTGTGTGTGTGTGTGTGTGTGTGTGTGTGCGCGCGTGCGTGTGAACGCACTTACTGTTCAATTAGTACAAAGAGATACAACGATTTTGAAGGGAAGACAGAAAATTCAAGAAAGAACGAAGCAAGCCTGGGATGCTGCTCACTAGATGTCTTCTGACAGAGACAGAGCAATAGTCATGAATAACTTAACACTAGTTTTAGGCCCAAAGGAGATAAAGCATGTATGCAAAGTCAGCGGGGAAGTGCAGTGAGTAAGGTGTGTGTGTGTGTGTGTGGGTGTGTGTCAAGACACAAACACCCCAAGCCTTCCTATTGTAACCTATAAGACACTCTAGCCCAGGTGTTGTGCTTTGGCGTTTTTGCCTTTTCGACAAGTGGAAATAATAGCTTTTCTTATGTTTCCCAATGTCCTATCGTTAACCTAAAGACGACGCAACAGATGACTCCTCCAAAACTCTCCTCTCCGGGAAACCCCAGTGAACAGAACTCTTTCACCGAGGTCTGAGCCGAAAACAACAGAAAAAGGACCGGCATCGGATTGCTATTCGGGCGACCGAGTGTGAGAGAGGGAAAAAGGAGCGGGGAACGATGCAATATGCATTAGGGGCAGAACTACAGCCTAACGGCGATTAAGGCTCGCTCGGTCGATCGATCGATCGATGCAGCACTTTGGCTCCATGCGGGGAACCGGCGTAGACATTTCTCCTCTCAGCCCGAGTGAACACTTCCACTGTGGATCATTTGTAATAAGGCAAGGCTATAAGGCAAATCTGAACTTTAATTCAGCAACAATACATTGTCCAAAAAACTGTCAAACACCGTTTTAGGAAGGAGATAGACGGACGGACGGACGGACGGACGGACAGACAGACAGACAGAGGGACAGACAGAGGGACAGACAGATAGATAGGGAGTAGTATCAATTGGGCCATTCTTTGAGCCTGACGCCCCAGACTACATGATCACTGAGTCATTGCCTACTCAGCACAATGACGGGACACGGACACGGACACGCACGCACGCACAGACACACACACACAATCACAGTGCACGCTCCATTTTGCCACCCTGTTTGGTTCCAGAAGCCCAGGCTGTGGGGGACATATCACAACTCTTATCCCTCTCTGACTCACCACCACGATGCCCGCCTGCGTGGGAGTGTGTGTAGCGTTTGTGTGTGTGTGTGTGTGTGTGTGTGTGTGTGTGTGTGTGTGTGTGTGTGTGTGTGTGTGATCACGACGGGTTTCCTCCCCGCTGCGTTCACCTTCAAAATGTCCGCTACACCTCGAGAATACAAAAAGTCAGTGAAATGGTCTCTGTCCCACACCCACACACACCCACACACACACACACACACACAAACTTCTGTCCTGTCTGCATGATGTCCTTACATCACCAGCTGACTGTTATATCGTTTATACAGTATATGTACTGTTAAAAGTACTGAGATATAGTTTGCATATTCAATGTTAGAAGTACTGAGATATAGTTTAGATATACACTGTTGTAAGTACTGAGAAATAGCTCATATATGCAATGTTAGAAGTACTGAGATAAGGTTTATATATACACTGTTCTAAGTACTGAGCTATAGCTCATATATGCACTGTATGCACTGTTATAAGTACTAAAATATAGATTATATATGCACTGTTTTAAGTACTGAGATATAGTTTATATATACACTGTTCTTTTATTTTAATCTTATTTCATTTATATTATTCTATTCACTAACTGCATTACATATAAAGAATCATTTAGTTTCAGTTAGTTGCTAGGTAGGAATTAGGTTAGCTATTATGTTGTGTTTAGTAACATGTGCATAATCACCAGTTGCGTTGCAAAAACACTTCACTGCATATATGTATGAACGTATGTATATGTATGTCACGAATAAACCTCTTGAATCTTGAATCTTGTTATAAGTCCTGAGATATAGCTCATATATGCACTGTTCTAAGTACTGAGATATAATTTAAATATACACTGTTATAAGTACTGAGATATTGTTTATATATACATTGTTATAAGTACTGAGATGTAGTTTATATCTACACTGTCATATGTACTGAGATATAGTTTATATATACACTGTCATAAGTCCTGAGATAATCTTTATATTTGTTTATATATAATTGTTTATTATTATTATTATTATTATTATTATTATTGTTATTATTATTATTATTATTATTAATAATAATTAATTTAATAATAATTTAATCATTTACCATATACTATGGAATTATAGGCGTCAAATTTTGAATTTATCCGCATATATTGTGGTATATGCCATTAACCACAATTATGATGGAGCTAATACATTTTCCATACAGTACCGGCCATTTAATCTATTTCCTTCTGTGGCCCGTCATCAAAAAAATGACCGTCGCCATGAAAAACATAAAACGTCACATTACCCCCCCCCCCGAACGCACACCGAGTGCATCCGTTCCACGTGCACGCGCCTGAGTAGATGGAGTGCCCCAGTTCCGAGCCTCTTGTCTGTGACTGCAGAGGAGAAGAAGAACAGAGCTGCGGGGGAGCAGGGGAAGGAGGGAATAAAAGGCTTAACTAACGGCATCATCTCCTATCTGTCGCCCCCCTTCCTCCGCTGCTCCAGCTGACAGTCCAACAGTCAGCTCTCGCTCTCTCTCTCTCTCGCTCTCTCTCACACTTTTTGATCCCGCTCTCCCCGTATCCTCCTTAATTTGGTTTTACCCCCCTTCCACCCCCAACTCTTTTCTTCCTCCTCCTCCCTCCTCCTCCGCCTCGCACTCCCAATTCCTCCCTCGGTAATAAGCGTGGAGTGTGTTCCTCCGTTCCTCCAATCAGGACCCGCGATAGCCCCTGCACCATCCCTGTACCCTGTCAACCGTCTACGGGAGGGAGGTAGAAAAGAAGAATAAACCCCAAAATAGAGAGCTCTGTCGTTCTCCTCCACGTCTCCTCCTCCAACTCATCGGCCTCAGCCAACCTCGCTGCATCTCCTCCGCCGACCCCCCTCCCTCAGCTTCGGCCACCCCTTGTCCTTCCTCGCCGCTCTCCTCTCCGTTCTTCTCCTCCTGCTCCTCCTCTCCTCGACCTCCATCCCTACCCTCGCTCCTCTCTCCGCGGCTCCCCTGTCCCGTAATGGAGTCGCTCCATAATTCATCAACCTTTTTTATCCTTCCGCTCAGGTTCCCGCTGCTCCTACGCCCTTCCCGGCGCCGAGCTCCATCGGGAGCTTCCACCGCAGCTGCATATGGACGATAACTTAGACACAACGCTGGAAAGCGCTCGGGAGGCGATGGCGCGACGTGGCTGGGTTGCAGGGACTTCGGTAACTGCTACGGCATATTGTATACATATAGTTTTGCAACAACATATGGAAAAATATCTGGCAGAAGAGAGAAGCGGCAGCGTTATGCAATAGATGAGCCGCTGAACGCTGTAGGCAATGGGTGTCTTGAGTAACATGGTTCCTCGTAAGGGCTGCAGAACTCGACAGAAGACCCAGTTATAAAATCTTTACACTTAATACCGACCGAACGGTGACGTAAAGGCGACCGCGGCTTTTTTTCCAGCGAACCGAAAGATTTGCTCCGTGCATCGCGTTTGTGGTTGCGTTTTATTGCGTTTCTCAACCCACACGAGTGGGGGTTCAGAAAGAAAGAAAGAAGAAGAGAGAAAAGGAGGAGAATGAATGCATGTGCTGAGGGGGTGGAGCAGAGGCAGCGGAGCTAAACGAAGGGAGCGGGGCGGAGGAGGAGGGGGGGGGGGCAGGAGGTGTCGTTTGATAGAGATGGAGGGATGGAGCGGGGGGGGGGGGTGGAAGGGAGGAGAAAAAAGGAGGGCGTTGCGGGGCAGGACTGGGGGGGCGAGCGGGCTCCACGGCAAGTGTTGTGCTTGAGTGTCAGGGGGATTAGCGTGGTGTGTGTGTGTGTGTGTGTGTGTGTGTGTGTGTGTGTGTGTGTGTGTGTGTGTGTGTGTAACCCCCTCCCCCGGACCCCCCCCCTGCCGCCGCATTCTTTGCCGAGCGTGGCAGAACAATACAGCCCCCCCCCCCGCTCACTTAACTAGAGATGGAGGAGACAGAAAGAGGGAGAGAGCGATGGAGAGAGGCGGTGTGATGGGAGGAGGAGAGGGAGAGAGGAGAGGAGAAGAGAAGAGACGAGAGGAGATGAGAAGAGACGAGCTGTGCAGATGAGAGAGGTTGAAATTGAGTTCTGCCCAAAAATAAACCTGCACAACAGTGTTCCCATTCCTCCTCCTGCATTCGGAGGCTGCAGCGTCCTGCTCAGACCGCTCGCGTCAGGAGCGGAAGTCCGTTTATTCTGTTTATTGTCACATTCCAACTCGACACGTTATAGGACGCTGCCTTCAATGGCACGTCGGAGTTATAGACAGACAGACAGACAGAGACAGACAGACAGACAGACAGACAGACAGACAGACAGACAGACAGACAGACAGACAGACAGACAGACAGACAGACAGACAGACAGACAGACAGACAGATAGATAGATAGATAGATAGATAGATAGATAGATAGATAGATAGATAGATAGATAGATAGATAGATAGATAGACAGATCGACAGACAGATAGATAGATAGATAGATAGATAGATAGATAGATAGATAGATAGATAGATAGATAGATAGATAGATAGATAGATAGATAGATAGATAGATAGATAGATAGATAGATAGATAGATAGACAGACAGACAGACAGATGGATCAAAAAATAAAGGTGAAAAAATTCCCCCATTTAACTTCAAATCCACATGGACGTTCGTGCGTCTCTGTATGTCAATGCACATGTGCTCCCCTTCCCCGATGACGAGTGAAGCACAGCGTAGAGGTCATCTCTTCCCCTCCAAACACCGACACGCCCAATCCGGCATCTGCAGTCGCGGGCGGTAGCGATTACTCATTCAAACTTAGCGGCCAAGACCCTCACGCGCACCGGCGGCGTTTTTTGAGGGGAGGGAAAATCTACTGCCGCCAAAGACGACTGCCAAAAAACCGGCGAACATACTTCGCTAGCTGCGGGAGTGTTGTTCTGTTACTGCCAGTCTGCACGCCCACGCGCGGCGACTTACAAGCGCTCACGTCCATGCGAGGTTCCGGTGTTAAATTTCGGGAGACGAGGGCGGCATCGGGGCGCTGTTGCCTCCTCCAGGGCGTCTCCTTACCTGGGATAGTCCGTCCTCGCTCCCCCCCCCCCCGTGAGCCTGGCCCAGGAAAAGTTGAATCAGAAGACGTCTCACACCACCTGCTTTAAGTGCTGTCTTGGCTACAGAATTCAACACTTTGGTCTGGGCAGTGCCAAAATGCCAATTTTCCCTCCTGAGGAAGGTTGGGGCTACCATGATCGTAAAATTCTAGTTGTAGAGTAATTGTCGTACAAACGAGTGCATATAAATAATGTTCATATTATACCACTAATAGTTGTGTAGTAACACACATCGGCGTCCACGTAATTTGCCAACTGATGAAAATGTTGTGTTTATTGCGACATTTCTACTTTTGGCTCATAATTGTCACAAAATTCGGATAGAAACATACAGTGTGATTGGAGAATCTACCGACGTCACAAAATGATCGCAATCAGCTCAAATAACAACATAAGTCCCCAGCGGGTGGCTTATACACTGAATCCTTATGTGCGTAACTTTTAATAAAGGCATTTCAACATTATAGGTATCGTCGAGACTGCGATCCTCTTTTTCCAAAGAGCAGCGCAGGGTTTTTTCCTTCTGCCTTTCACCCTCCAAGAACTACCTTTCTTCCTGCCTTGCCTCTTCTGCCAGTTTTGTCGGTCTCCTGGTCCGGTCTGACACCCCCAAACCAGTCCGAGGGCCAGCCACCGCAGTAACCCAGTCAGTGTGGGACCAGCCGGACTACGACAGGGCTATAACGGGAAAAACTAAAAAAAGACTTACTAACACAGCTTAGCTACTGCGGGGGAGCCCTGATATCATAGATCATACGTAGACGTCTGGTTTAGCTTTGTTCAGTCCACACGCACCTCACGGTCCAGTGGCAGCCGGTGTTTACATCGGTCCGCCTGTTTCTTTTCAACCATCCTAATGCGTTTTGGGGCTTCCTGTAACCTATTAGACGCATCGGCCTCAAAAGCACTTACGCCTTGGAAATAAGTGGAAAGCCTTTAAGCCGCGCCGTCGCATTTGGAATACCTGAAGCGGTGGCCTCCGCCGACGTGTTTCGGTGACGGGAGGAAATGGCACGACGCGGCAACGAGAGGCCGAGGAAAACAAACACGTGTGCGCGACGGATGCGTAGACATTGAACGAGAGACGCAAATAAGAGAGGCGCTGATCGGCGCTGATACCGATGTTGATCGGAGCACATCGAAAGGCCGTCCATTTGGAGTCTGATGCGGCGCCGGGAGTGTTCTACCCTGTCAGTCTAAAAGGGAGGTCCTGCCGAGGGAGTGAGGGTGAGGCGGACGGGCGGAGAGGAAGCAAAAAGGAAAGGGAGAGCGGGAGAGAGAGAGCGAGAGGAAGAGGAAGAGGGGGGGGGTGGGGGCGAGGGTGGGAGGGATGGACATTTCGCGAAGTGATACTCGGACTTGGCCCGGGGCGGACATTGTTATGGATTTGCTGTGAGCGGTGCCAGGATCGCTGATATCCCCCGTCCTCGATGTCAAACTACAAACACCTGCTAAAACCGCCGATGTCACCCCGCACTCGCTCCCGTCGCCTAGGGAACCGGAA
Source organism: Zeus faber (assembly GCF_960531495.2). NCBI lineage: Eukaryota > Metazoa > Chordata > Actinopteri > Zeiformes > Zeidae > Zeus > Zeus faber. The sequence continues at coordinate 15,554,825 of NC_137207.1, forward strand.
GGCTCGAACCCCCCCCCCCCCCCCCCAACTTTATGCCATCTCCCAAACATTCCACATGGTGCCCTGGCCTTCACACTAATGATGTCACCAGGTGGTTAGTCCCGGTGTGGTGAAAGACACACACACACACACACACACACACACACACACACACACACACACACACACACACACACACACACACACACACACACACACACACACACACACACACACACACACACACACACAGGCTAAAAGTCTAACTGCATATGTCAAGACAAATGTTTGCGTTTGGCCAAATGAAGTGGTCCTTTTGGTGAAAAGAATTGATTTGGTGTCAATGGGGCTCGCAGGTCAGTACTGATCCCGTCACGAGTGATTTATGCGTGTGCGGGAGATCTTAACATTGCCCTTGCACAATGACAAACACACACTGACACACTCACTCACACACACACACACACACACACACACACACACACACACACACACCACACACACAGAGGCACGAAGACGTACGGCTGCACAGACTTGTCACCAGTTAACCCAATAAGTTAGTTAAATAATTAAATCAAGCCAAAAATGCATGATGTCTACTTCTCTGTACATGATGTTCCAGATTTCCACCCGGGTGTTTTTTCCCCCTGGAGTAACAGTTTTGCACCGACGGCTGTTTGATAGATTAGAGCCTTGCTCAAGGGTATTTTTTTTTAAGTGGATGTTCCAGGTAGAGGGAGACGGAGGATCTTGGCACAGTCACAAATAGATATATAACAATTTGTTCATGGATTTACTGGCACGCACGCACGCACGCACGCACGCACGCACGCACGCACACACACACACACACACACACACACACACACACACACACACACACACACACACACACACACACACACACACACACACACACACACACACTATGTATGAAGCCAGCTGCCAACCTTCAACCGAAGATGGGCAAAGCTAATCACATAAATGGAATCCGCCTTAATTGAAACAAAACAAAGGCAACTTGGTCGTGAGAGGGATGGAAAGAGGGCGGAGCGAGAGAGAGAGAGAGAGAGAGAGAGAGAGAGAGAGAGAGAGAGAGAGAGAGAGAGAGAGAGAGAGAGAGAGAGAGAGAGAGAGAGAGAGAGAGAGAGAGAGAGAGAGAGAGAGTTTTGAGGTTTTTTTCGACGTTTTAGATGCCGGAAGAAGGGAAAAACTGGTCACAGTGAAGAAAATGACTGAAGTTAAAAATGGACAGTCCTTCATTAAATACAGACACACACACGATACACACACACACCCACCCACCCACCCACCCACACACACACACACACACACACACACACACACACATACACACACACACACACACACACACACACACACAGTAAAACTTCAAGTGATGAAAAGGCTATTCTGCTTGTTCTTTCATTTCTTGGTTTTCGTAGTCTTCCCTCCCTCCACCTCCATCATCCCTCATCCAACTTCCACTGTCTTTCTACACTTTCTACACCCTTCTTCCATCAATCATCCAAACCCCCATCCACATACCTCCGAAATATTCCAAATGGGACCCCCCTCCCCCACACACACACACACACCACCAGCTGATGTAAATATATTTAAATTGTGTGTGTGATTATGTGTGTGTGTGTGTGTGTGTGTGTGTGTGTGTGTGTGTGTGTGTGTGTGTGTGTGTGTGTGTGTGTGTGTGTGAAGGGGCTGAATCAGGACAAAAGAAAATCTCCCAGACTCAGCTATCAGACACGTCCCAGCCTCTCTCTCTCTCTCTATCTCTCTCTCATTATGTTTGTTCCACTTCCTTTCCTTCCTCTCTTTCTTCTATTATTTCTTCTGAAACACACACACACACACACCTGTCTTGTTACCGCACTAAACACCTAATTCTCGCTCTCTCTCTCTCTCACTCTCTACTTCCAAGGCTTTCCATCCCAGTTCCTTCCCTCTCCTCTTCCCACCCTCTACCTTTTTCTTCAGCTCCCGCGAGCGCTTCCTCGCCTTCTTCTTCTTCTCCTTCTCGTCCTCCACCGCATTCAGGTTCTCGTCCGCCTTCTTCTTCAGCTGCGAGGCGGCGTGCGCCATGCTGCCGCCGTCCAATTAATCCACACAGGTGGCCAACAGCGGGGAGACGCGCGCGGGTGGGACGGGCGAAGGATGGATGGGGCTTTTGAAATTCCCCTCTTAGCCGGGATTCCCTGTTTTCTCTCCTCTAGCCGTCTCTCTCCTTCTGTCTTTCTTTTCCAAAATGCGGGGGTGTGGGGGGGGGGGGACCCTCACACAGGTGTGTGGAAGAGAGGATTTTGCTCCCCTCTTCCTCCTCCGCCGTCTTCCTCCTCTCCCGTGGAAGACCTACGTCCGTCTTGTTGCCACCCAAACACTTGCAGATGGTGGGACGGCGCAGAGGGAGGGAAAGATGACTGAAAAAAAATCCTCTCTCGTTAGTGGCAAAAGCCAAGTGCAAAATAACTGTAAAATATGGCAAATATAAAAATAATTCTTTAGTTTGACCGGAAAGAGAGGAAAAAAAAACCCCTTTTGATTGTTCCAGGAACATATATATCATGTGTACATAAGACAGCTCCGCTCCATGAAGTTGGCTTATGGCGCTCCAGGGTCGCCGATGCTTCAGAGGGGGCTCAAGCAGCAGCCTCTAGCCCAGCAGAGCGCTCCATCCTCTGGGTAAACAGTCTGGTCCTGCCGCCTGCTCGACTGATTCCTCCAGCCCGCCGCCCGCACCTGAGCACCAAGCCATCCTACCGCCTGTCACACACACTCACACACACACACACACACACACGCGTGCGCGCGTCTGCGCACACATGCGGTTACATACATCCAGGAGGGAAATGGCAGCAGCAAGAAGGTGGGGAGAGGGAGAGGGAGAGGGAGAGGGAGAGAGTGAGAGTGAGAGTGAGAGAGGAGGGAGGGAGGGAGGAAGAATGGGGGCTATGGAGGAGAGGTGGAGAGAATGGGAAGGAGGGGACTCAAGTAGAACAAATGAGTGAGAGACACTGGGTGAGAGAGGGGAAGGTAAAGAGAGAGAGAGAGAGAGAGAGAGAGAGAGTGACACAGACACACAAAGAGACCAAAGAGAGAGGCTGAGAGCTGCAACCAGGGGATTCATGGATACCTCTGCCCGCCACCAGCTGGCACACACACACACACACACACACACACACACACACACACACACACACACACACACACACACACACACACACACACACACACACACACACACACACACACACACACACACTCTATTCTCCTCCATATTTCTAGTGTTTGAGGTGAGAAGCCTCATTCCTCTTTCACGCAACATCTCTCTCCCTCGCTGTATCTTCATCCTCATCACCGTTTCTAAAAGCACCCATCCCCTTTCAGTCTCTCCCCGTAAATCCCACCGTCACCCCCACCCCCCTTTTCCAACGCCCGAATAGTCCTTTTTCCAAACCCCCATATTCCGTCAATAACTAGACACCAAGCGTGACTTCACAGTCGGGATTCACGAGGAGCCATTTCTGCGTCATCGTTCGCCGTCGCCCACATCTGCGTTGGAGAGGCTTAGCCACACTGTCGCCATGTTGTTGCCACAATAGACAACGCTAGATTTGTGCCCTTTGTGCCAGTGGCATCTATGGCATCCAAAAGATGCCATCCGATAAGAAAATTCAATTCCAACTGAAATGGTTAATCTGATATTCCGCTTCAATTCCAGTGGTTATTGCGATATTCCAATTCAATTCCCCAAAAAATAGTGACTCCGATCCTTATTTAGAATTTAAAATCGGAAAACGAAAAGATGAAACAATTTTGAATTACGATAATTTGGAACAGAATCGAATATTATTAATTCATATGGTCCCTCGAAAAAGAAAATTGGGTGGTTTTTCTATCTCTGAGTTCTACACAACTGGTCAAACACAAGGAATCCAATATCCAGAAATCCAAAATTCAATAATCAGGTGATTCAAGAAGCAAACCAGAAGGAGTCTTTATTTTTGGGGGGGTATTTGGCTCTAGATAGCCGGTACGCAACAGGTCTAGTGCATGACGCAACAATGGCATCTTGAGCATGAGCGTTTGCAAATATCAGGGCTCATCGAGGAGGGACATGTGTCTGAGCTGTCAGTCGCCCGCACCACGCATGCGGCTCCAACCAATCGTAAAATACTGATCATCAAACCAAGTTAGTTGCTTAGTAACCTTAAACTCTGAAGTATTATATTTAAGTGACGGTTGTCAATTTATTTTCGGGGGTATATGCAATAACATTTTATTGTCACATATCAACTTGTTTGGAACTGTTTTTAGAAAACACCAGACAGAAACAGTAACAAATTAGGATGAGGTGTTTTAAAAATAAATATTTCCAACTTTTTTGCAGGATAACAAAAAAAACACTTTTTTTTTTACGGGCCACAAACGCAGGATTGTAAAAAAATGTAATTGCAATAACAATAAAAAAAAAAAACAAGGGTTTTCCTATAAACGCTTTTTCGAGTGAGTAAGCGCTTTGATATCCATCTTTGAAAATGAACGACAATAAAACGGGTCCTGAAATCCGTTTTCCATTTCAGAATAAGAAATCAAATGGATGGAAGGTACACGGACTGTTGTTGCAATATTCCAATTCAATTTCAATTCCAAAGGTCATTCCGATACTCCAATTCAACTCCAATTACAAAGGTTATTCTGATATTCCAGTTAAATTACAATAGTGCCGCATTCCAATCCAATTCTCAAATGGTTATTCCAGTATTCAAATTCAATTCCAATCACAAATATTATTCTGATATTCCAATTCAATTTCAATTACAAAGGTTCTTCCAATATTCCAATTCATTTCCAATTCAAATGGTTATTCTGACATTCCAATTCAATTCAAATTCTAATGGTTATTGCAATATTCCAATTAAATTCAAATAGTTATTCAGATATTCCAATTCCAATTCCAAATGCCATTCTGATTTTCCAATTCAATTCAAATTCCAAAATGTTTTCCCGATATCCAAAGTCAATTGCAATTCCAAAGGTTATTCTGATATTCCAATTCAATTACAATTCAAATGGTTATTGCGATATTTCTATGTATTTCTATGTACGTCTCACTGAGCGGAAGGTTTTGCATACACCCTAATGGAGAAGTAACACAGCTATTCGTAAGAACCCGAGATGTTCAACGTTAACGTTTCAATATTAAGGCCTTGAGTAGAGTATAATGAAGTGTGGATAAATGAATACACGAATGTGTTTGCTGTACAGTACTGCATATATGATATTCAGGCTCTTTTAATACATGTTAAGTTTAGAAATGAAGGGAAAAAACGACCAATGACCAAAGCACGTCTGCACTGCCTGAGAATTAGTCGAACTAACTTTTTCCACTCTTTACCGCTTGTTTCCTCATTAGAAGGGAAAAGTCTGTATGAGACCAAATTCAGTAAAGGCGACCAGACGGAAAAGAAAACAAGTAATACCAAAACAATAACAAGCATGTGACTATGCAGAAGCTGTAACTGATGCAAGAATATAAAGCCTGAGAGAATAATAACCAAAAATATATTTGTTGATATTAAACTTTTACATTTTGAGAAATAAATACAATTTAGGAGAGGAGGAAGGTGTTTGCGCTTTTTTTTTTTTTGTTTCGTCATCGTTTTACAGGATTCTGAATGGGTTTTAAGTGTGCCATAGCACCACTTCCAACCTAAAGGCATTCGTTACTCAAAATTCAGCTGTGCATTTATTAATAAATAATTCAGAAATAAATAAAAAATTCATAACTGGCAACATTTGCAGAGGGAAAATGTATGCATGTATTTTTTGTTTTTGTTTACATTTTACTATGTGTTGTTACAGATTTGTTAACACTTTCCGTATAAAAGATTAAAAAAAAAAAATGTTTGGTCACAGATGGCATCTTTAACTCAAAAATATAGATATGAAAATGTATGTTTTTTGAGTGCAAAGGTATTTCCACGATTCGAGGTTCTCGCCGGTGATATGAAGTCACAGCATCGCAACACTCACATCATTTATTAATATGTTTTTCCTCTTTTGCTGGCGTGTACCCTGCGCATATGTCTGATAGGGTGTGTGTGTGTGTGTGTGTGTGTGTGCGTCTGAGCTCAAGTCAGCAGACTGCAGTCTCTGAATATTAACGAACGGAGAGGAAAGGGGGAGTAGGGGGTGTCCTCAGCCCACGGTAAGGTCATGTGACAGCAACCGGGGGGCTGTGATTGGCTCCCCCGGATGCGAGGGCGCAATAATTGGTTATTCGGGGGTAAAAAAAAACAAAAAAAAAAAAGCAAGTCTTCCCGGACATGGCAATAGCAAAGCGGTGAGAAGAGGCAGAGAAAGGAGGAGATTTATCTCCCTGCCCATCTACTCCTGGCTGGGGATGGAGGGCGTTTTAGTGGCTGTCGCTGCGGGGGGAGGACAGCGTCACTTATCCCTTGTGTTTCTGGACGGCTCAAGGAGTTGCCTCCAGCTGCCCGCGGGTGCTCTTCCCTCGCACAGCTCGATGACACTGCCACGGACCTTCTGTGGCAGTGTTTTTCCACCGCTGCGCAATTCATTTTTGGCAAACTCCACCTGACCGCAAATCAGCTCTCGCGTTGCGAGATCAAAATCGCAGTACCGCACTAATTCATGGAATTCACCAGTACCGGCCAGAAAACCAACTCTGGGTCCATCAGAATAGGTTTCACCCTGAAAGCGAGACCTTATTCGGATTGATGAAAGGTTTGAATCTTTTTATTTTTATTTTTTTTTTGGAGATTCGGTTCCGGACGAGTCACTCCGTAAAATGAGTCGTTCGATTTCCCCGACTCTTCGTTCGTTTGATTGGGTTGGTTTTATGCAGGACTTCCAGGTGAACGATGAATGCGAGTGCATTGCTTTGTGAATCGGAGACGCGCCCCCCCCCTCGCGCGCCCGACTCACGAGTCATTTAAATGATTTGTTCGCCGCGAACAAATCGTTTGCGAGTCGTGTATCACTATGGTGGGCCATAATAGGCACAGCTCCACGTGTTTCTGACCTGGGGTTCACCGAATACGGCGCGGTGTGGGATTGTTCTATCGGACCCTACCTTGCCAGAGACCATAATACAACACTGCATATGAATATGTTTACATCGGCCGACGTTGAGACCGTAACCTCATGCGTCACCTTATCTCATTTATTGGCTTGGATCATTGTATTAACTTGACGCCAGAACTGTGCAGGACCTATAGTTAACTTAAAGACACAACGACAGAATAAAATCCCTATTTACCTTCAGTTAGTATCACCTGAGAGGCTAATGAAGACAAAACAGGAGAGAGAGAGAGAGAGAGAGGACAGATAGGATTTAATAAACTAATCCCTCATTATTTCCATCTGTTACAGGAGCTTAGGAATTAGATGTACCAGCGCTTTAAGACCCCCTCCTTGTCCCAAGTCTGGTATTAACTCAGGGTGAATTCCAGTGGAAGACCTTAAAAAGAAAGGGAGGTGGAGGAGGTGAAGGGAGGATGAGAGAGAGGGCTGAGGGGAGGAGGAAGGGAGGCTCTGATTGGTGAGAAGCTGGGGGACATTTGGTTTGGGCTCTCTCTCTCTCTCTCTCTCTCTCTCTCTCTCTCTCTCTCACACACACAGTATGTCTGCTTGAAACGAGACCAAAAACAGACTGAGAGACAAAAAATGTGGGTAGAAGCTGTAAAAGGTGGATCGATTTATATATATTTTATATATATTTGGATATGTAATGTTTTTTTTCTTTAATAATATTTCACAAAATAAAATGACCTTTTGTTATCGTTATATATAGTTTACATACATTATTTAATTATACATTAATTTAAGAATCAACATTAATCAAATTAATCAAGTAGTTTTATAGAGTATTTCAATATAATATTAAAAAAATACATATTTTTTTTATTATTATTATGTATTATTATATTTCTTAATATAAAGTGGAGGTATATTGTTTAATATATTGCAATTATATAATTAATTTTATATCTGATTTATACTCATTTTAAATATACTACTGACATAAATTGAAAAATAAGGCTACCAGGTCAACATATTAGATCTCCATGTATAGCAATGTGTTTCTGCAGCATCATTCTTCCCTTCTTTCCTTTCCTTGTCCATTTATTTCATCAAACTCCTTCTTTCTAATAATTCTCGTTTCCCTTCCGTCCCTTTATGACAGCCTCGCTAACCTGCAGTCATCAAATCTTTTTACGCTCCAGTGTCCCACAGCAGTCTGCGGCCCCTTCCCCTCCAGCCGCAGTGCATCGCCCGCAATACACACAGCCACAGGACGCCGCAGCTAATTAAAAAACCAGCAAGTGGGTCAGTGGGCCTCGTGACAGAGCAGCGTTATATGCGAGGATGAACCTCACATCAGATATCTTAAAATGCGGAGATCGGATTCATAATCATCTATTTATTTCAATCTAGCCTCATAACGGTCAGCAAATCAACAGTCAGCAACAACTCAGATCTATGTCTCCCCTTGAGTTATATTGCTCTAATCTGTGTGTATGCAGATTACACACACACACACACACACACAAAGATGTGTTTATCTGTTTATAGAGCAGGTTTATAGTCTCCTGGAAGGACTGAAGTACTGCAAAACTATTCCAAGGAAATGGCAGCTCAAGTGCTTATGACTATCCAAAATATACACCGATACACCGCTCGGTGTGGAACACGACACTTTGAGGGTATCGACCGCATTGCTTTGGCCGATTCGGTCAGGTCTAATTACGACACCTAATTCAGTGAGCCAAATATAAAACGAAAGGTTTATACAATACAAGAGTACGAGTTATGTCATCTGATTTTTTTTTGTCATCTTTTCATATTTAAACAGATGTTTTTTCTGGTGTAAAAACAATGAAGGTATTGTCAGACTAGTTATTGGAGTAAAGGTACTATCAGGGTACGGGTATCGCAAAGTTTTACACCGAAATCATACTGACTATGCACAAATTCAAACACAGACACGACATGCAAACCTATTTTGAGAAAAAAAAAAAAAACACAGTTTCACCTATGGCTTGGAATGACTAAATTCTATAAAAAACAAAACAAAAAAAACAAAACCTTGGTTTCATCTTCATGCACGTACACACACGCACACGCACACGCACACGCACAGAGTCATAAAGCCAACAAGCTAATAATGGTTCTGTTGTTCTTTCCTCTCTCCCCCTAATGGATCAGGTAGGGAGCGATAAAAGCATCAATATGGGATGTCTGTTGGAGGTGAAAGAAACAGACAAAAACGTCAAAGATAAAGACCGGCTCTGGGAGACAGGGCGATCGAGACAAAGAGAAAGACAAACAGAACAAGTTGGGGGGGTGTGTGTGTGTGTGTGTGTGTGTGTGTGTGTGTGTGTGTGTGTGTGTGTGTGTGTGTGTGTGTGCGCATGTGATGACGGGCAAAATAAAATAATTGAGGGAGATATTTCCCCACGGTTCCAAATCGCTTACAGCCGTTCAAGACCTACTGTATGTTGTGGTAGCTGGCTCCCTCTAGTGGTGGCTTTAAACAGATGCAGATCATGTCAGGCTCGATAGACAGACAGACAGACAGACAGATAGACAGACAGATAGATACTAATAATAAACAACAAATAATACAATATTATATAAAAGTTAAAAGTGGCAATATCCGGGGGAAAAAGTAAAATATACAATCAACCCCACAGTCGACTGTACACAATCAAATCAAATAATTTATACAGAAACCTGAATATTTTTAAGCAGTATATACCTGAGGAGTTAAAGTAGTAAAACAGAACAATGGCAATCGACGTAAAAAAAAAAATAATAATAATAAAAATGAACAGTTAACACACACCTCCGTATACATTCATTCATAGAAACGATGGTGGAGAACGAGGGACAACAACAACAACAACAACAGACCAAACACATGCGTCCACAAAGTGGCTTCCACAGATAGATCGTTGTTGTTGTAGCGACTAGGTCTGGCCATGAGGGGGCAGTGACACACCATGCGCAACGCCTTGTCAGTTGCGCGGCTTCCTGATGACGGGAGGGGGCGAGCTTCCTTTTGCCCGTAGTAGCGATGAGGGCATGAAACTGACCTTTCTCACTTTCTGCTCCAACATGCCTCCTAATTTCCCTCTTGCCCTCGCCGCTTCTCTCTCTCGGTCGCTCTCTCCCGCTCCACACACTGCAGTTTTTGGGGTGTGTGTGTGTGTGTTTGATTTGCCATAAATGTTTGTGCAATCAAATCAGCATATTTTAACATAAAAAATGTAGACGTTTCCATTTTTCCAATGAAATTCAAACACATTTATCTTCTTAAATCAACAGCCCATTTCGAGAAGGCTTCTCTCTGACCATAGAATAAACACACACACACACACACACACACACACACACACTGATTGATTTGATTTGATTTTATATACTTCATTAATCCCTAAGTGTGCGATAAAATTGAGGTACACATTTCATTTGTACCTCCATTGCACCTTAATTATCATTTTAATATGAATCTTCTATGTCGCCATTACATGATATACAATCTTCACAGACTTACAGTGTCTGTGAATCATTTTTTCTCTCTCTCTCTCTCTCTCTCTTCCCCCCCCCTCGCTGCATCAGGGGTGATTGGCACATTGATGAACCAAGAGAGAAAGATGATTCCAAGGCACTCCGGCGTCACTACTTTCAAAGCCTACAGCACATATAAATATACTAATGCCATAAGGTACGTACGCCCTTATCTGTCCAAGCCCAGCATAGTTTCATTGTCAAATCTTGACAGCAAACATTGCGTTAAAACCAAGCCCACACAGTCTGAAACAAACCAGAATAAAGTATGACAAATGACATTACAGCGGCATGGCAATAAAATATATAATTTAGAGAGTATGATGATGAGCATTCATATTTTTTTTATGGGTAAATAAAACTTTGTTGGCTATGTGTGTCTATACGGTATATGGCTCAAATTGAATTCAAACACATCACGTAACACTGAAGCCAGCCTCATACCAAATGCGTATCCGCATCCGACAGTCCCAGCAGTTCCCAGCTTTTTTCCAACACGTGGCCCACTTAAAAATCTCAAAAGTGCTCGCGGCCCGCATCCGACCAGAAGAAATACAGGAGCCCAACAGTGCGTTCTCAGAGGCCGTATATTTTAACAATCATTTGCGTTCTCGTACGTACAGTGCCGTAGTGGTAAAACAACTCTGTTGGACAGATCAGGATTTGCGTCCTTGGTGCCCATACACGACGTGTCGATGACTTTCCTCTTGTCCTGATACTCCTTGAGTTTATCATGTACTGTTGGTGTTTTGCCTCGAGGTGACGGCGCAGTTGACCTGGCTTCAGAGCCTCGTTTGATAAAATCTCGGAACGCACCACGCACAGCGGTAACGGTTCGTCTTCCGTGCCTGTCCAAAATAATGCCACTGATAAATATTCAGCGCTATACTTTCTCCGAACCTTTCTTTTTTTGTTTGACAGGTGGGACTGTCCCGCCAGGACTTCGCTTGTGGTTGATGTACCAATGGCTTCTTTCCTTTTCAGTGTGCCTGTTGCTAGCCAACCATACATTTGGATTATCACCGCAAGTTCAAAAATGTACAGGTGCACGTCGATCGTGGTCCGGCTTGGACGCAGTACGCCGTAACACAGGTTCTTATCTATGTGTGAAGTAATTAATCTTTTTTTTTTTTTTAATTTCTATAAAATCTATGTGTTTTGCCCATGATTTGGCGGCCCACTTGCAATACCCCATAGATTGGGAATCACTGCTCTAGAGAGTCTCGTCCGACTCTCCAAAACAATAAACGCTCATCCTTAATGTTTTCTCCCTTCTATCAAACCGACTCTCTCCTTCTGAGTAAAGACAAGATCTTTTGGCAGGGCTGCAGTGGATCGAAGCGTTTCCAGCGTATTCCAATTTGTACACTTGATGATCTTGAGATAAATGTCAAAAAATGTACTCAGTTGGAATTCTGCGTCTTTAACAGAAAACAAGCGTCCTAAAAGTATGCATGTTGTCTCTAACTCACTTTCTGCTGTGAGGCACGTTGTAGGGGGAAAGCCTAACATTGTAAAGCCTCCGCAAGCTTACTGTATACAGTATGTAATGAAATCAAATTAGATCAACGTGGAGGATGTGGGAGACAGACGGGTATCGGCCCGGAATTGGAATGTAAATAGGAATCGGAATATAAACAGGAATACAATGTAAATAGAAAAAAATAAAATGGTAAAATGCAATAAATTACCTGAAAGAATTGGAGATATACAGTAAAGCTAAGGATTCATTTCAGGATAGAAGATAGGGAATGCCCTATAAACAATAAAAAATAAACCAAAATATAAACCAAAGATGAACAATTTAAGTTTGAATTGGCTATTACAATGAATTACCGAGAGACAATGTGTGTTAACAAAAAAAAACAGAAAACGAGTCCAGAAATGAACAAAAAACAAGAATAAATGGAAATATACACAAACCTAGAGTTACCTAGACGACAGCAAACATAGATCATTTTTTGGACAAGGTGTCACTGCGAATCGCCTGTCCATCAGAAACATCATAGGGATCAATCAATCAGCAAGACTGTTATCAATGTGGGCGCTGAGGACCACCGATGGGTTTGTGATATCGCCATGGAGACCGATGGGAGAGACTTCAACGCTCCAAATCATTATGCAACAATTACCCACCCAGGCACAGTTGTTGTTTTTGGCTCAATTTGTTTTATCGTTCATGGATTGTTTCCACGGCACGATACCACCATCCTGACAACCTCTAAAAGGGCCAGAAACATATAGAACGGCGTTTATTATTATAGCCGACTAATAGTTACGCAAGATTCACAAACGGTTCGTTTGTAGCGAACAAACCGTTTAAATGGCTCCTGAAAATAATAACTGAGGATTAAATCTAAGTCCAAGGCAAAAAAAAGGCCAAGGCAGCACAATCCATATTGAATGTCACTGATTCACTCATTGATGAAGGGTGATTGACTTTTTGACTCTTCTCACTGATAATTTGGTGAGAATTCCATTCACAAAAGACACAGAGGACAAACCAACCGAACCAATGCACCAACCCGAGCAGGTGAGGCACATTTTCCGGCCTATACTGACTTACTCAGTTTTTTAATTGCAAAGTGAGATGCACAGCGATATTATGGATGTAATCAATCGTCCTATCCATGACAATGTATTCATCCTAAACTAAGATCATTTGTAATGATTCGACAAAAGGGACTGATCCGGGAAGCGGGTGCTGTTGATTTGATTTGATTCATTTTGTGGTGCCCGTCAATATGCCTGTGTGCCGGGCACATCGGCGACACGACCTAAAAGTGCAGGGGCGGCAAGAAATAGACCGTCTGGCGTCTAGAGGACGCTCTAGAACGCTAAACGCATTAAGCTCTGAAAAGGGAGTCGGAGCCCGGCAGCGACCGAAACGTGCACTTCAGATTTCAATGGCGTTCCGTCGTCTTGAGCAAAGCCGAAATCATTTTGATAACACAGAGAATACACTCTCCATTACAATATCGCCGGTTTAGTCCGTCAGTTAAGGTCTGCCTGCCTGTCTGTTGATGTCTGCGTAAGGTCAACGTTGGTCTCCCGCTGGATCTCTGCCAGCGGTCTCCTAGGCAACTGGACACACGAGCCACAAATAGAACGGCGAGCACGGTATCCCTACGCCGCACACCATGGCCGAATCGCGCATTCAGGCTCCGTATCCCTCCACCGCCACACATGCAACGCGGCCCAATAACTCAAAAACAAACGGACGGTGGGGATACTTTGGAGGGTGGGATTTAAATACCTCTCTCCCTCTGCACCGCGGACGGAGTCGAAATATCTCCAGCTCGAGTAAATTCTGCATCAATCACAGCAATGTTGGAATGTTGAGAGTATCGTGCTTTGAAATATGTTATCATTCTTATTATTCAGGGGTTCGCCATTTTTTTTTTTTTTTATGAAAAATAATTTCAAAGGTTAATTACACATAATATACTTGATATTTCAATTTATTTTCTAATTGGAAGAAACTGATATGGCTTGACAATAAATGTTTTATTTTACGATGTAAACATAGGTTATTATGTAAAGTTTAAGTTCTGACTTATTTTAAATTTAATTTATAATTTAATTTATATATTTGAATGTATTTTATATATTTTCTATATATTTTAGATGTTAAGTCTTTCTTTGCTCTAGACTAGAATTGCTCCCCTCTCTTTTCAACAATTACAAAAAAAGGAATGTATTTATACTGGATGTATTGCTTAATCATTGGTCTCGAATGGGCTCGGGCCAGGAAGGTACAGACAAATTACGACCACAGAAGAAGTTCAATAATGAAGGTGAGAGCAAAATATGGCAAGGTGAGAATATGTTTAGTACGTTTTTTTGGCGCCGGCCTGGGGAGCCGTGCAGAAGAATGACAGCAGCCTAATGAGAGTGTCTGTAAACACGCCCTCGGTGTAAAGCAAGCTCCAGATGACTTTGGTCGAACTAGCAGATTAAATCTTCATCACATCTTCATTAGAACACAGGATTTTGAAAGTGTGTGTGTGCGTGTGTGTGTGTGTGTGTGTGTGTGTGTGTGTGTGTGTGTGTGTGTGTGTGTGTGTGTGTGAGAGAGAGAAGGCGCTTTGATATCCTGTAATCCATATGGAATGATTAGACTCCCAAACATTATAGAGGTTAATTACACATAACCTTCCAGCTAAGATATTGATGTACACACTCCTTTTATCTCTCGCACACACAGCATACATTCTGCACACACGCACGCACACACATGCACACACAGGCGCACGCACACACACACACACACACACACGCTTCTGGGACTCATGTCTAAAACTGAAAGCATAAAAGTCGGTCTCACTGTGACCCCCCTGGTGGCTGGTGACGGAACTGCGTGGTTTTCTGTCCAGATGCGAGGGGAATGACAAGATTTTTTTTTTTGTGTGTGGGTGGAAAATGTTTAATATTCCACAAGGGAAAGCCCTTTTCAAGCATTTCAAGGCAGAGAACCTGCATACATTTATGTATTTTACCTTTTCTGCCCATTAGCCGCACACACAGCGGAAAGCAAGAAAAATCTCTCTGCGCACTGATTCTACGACAGGCGTACTTTGTCGCAATTGTATTGGCACGAGACTCTGCCTCTACAATCCTCTCAAGCCAACATAAACCCTGTTTGAAACGGGGTTAGGTTGTCCCTGTTTCAAACAACAACAACAACAACAACAACAACAACAGGGATTGAGAGTCAGAACCACGTGTGATCCGACATGCTGACCTAACTATGCTGGGCATGCTCAGTAGACGAACGCGAACGACCCCATAGCACCTTGGCAGGCTGTCATGGCAACACAACAAGTGGCAGGCAAGCCGCCATTTGGCAGAGAGAGAGAGAGACGGAGAGAGAGAGAGAGAGAGAGAGAGAGAGAGAGAGAGAGAGAGAGGGGAAGGGGAGAAGAGGACATAAAAGACAAGATGATGGATGAGAGGGAAATGATAATGAGAAAGGAAAAGAAAAGAGAGGAAAAGGAGGAAGGGGGATGAGGGGAAAAAAAATGACAGAGAGACTGGGTGAAAGAAAGAGAGCGAGCGAGAGAGCAGGAAAGAGGGATTAAAGAAAGCGCGAGAATGGCGAGAGGAGTGATGCAGATGTTGACTTTGCAAAGGGTCTCCGGGCGTCTCTCCATCTCTTATCCCTCTTTGAATTTAATCTCTTCCTCCCCCAAACCAAAGGACTCATCAAATCTTTATTTTCTCCCCCCCGCCGATTGCAGGGACGTTACAATTTCGTAAAACGTGCTGAATTGACCACGAAACGGCAAAAAAAAACAAAAACGGGTTTGTGCGGGTCGCAGCATCGACATTACCGTTTGGCCACGCAGGAAACTCAGAAATGTAACGTTTGCGTCTTTGTGCTCTCCGTGCTGTGAACTGACATTTTTTTCAAGCACTTGCTTATTTTAATGCTGATTGGAAAACCCTCACATGTAAAAGAAAGTCAATAAACGAAATATACACTCTGTACGCGTATACAAGCACCCGCACACCGATCCACACCCACTAGGGACAACTGGAAGTAGCACACACGGCACGTGACGCTCTTCTTAAGACGCAGAAACAGACAATAACGAGACGAGACGATATGGATTAGACACACACACACACACACACACACACACACACACACACACACACACACACACACACACACACACACACACACACACACACACACACACACACACACACACACACACACACACACACACAGATGACGTGCACTCAGTGTGTGTGCGGGGCAGTCTGGGCTTCTTCAGCAGGCGACCTGCCAGCCCTCTTAGCCTGGTCTTCCAGAAATCTCCCTCCCATTTGTTTTTTTTTTTTGCTTCCTTCGTCAGTGGGACAGACAGACAGACAGACAGACAGACAGACAGACAGACAGACAGACAGACAGACAGACAGACAGACAGACAGACAGACAGACAGACAGACAGAAGGACAGACAGTCAGACGGACAGAAGGACAGGCGGCCAGATAGACAGACAGTCAGACAGTCAGACAGACAGACGAACAGACGGTCAGACGGACAAAAGGACAGGCAGACAGGCAGGCGGAAGGACAGGCAGACAGACAGAAGGACAGAAAGTCAGACAGACGGAGGGACAGTCAGTCAGACAGACAGAGAGAGAGAGGGTCAGTGTCGGTCTCTGTTGTCTGCCCGTCGTACTGGAACTAACACGCAGCCGCTCGACCAAGGGAAGCGGAGGAGAGAGAGAGACAGAGAGAGAGAGACAGAGAGAGAGAGAGAGAGAGAGACAGAGAGAGAGAGAGACAGAGAGAGACAGAGAGAGAGAGAAACCAGCAGATACTGAAAGTAAACATTAGTTTGTTTTGGTTTTATTTAGGATTTCAGTCAGTCCCTGTTTAGGACGATTCAGCAACTGTAGCCCGAAGCAGAAAATGTTTCTTCGAGAAAACAGCAAATTCCACGGTTTGCTTTGGGTCAAATGAGAAACTTTTTCTATGAAGACATCAAACCGTTGACGCTCTACACCCTGAAAGAGGGAATGTCAAGATTTGTTTTTATTATTTTACAGACACATTTCTCGCAAATTTTTTTTTCCTGTTTTGATTGTATCGCCCCTCATTTTGCTTAATTCAATAATTATATACAGTGTATATATATATATATATATATATATATATATATATATATATATATATATATATATATATATATATTTATTGCTCTCTTTGCTTTGTTTTTCTTCAGATTGCTCAACACATGGAAAGGAAGAAGGCAAGACAAGACAAGTGTGAAAGAGAAAGCGAGAGGGAGGATGAGTGATTGTGAAAAAAAATGAGGAAGGAGGAGGCTCTCTCTAACACAATTACATCACCCCTCAGACACTGCTGTTGCCATGGCGACGCAGCCACAATAACCCCGCAATCGCATATGTGTTAATATGACTGCAGAGTTCACACCATCTAATGTGTCCTGTCCGCCTCGTCTTTAATTTGACTTTTTATGTCGGTGAGGGACCTAAAAAAAAACTTTCGACCATGAGTCATATCCAGACCCAATTAAGAACCATGGGCGAATAAATGTCGGAATATCGTAGTTTAAGAGGGTTGAACGTTGTGAACTTTGTTACACGGTACTTGTTATATGTGACAATTTCCAGGTTCACGTATTTTAAAATACACATTACAATCCGAATATAAATAATAAATTATCATTACAACTACGTATTTAGTTATTAAGTGTTGCCAATAATACCTCTCCAATTTGTTACCAAAATGCATTACTTATCTGTTTTGATAATATTTGTATGTGGTATTACTGTAAATAGGTATTCATCTAGGTATTGGGTATTTTTGTATCTTTGGGGTTCACTGCTAGGTTTATTTAATTCATTTTGTATATGACAAATTCTTGAATATTTTTTCATTTTTTATTTATTTCATCACTGTATTTTTTGTATATGATAGTTTCTATTTGAGGTATTTAACATTTTAAATGTTTTTATTTTTTGTAAACAGTTTACTGTTTATTGTATATTTTGACATTTTGACATTTTTTATTTGTCTATATTTCTTTTTCATATTTTTTTCGACTGCCTTATTATTATTTTTCAATTATGCCAATTAATTCTAAAACAATGTAAATTATTTCATCACATCCCCGGATCAAGCCCACACCCGGTTCAGTGCCTTCCAGCGTTCTAAGGGATCGTCACTACATAGCTACAGAAGTGTTAAATGGACTTGTAGAGCGATCGATTATGTTCCATTCTTTGATCGCCGGGAGTGGATTTCGAGGACAAGGAGGAGAGCAGAAATAGGACTCTGCTGCTCGCACATCCGACACTAATCTATAGTGGATGGACAGTATTCTGCCTTGCGAGGCTCCTTCTGAGGCGGTCTCTGCTTTATGCCTGGCCCACACTTCAAGACAGATGTTGAAAGTGCGAGGGACCCAACTCACATCGACATATCAGGATCAATTTAGCACTTTTGTTCCTATTGCGTAGGACGGCACAAACAGCAGCTACACACAGATTCCATTCACCAACGACCAGAGCCGTCGTGAAGCCACACGAGTCCCGACTCTCAAAACCGGAAATCTTGCGCGATCAAATGCGACTTTAGAGTAAACAAACATGGGGGGCGACGCGATACAACTAGCAATGCTTTTTTTTGCACAATTTTTACACAGAAAATACAAAAGGAAAAATTAAAAAACAGTGGATGAAGCTGAACTTCAGCTTGGTTCCCAAATGGTTCTCGGTCTTTCCCGCATGACAGTCCAGAGCCGGCGTCGTCCGCCATCCTCGGGGTTCCCCCCGCACTACAGGATATCCGAACCTAAATATTGAAAAAATATTTCTAGGTGGTCGGCGATCGGCGCCGCCAGGACGGACTTCTGAGCGGATCGGCGAAGCAGAGAAGACACGCAACACACCTCACACCACAGGATAACCTGGCGAGATAATCTTAAGAACCATGAAAAAATCGGGACTTTTTACATGGTTGGAAATGGATTGTCGGAGGGAGGGAATCGGGGCCAAATTCGGCTTTATTATCTTGTAGTGTGTTCCCCGCTTTAGCCACTGTGCCATTACGCTCTAGTCATTCACACAAACTAGTTTGCGTGTGCGTGTGCGTGTGTGTGTGTGTGTGTGTGTGTGTGTGTGTGTGTGTGTGTGTGTGCGTAGGTGTGCGTGAGCTACCTAGTGTCTCTGTCGTAAAGCGGTTTTCATGACGGTAGTAGCACCCTGCACTGTATTCAACCAATAGAAACGTTCAATTTCCTTCGAACCCTTCTACAGTATAACATGTTATTTTATTACATAATTATGTACACTTTGTATGAGCGGTAAATGGACGAATGCAGTTTTTGAATAGACTGAGACACAGGGAAATAGCCTCCACGCGTCTTGGGCTTGATCTTTACGAGGCTGAACTGTCGGACAGCTGTGCATTTTAGGTCGCTCCGCTGAACGCGGACGATTATAACGCCGCAACATCTTTCTGTCGAGCACGGTGAGGTGGTCAGCACAATGACGATCTCATCACCAAACGGCGACAAAACTGCACATTATTTGAGTTCATGAGAAATAGATGTTCCTTGAGTTTTCGTGTTTTTGTTTTGCCCCTGGGCTTACACACCCAGGGGCCAAAGTGCTGATTGGAGTGCAGATCCTTGCAGCGGAAAGACTCCGCCGCAGTCCTGGGTTCCAGTCAACTGCTGAGCCAGCCCAACGCAAAGACGCACAGTTGGAACTGGAAGTAGAGCGCCGAGGCCAATATCTAGCTCCGTCCTCTCCGTTTCCCTGCGCTCGTCGACGACCCTTTTTGTTCACCGGCCTTTCCTCTTTCATTTACAATGATAGAGAGAGAAACCCACAGCAGGACGCACGCACACACACACACACACACACGCACACAGAGTGAGTGAGAGAGCGAGAGATCTGTGCATTAAACAGGCTGTACTGGTGGAGAAAGCAGCAGGGTGTCTACCGGTTCCCGTGAAGTTTGCGAGCGAGAGCCAGGAACAGCGTTTCACACCACGGCTGCCTCAGCAAAAACACAATATGTTGGCGCTGGACGGCGACTCTGACAAAGAACACGCCCGATATCAATATCATCAGCTTTATGGGACCGTGTGTTTATGTGGCGGGATTATTCCTCGAGACGTCCGGAAGGGACGGGTCCGCCGCGCTCTCACGTGGACCTGAAGGAGTTCTTCCCTTACACGTATCACTTGTTGTCATTCACATGATCATATTTGTCTAGTTTTCTTTAATACAGATTTTCCGATTGGTCGGGGATTCAAATAGCATCTTAATTATCTCCGGTACTGCAGAAAAAACGTAAAGAATTCAATTTGACTTTCGATTTTAAGGTCACGATTAGTTTTTCGATTGAAATGTATTTTACATCTACGCCATCGTTAGACTATCGAGTATTTATTTGTAAAAAAAAAAAAACATTTCTCAATAAGTATCTTTTATTTGGAGAATAACAGTTAGAAATAAAATGATATATATAATATGAGAATATTTAAACAACACCCCTAAACAGTTAAGAGCTTTATCAAAACTAGACTTTAGAATTATAAACAACAAGTTTCTTATTACATTACTTTTAAGTTACTCACCAAAATAAGCACAAAAAAACGGATGCTATTTTTGCCAGAGGGGAAAGCTGGTAGTAAAAGGCAAACTAATACCTGTGTCTGGTCTTCTACATGTACTAAAACGATATTATCGGTCGAGATCCGCTGCTGGGCGGGTGCGGTGTGCGTTGAGGGATGAGGCGAAGCCGACCCCTACACAGAGCCGCCCGCAGATGCCCACCTCCCGACCAAATTTCATGAGAGTCGGTTCGGAGCCGGGCGAGCTGCAGTCGGGTCCGTGGAGGGGCCCGCACCCCCCCAGCGCACACAGCATTTGTTTACCGGCACATCTTGACCGTCCCGAAATGGCGACCATGTCGGACGGTACCCACAAAAAATACGGAGAGAATCGCGAACCTGCTTGTGATTTAGTTGGTTGTGACTTCTCATTGAGGGGTATGAATAAGGCTCTCTCTTTAATCAAAGTGATTAGAAACGCCGCCATATAAGCCTCCGTTGGCTCCATGGGCTGCCATTGGCCCCCACGCCGCACGCTGAACAACGACTGGATGAAGGAACGCTATGGCGCACAGATACTTGAGCGTTGCCGAAGCGGCACTGATACGTCCCACAAGTCAATGACCGATTCACTTCCAGCACCACCAACAAACAGACACCGTGGGATACATGGCAGGGTGCGACCAAAGCGTCGTGTTTCTAGTTAATCCTATGCCAGCAGATTTTTTGGATGTTGGGCACATCATCATACTGATGTTATGAAGCATTTCTAATTCGGGGGCACTTGGGTTACACTTTGCAGCTAACACCTGCTTTCAGGGAAGGGGCTGGTATTGACAGTACGGCCTGGTCAAATTCTATCAATGACTGTGAGTGGACACCCAGAGCAGCCACCGAAGGGACATTAATCTCCACCGGAATAGCAGAACGTAAAGGAAGCTCGTATAGAGTGCGAGGCTTCCAGAATGTGTGACCTGCATATCCACTGGGGGTACTGATCCCACCGACCGGAATGAATGTCCCTTGTTGGAAGAAAGACGTGGATCCGCTGTATTAGGTTTTACTGGGGCACCGTCGCTCTTTTCCCTACAATTGCCGTAACAGTAGCTCGCACGGGGCCTTATATCCAACACAAGACGAAAATCCCTGAAACCCAAAACCACCAATTGACTGACAGGCGTGCAAAAATACATAAAAAAGGCAGGACTTCCCCAAGAAGCCCTTCGAGAACCTTTCCCCGTTTGACCTCCAAACCTGCCATCTCTTCAATCTCTTCAAGTCCAAGGAACTTATTTTCAGGATCCACTGTATTTTTCTTGTCAAAATTAGCTCTCCAGCAATGATGGAGTTGCCTCTGCTATTGAACGCATTGACACTGAGCAGGATGTGGGATGAAAAGTGACTGAACGTGGGCTGTTTTGTTACATAAGCAACAGTGCACTCCTCGCAGTATAACAAAATACTGCATACATACATACATACATGTACGGCCCCTGTTATGAGCTGACAGCGTCTGATATTTTGACCTATTTCGATTGCTTTTATTCCACTTAGTTCAGTTCTCATCTTTGACACATCGCCACATCTACCTCATTAATCTCTTTGCTGATGGCCAAGAGGTATTTCAATAAGGAGCTAAATGGGATCTCAAGTACGTAGAACCCACTCGGCTTCCAGGAGGATAGCACATGACAACGGTATTCATCCACAAATACCAAAAGACCTTTCTTCCACAGAAGCCCTTGAACATTATAGACAAATTCAATATGGCTAAGAGGACAGCGTTCCTGTTCCCTCTGTCCCTGATGCTGTATGTAACACGGTTTTGAGAAAACACTGTCAAACACTTGGGTTACTTCACTGGCTTTTCGCACTAAAGACTTGACCTCCTGAACTCCAGAATGAAAAGCTTTCTTTCTTTCGTGGCGTCTTACTGCTTACCGCATTCCCCACTTACTGTAAATTCTTAGGCGGATCTTTAATGGTATTACCCTGTCCCCGTGTCCTTTTTGAAATTTGTTGAAATTCATCAGGGGACTTATCTGGAGCCATGTAAGTGCTCAGTGATTTCATGGCCTTTTTCATGGCAATAATGCTGAAGAGACGTCAACATTAGGTCATATTGAAGAGAAACTATACATGGGTGTTTGTTGGTGTGTGTGTGTGTGTGTGTGCGCGGCAGGTTAATTGAGTTTAAGAGGAGGTTTAGGGAAGAAGGCAGTGGCATCGGACCAAGTTCACAATATGTCTGCTATGTGTGTCAGCAAAATCTGCTTCCTCGATATGTACCGCCACCCCCAACCCACCCAACCAGAACACCCCCCACACACACACACACACACACACACACACACACACACACACACACACACACACACACACACACACACACACACACACACACACACACACACACACACACACACACACACACACACACACATTCTATCCTCAATTACACTTTCTATCCTCAATTACAACACTCACACTGTCCAGATTGGCTTTCAGTTACATGGTTAAAATGCAAACCCATCAACCTCAAAGCAATGGTTCCACCATAATCTCAGGGCTTCCCCACCCAATTACTGACTAATTATCACTTCTCTCAACGATTGATTGATTCTAGTGTCTGAAGGTGTTCTGTACTGAACTAATCACTAACACCCACTCCACAAATCCCCCAATCAAAGGAGAAATACAATAATGATTCAAAAAAGGCGCAAGCACAAAGAACGCCCACTTTATTGTAGCATACACCAATCAGCC
Source organism: Zeus faber (assembly GCF_960531495.2). Lineage (NCBI taxonomy): Eukaryota > Metazoa > Chordata > Actinopteri > Zeiformes > Zeidae > Zeus > Zeus faber. Next base: position 15,578,289 of record NC_137207.1, read on the forward strand.
ACAACATTAAAACCACTAACTGGCGTGCAGTCAATAACACTGCTCATCTTGTTCCAATTGCATCTGGGGTGGGATATGTTAGGCAGCGAATGAACAGTCAGTTCTTGAAGTTGATGTGTTGGAAGGAGGAAAAAAGGGCAAGCATAAGGATCTGAGCCACTTTAGCAAGGGCCAAACTGTGACGGCTAGACGACTGGGTCAGAGCATCTCCAAAACGGCAGGTCTTGTGGAGTGTTCCTAGTATGCAATGGTTAGTACCCGAATCACAATTTCTTCTACATCATGTGGATTAGGGTCCGGGTTAGGTTAGGGTCCGATCTGATCGAGCATCTGCGGGATGTGCTGGAACAACAAGCCTGAACCATGCGGGCCCACCTCGCAATTAAGAGGACTTAGAGGTCTTGGTGCCAGATACCACAGGACACCTTCACAGGTCTTGTGGAGTCCATGCCTCGACGGGTCGAACTGTTTTGGCGGCACGAGGGGGAGCTACACAATATTTTAGTGGTTATTAGTGGTGGTTTCAATGTTGTTTCTGATCGTTGTAGAATTAAAGGGACTAGCTGGACTTTCATTTGTTAATACCACAAAAAAAGTAGTGCAATGGGCTGGCTGGATGAAGCCATTGAAAATTGTGGGGCTGACTTGGGGATACCACTGGTTATGGCACCACTGCTTTTTTTTCTCGAACCATTTTAACTAAAGTCTGTTTGTGACAGGGACAGGGAAGGTAGCAGGGAAAGCCTTTAAGCTCTAAATCATCCGCAAATCTTGAACTTTTAGCATTGATATCATTCACAGAATTTCCTAACATCCCAATATCGGATGGTTAAAGCTGAAATTCTGACAGCAAAGGAACATCGCAACGTGTCCTTCAATTTTAAAATAAGGCCAAAAACAAAAAACCTTTCCCTGCAGCATCCCTCTGTGACTCAACCTCACTTGACATTCAATCATTGCGAGTCCAAAGAATCTCTGAACAATCACTTAGAAAAAATAGGTTACTTTTTGTCAATACAATTGTAGGATTTGTCAATACAATGTGTTTTCACACTATTTGACTTCAAAGATCCTAGTTATACCAGCCTCCCTGCTTAGGAAACATTTGCTGGCGTTAATTCCCAATCTCATGCATCACAATCTGTAGTTATGCATAATAAACAGCGGTGGCGCTGTTGTTACCATGGTTCTATCACCACGGACACCCGGGTGTCCCTGGCAACAGGTAGCGAGCAGACGTACTGTAGCGCACACCTCTCTTCTGCCATTCCTCTCTTAGCGCTTTGTTCACTTCCACTCTGCCATTCCTCCTTCTCCTCCTCATTCCTCCAGGCGCCTATACTTCCTTCCTTGTGTTCTGCCCTTCTCTTCTTCTTTGTCCCCCCTCCCCTCCTCTGCTGACAAAAGATTCCCCCTAATTGTGCTCCTTGCTCTTTTCCTTCACTTTTTCGGGGTTTCCGGTGTCCTCGGCCGTGCCTTCCGTCCCCTGATTCTCACTCGTTTAGCGAATCGGAGTGACAGCGGCGTCATATCTCATCAACAGAGACGGTGCCTCAACACCCCGATGAGAACACGGCGCCCCAGAGACCCTCCCGCCCCCCCCTCCCCCCCTTTTACTCCTTTCTCATCTTCTCAGTGTCTCACTCTCTGGTCTCCTCTCCACCTCCTCCTCCTCTCCTCCTCACCATGTCTCTGCCCTCTTTTCCAACTGTTTCGTGCAGTTCACCTACACCTTCATTCCGTTCCCTTTCCCATTTTTCCTCTTCCTGTCTCCTCTGCGGGACTGGCGGCCATTCATCTCGTAACCTCCCCGTGGATTTAATTTTTTATTTTTTTCACCCCCAAACTCCTCCACTACTCCGGCTCCCCTCCCCGCCTGGCTCCATTCTTCTCCTCCCGTCACATTTTTCAAAAAATAATGAGACTGCTTAATCTGGGTGGTTACTGAGGAGCCTAACACCTAGAGATGGCAGCTCTGCCTCGATGCGTACTAAAGCCCTTCACTTCCCAAACACAGTGAACAGTATCAACTCTCTGGAGTCTCGGGTATTTTTTTTTTTTTTTTTAACCAGAATTTGTCGGACATGAATCCGGTGTCGTTCGACAAGTCTAGAATCTGCAATTTTGCCAGGTTTTTGCTTGTTTCAATTTGCTACGAGCGAGAAGTTTCCCATCTCAGCTACTTTAAAGGGTTAATATTGAATCATCAGCAAAAAAAAATACATTGTGTGCCTTTGTCTGTTCCCTGGGTTGCCCACTGGGAGAGATAAGACCTGTTACACAGTCAGACGGTAGAAAAGACTCACTGGTACTTGTGATTTTATATACATATAACACACAATGTAATTTCAGTGTGTTTGTGTGTGTGTGTGTGTGTGTCTGTCGAAGGAGACAATTAAGAAGAGCTGACTGCACATTAACTTGTACCCTATAGAACACCTCTGCTTAGCCAGCATCCTTTTCCACAGCAGTATGCAAAGTGCATAGCAACACACATACATAAACAAGAAAACGACCTGCAAGGCAATATATAACTTTTGTTCATTAAATCACGAGTCCCACAGGGGGTGGCCAAAACACCAGAAACACTGCAGGAAAAATGGCATTTTAGGTGAATAAATCATTCTAAATTATAAATGCAGCTGCAGCGGTGAGTCATATTAGCTGGATTACCAATTAGCAGTATGTGTTGCCTATAAGAGGTGTCCGTCCGTTTGCACTCTGATATGTGGATTTTCAAATGTAAACATGAGTCAACTAACAGAGTTCCAAAGAGCCAAATAGCCGGCCCCCCCAAAATGCAGGTGCCACTCAAATGGAACAGTTTCAAAAACAAACAAAAACCATTACAACTCATGCCAAACATGGACAAACTGCATAGGAAAGAGACTATTCCCTATTCAAAATTCACAGAGATACACGGATGCTTAGGAGGACAATGGATAAGTACCACAAAAATACAGGCACAAAAATGAGCAGAGAAATGAATCAGCACTTCTGTGACTCAGCCTCAATAAAACTACGTATGGTGAGCTTCACAAAGCTGAAATTGATGGCAGTGCAACACCTGGAGCCCTAAGCAATGGGGTGCGTTGCAAAGACATTTCACTGCATATATGTATGAAAGTTTGTTTTTGGATGTGACAAATGAACCTCTTGAATCTTGAATCAGCTGTTAAACATGGTGGAAGATCTGTAATGTATGGACAGCCATGTCCTGGAAGCCATTGGGTCCAATAATTGCTCTGCGTGGTCGTATAACGGCCAAGGACTATGAGGCCATTTCACAAGACCTGGCTCACCCGGTGGCTCCGGGATGATGATGCCTCCAAGCACAGCGCTGCACAAATTCAAGATCACCGGTATGATACTGTATGCCGCCAGCGTCCTACCGTAGCCCCCATAACCAGGGTATCCGAACATCTCTAAACCGTCCTGTGTGCTCTGGAGCAAGGCGCGCGACGCAGATTTCCAGACCCTTTGTCCCTGGAGGCTTCACTTCTCGCAGACACAGACGCTGGTGCACAAATACAAGCGCACACGCAAATCTCACCCCTCTCAATCAGCGACTGTGGGATTGCATACAGTATCCCGAACCTCTTTGCTGGAAGGAGATAAACACATTTCAATTGATTGGTCGGACGAGGTAATGAGAGGACATTATCTCTGCCAACTTCTGAGTAAACACGGCAAACCGATTGCCTGCCTTGATGGAGTACGACACTGAGATAAGACGTTATTAAGGGGATTCATAAAGTCTTATCTTATATTCCTGCAATAGATAGACAGCATTTTCATTAGACACATGCATAATACGCACAACATACATCAATCCGGAATATTTTTCTGGATTGATGAAGCAATGAGGATAAACTGTGGTAAAATAAAAGACTCAAAATGACATTTCTGTCCGTGTCGGACCCGGTCAAGAGGCTCACTCTCCTCCTCTTTCTATTCTTCTTTCCTCTTCCACCCCCTGGCCCCCGCCCATTCTGCCCCTTCACTCTCCCCACTCTCCTCCCATCCCCATGTCATGTTTTTTTTTTTTCATCTCCCCGTCTGTACCCCCCCCCCCCACCCTCTTTTTAGATGCACTTCATCATGTTTTTCCTCTGTTAACCCCTCTCTCCATTAGCTCCCCCTCGTCTGACCGGACTTTTTCTCCTCTCGCTGAGCGGTGTAAAACATATAGAAAATAAGCGTTAACAGGTGGTTAGAGACCTTCCCTCTCCTCCTCCTCCCGTCTACATGATGACACAGCTCTCTGAAGGTAATTTAATGATCAACTCCATCGGTCGTTTAGGAAATGAAACCACCGGCTACGAAGGATTTGTAAAAGGCTTCTAATTTTGGACTGCACGTCAAAAGTATTCCACCTCAGATGACAAACAAAGCCGACCAAGGAAAAGAAAAATCCAGAGTATTCTGCCACGTTATAGGTGATTATTTATAGGTTACACGTACTAATAACTTAGGTCATTATGTTATAACCAACAAGGCGAGATGTACAAACGCTCACATAGGCTCAATTTAAACGAAAGCAAAATGTTTTGAACAGAAGATCAGAAGTAACATCATGACTCGACATCAATCGACACGCAAATCAAATGCACACAACAACAACAAAAAAAAAAAAGATAACTCTTCGAAAAAAAAAAATCATATTTTCATCCAGTGTCCACTCTAGTAGCCACACTAATGTCGTTTACAAAGCTGTCTTTTATTTTTTACCTTCTTCCCATTCTTCTTTCGGTGAGCCGGCTTCCGCGTAGCCCTCTCCTTAACCTCCTCACTCATGGCAGTGGCCGTTCCAGAATGTGTGTGTATGTCGGTGTGTGT